>NW_023270433.1:43806374-44239660 GCF_011800145.1 Mirounga leonina | reverse complement strand
TCTTTCTTTCTTTCTTTCTTTCTTTCTTTCTTTCTTTCTTTCTTTCTCTCTCTTTCTTTCTCTCTTTCTCACAAGTGGGTGTCCACTTGTTCCAGCACCATTTGTTGAAAATGCAGTCTTTGCTCCACTGTCTTGTCTTTGTCCCTTTGTCAAAGATGGGTAGGCTATTTATGTGGGTCTATTTATGGGATACCTATTCTATTCCATTGATCTAGTTATTCAACAATATTACACTGTCTTGATTACTGTAGTTTTATAGTGAGTCTTGAAGTTGGGTAGCATCTGTCCTCCAACTTTGTTTTTTTCTTCCAATATTGTGTTGGCCCAGTTTTTAAAATGTATGTAATAAAAATGCTTATCAAGTGTTCAAGCTGTTCATTTTCTAGAAACTCTAATATCTGTTTTATCTTATTTAGATATTATAAGAATTTTATGAAGTAGATGTTAAAGTCTCTCAATTAAAGACTATAGAATTAATATTCATAATTCATAGGGATCAAGAAATCAGGAGTTATAGTAAGCAGGAGGGCTGAACTTTCTAATCTAAGTAATCTGATCCAGATCCCATATGTCTAGATTCCTCTCTTCTTTTTTTCTGCCTTTCTTTCTTTATTTCTTTCCCTCCCTTCCTCTTTCTTTCCTTCTTCTTTCCCTCCCTCCTTTTCTTTCTCATTCAATTAGCTGTAGGCAAGACTTTAGTATAGGCCCTAGAGGTCACCTGTGAAAAAACCAAAAAAATTCCATTCAGCCTTTTTACAGCTTATGGTCAAGTGTGTATGGTAGTGGTAGAGAGATGGCAGTGGTGATGGTAGGGACAGGGGGTAATTTAAAAAGGAATAAATCAGAAAACTGTATAATATATTAGATGGTGATAAGTCCCCTGGAGAAAAATAAATCAAGTAAAGACCAAAATAAATAACTATATGACATACTGGATACTATCTGACATACTGGGATTACAATTACAGTTTTAAATATGGTCATCAGAGACTGTGTCATTTGAGCAAAGACCTAAGGAGGAAAGGAGCTGAGGAGTCATAGTCATACTGGAGGGAAAAATATTCTAGGCAGAGTAAGAGTCAGTGAAAATGTCCTAAGATAGTAGTACATTTAGATTGTTTGGGAAATAGGGGAAAATCATAGTGTAGCTGGAACAAAATGAATGAAGATGAGAATAGCAGGAATAAAATCACAATAATTCTAGGGTGATGAACATTGTACAATATTTTTCAGGCTTAGATCCACAAGATGGTTCTTAATGGATCATTTTCATATACTGAGAATTATTCAAACTTCTTATGAGCCTTAGTCCCATTTTCAGTAATATTCCTAGTTTCTGTTTATTCTCCCAGAGTTTTTTAAAACACATTCTACTAATCTTATATAACTTTGATAAATTTCACACTCCTAGGCTCAGTTTTACTCTATTTGGTTATACTATAGTCTCTAATTATAGTTTAACTCTGATTATATTTAACACATTAATATGTTAATATAAGTTTGTCAATTTATTGGATGATTGGAATAAAAAATATTGACCAATGTTAGATATTGACATTTAAGCCTAATACTTGCATTTCTAATATGGGACATTGGATCAAGGGAAGGAATACTTTTAGGTTTACCTGTGTAAAACATTACAGACCAGTCTAGGAACAAAATTGTCAGGGATTAATATGCATATGTATATTCCCAAGTAGATAGCTGCTAATTGAACATCTCTATCATAAATAGTGAACAAAAATCCATGAAGACAGCCTTCAGCTTCTTTTTTTTTTTTTTAAGATTTTTTATTTATTTATTTGAGACAGAGAATGAGAGACAGAGAGCATGAGAGGACAGCCTTCAGCTTCTAATTAGAATGTGGAAAGTTACAAGAGATGACACTCTTGCCTGAACAAAACCATCTGGATAACTACAGAAATTATAGTTGTTGTTGTTATTTTGCTTTAACCCATCTGAGGGGTAAAGATGAAAAGAAATGGTAATGAACTAAATTCTATGTAAGGAGCCCTTTATGGGAGCACAGGGATGCATGATTACTTCTCATACCTGGTGGAGTCCTAGAAAAAGTGGAAATTTACCCTATCCTAGGATAATGAGAAACTAGCTGAACCTTTAGAAACTTTTAAGTTGAAGAGCCCAGTTGCAGCATGAGTCTGCATCTACTCGTTTATTCTTTCCCATGAATTGTCATATAGCATAATGCAGTATTATGCTGAAGAATGGGAGGGGAAAGGGAAATTTGAGTGATATTTCTCCTGGGTATGTGGGCCCTTCTGCAAAAGCAATGCAGGACCCTCCAAATGCTGAGACAGGGCAGCAGAGATGAATGAAGTTCTCTAGGGCAGCTCTCTTCCAAAAGCTTGGAAAGCTGGAGAAAGCCTGGAGAGTAAAAAATCCTCATGGCCCTCCAAAAAAAGGTGACTGCTAGACATTAGAGCAATTTTAAAACCTGGTCAGTAAGCTATAAAACAAAAGAGATTGCTTGAATATCTCATCATTGATTAGATTTCAATTTCTCCTGAAGGCAAAGGAAAAGTCTCCTGTTTCGCTCAAATCATCTTAAGCCAGTGGTGATCTGAATTGAATAAAGTTGCAACAAAGCCCAGACCCAGATGAACTCAGGTGGTATGGACTCAGCCTCCTAAATCTACTGGTCTTTTTCTGGAGGTAAACATTATGTACTTGAGTCTTTACTGCTCTTACTGTGTGATAAATGTTGAAAAAATACAAGCTAATGAGGCTTATAACTTTGGGATTTTGTGAGGGTAAATCTATCAGTTTGAGGGTCTTTGAATATTAGAGTATTCCATTTGTCGTCACTTAAGTACAGGGTGAAAGAGGGATATAAGGCTGAATAGACTCAAGGAGGAATGGCTTTGTCTGAGGGAAAAATGCTGAGGTTTAATTGTGTTGATTGGCATCTGTTCTAGAATTTTTGAAGATAAAAAATGTAACTGTTCCAGTTCAGTTAGCTACTGCTGCTTAGCAAACAACACCCAAACTGAATAGCTTAAAGAAAAACCCACAAAAAACCAAACAACTCATTGTTTAGCTTGCAAATCTATGCATTGGCTTAGTTCAATGGTTCTTCTGGACTCTCTGGGACTTCTCATCTATCTGGGTTCAGTTGCAGGTTTAGCAAAGAGGCTTCTGTTGTTGAGAGTTGACTGAATTTTGCGTGGAATGACAGGCTGGGGACTGGAGAATGGTTTACAAGTCTCTCTTCTCATCCATCAGGCTTGCATATACGTATTTTATGGTGACTGGGCAGGTCTCTGAGAGAGCTAAAACCTGCAAGGCTGCCTGAGGCTGGAAAATGTCAGTTTCACTATTTTCTGTTGGATAAAACAAATCACAAGGCAAGGCTGGATTAAATGGTTAGGGAAATGGATCCTACCTCTTGATGGGAGTGACTGCAAAATAACATTGTGGTGAGCTGGGGAGGTGATTGGGTGTCAGGAGAACCATTATGTGTTGATAATCCAGGCAAAAGAAAAAGAGTTCCTGAACTAAGGAAGTGACACTGTTAAGTGAAAAAGAGGAGAACATACTCTATATATGTGGAATTTGTATAGAGTACATGTTCCTGCAGCATGTTTTCTCTTTAATCTCTTCCATGTCTATTCTTTTTTAAGTTGTGAATATCATACAGTGCATGACTGATATTAAAATATATGTTACAAGTACATGTATTTTCTGGCTAAGTACCACTGGGCATTCTATAGTGAGAATTTGGAGTTAGATATCAGTAATGCACAACTTTATGAATTTTTCTCAGAACCCAGTGCTGTTATTGAACAACAATAAACAAAGCCACTTCTCCCAGAAGCTGAATGCTCTGTGTTACAGTGTAAGCTATGCCATCCTGTTTTATTTTATTTTATTTTTTAAAGATTTTATTTATTTGACAGAGAGAGACAGCGAGAGCAGGAACACAAGCGGGGGAGTGGGAGAGGGAGAAGCAGGCTTCCCGCCGAGCAGGGAGCCCGATGTGGGACTCGACCCCAGGACCCTGGGATCATGACCTGAGCTGAAGGCAGACGCTTAACGACTGAGCCACCCAGGCACCCATCCTGTTTTATTTTGATAATACATAGTTCAGAAAATTACAGTGTATTGTCTGAAAAGCTCCAGTACTGTAGGACATTATTTGGTTACATTTGGAGCCAAAATTTTCTTTATGTATGTATTATAGATGATAAATAGATTGACATTTTAAGTGTTTTATTGCTTATTTTTCTGCCTGAACTTCTATATTTTTACAGTCACCATTGGGCAAAATGTAAACTAATTAGAAATTTGACTTTATATATGAAAGTCAAGAAGTAACACAGAAACTCTGGAATCTGACATTATTGATGATATGGCAATAAAGAAAAGCACATGTTAAAAAAAAATACCAGTGCTAACACTGCCCAAATATGAAGTGCGAAAAGTGCCACCAGAATGTCTCTCAGAAATCATGTGATGAATGAAATTCTTTGTCATCAATATATGAATAAGGAAATACTTGTTCTGAAGCAAAATCTTGTACTTCTTCCTCTCTTAACAGGCAACCTTAAGAAATATTGAATCTTTAAAATATTCAATTTTGAATGTTGAATCTTGAACTAAGCATGTAATTTCACACACTTTTAAATTGAGACTCTGTCATTTTAACATGACTATGATATTTAATGACCTATGTCCTTTCTATTGCTCCTTTTTAAAAAATCCATTATAATTAACATACAGTGTTTGTTTATTCTAGTGAAGAGTCTATTTTATGGTTTGCCTCTCTTTTCCCCTGCCCTATGTTTATCTGTTTCGTTTCTTAAACTCCACATATGAGTGAAATCATGGTATTTGTCTTTCTCTGACTGACTTATTTTGCTTAGCATAATAATTCTAGCTCCTTCCATGTCATTGCAAATGGCAAGATTTCATTCATTTTTGTGGCTGAGTAATATTCCATTGTGTGTGTGTGTATGTGTGTATGTATGTATATATATCACAACTTCTTATCTATTCATCAGTGGATGGACATTTAGGCTCTTTCCATATTTTGGCTATTGTCAATAATGCTACAATAAACATCAGGGTGCATTCATCCCTTTGAATTGGTATTTTTGTATTCTTCAGGTAAATGTCTAGTAGTGCAATTGCTGAGTTATAGGGTAGTTCTATTTTTAACTTTTTGAGGAACCTCCATACTGTTTTCCAGAGTAGCTGCACCAGTTTGCATTCCCACCTACAGTATAAGATGGTTCCCCTTTCTCCGCATCATTGCTAAAATCTGTTGTTTCTTGTGTTGTTAGTTTTTAGCCATTCTGACAGGTATGAGGTGATATCTTATTGTAATTTTGATTTGCATTTCCCTGGTGATGAGTGATGTAAAGCATCTTTTCATGTGTCTGTTACTATCTGTATGTCTTCTTTGGAAAAATATCTATTTGAGTATTATGAAAATTTCCATTTCTTTGTGTCATCTTCAATTTCTTTCATCAATGTTTTAAAGTTTTTAGAGTTCACTTCTCCTTGGTTCAGTTCATTCCTATGTATTTTATTATTTTTGGTGCAATTTTAAATGAGATTGTTTTCTCAGTTTCTCTTTCTGCTACTTCATTATTAGTGTATAGAAATGTAATGGATTTTCATATAATGATTTTATATCTATTGACCTTACTAAATTCATTTATCAGTCCTGGTAGTTTTTGGGTGGAGTCTTTTGAGTTTTCTATATATACTATCATATCATCTGTAAAGAGTGAAAGTTTCATTCTTCCTTACCAATTTGGGTGCCTTTTATTTCTTTTTCTTGTCTGATCACTGTGGCTAGGACTTCTAGTACTATGTTGAATGGAAGTGGTGAGAATGGATGTTCATGTCTTGTTCCTGATCTTAGGGGAAAAGTTCTCAGTTTTTTATCACTGAGTATGATGTTTGTTTTGGGTTTTTGTTATAACACTCTTAGTATGTTGAGGTATGCTCCCTCTAGGCCTATTTTGTTGAGGGTTTTTATCACAAATTGATGTTGTACTTTGTCAAGTACTTTGTCATGCTTTTTCTGCATATATTGAAATGATCATATGGTTTTTATCCTTTCTTTTATTGATGTGATATTATCAGATTGATTGATTTGCAAGTATTGAACCACCCATGCTTCCCAGTAATAAATCTCACTTGAGTGTGGTGAATGATATTTTTAATGCATTGCTGAGTTCAGCTTGCTAATATTTTGTTGAGGCTTTTTGCATCTATATTTATGAGAGATACAGGCCTGTAATTCTCTCTTGCTCTTTTTTTTTTTTTTTTTTTTTTTGAGTGTCTTATTTGGTTTTGGTATCAGGGTAATACTGGCCTCATGGAATGAATTTAGAAGCTTTCCTTCCTCTTCTATCTGGAATAGTTTGAAAAAAATAAGTATTAACTCTTCTTTAAGTGTTTGGTAAAATTCATTGGTAAAGCCATCTGGTCCTGGACTTCGTTTGTTGGGAGTTTTTTTTTAATTACTGATTCAATTTAATTACTGGTAATCAGTCTGTTCAATTTTTCTATTTCTTCCTGCTTCCGTTTTGGTAAGATATGTTTCTATGAATTTATACATTTCTTCTAGGTTGTCCAGTTTGTTGGCATGTAATTTTTTATAATAATCTTTTATAATCCTTTATATTTCTGTGGTATTGGTTATTCCCTTTCATTTCTGTTTTTGTTTGAGTCTTCCCTCTTTTTTTCTGTTTTGTGTTTGTTGTTGTTGGTTGCTTTTGTTTGGCTAAAAGTTTATCAATTTTGTTGATCTTTTCAAGAACCAGCTCCTGATTTTATTGATTGGTTTAATTAATTATTATTTTATTTTCTGTTTTGTTTATTTCTGCTCTAATCTTTATTATCTCCTTCATTCCACTGATTTTGGGTTCTGTTTGTTCTCCTTTGTTGTAGCTCCTTTAGGTATAAGGTTAGGTTGAGGTTTTGTTTGTTTGTTTATTTCTTGAGGTAGGCCTGTATTGCTATAAACTTCCCTCTTAGAACAGCTTTGGCTGCATCTCCAACACTTTGGAGTGCTGTGTTTTCATTTTCATTTATCTCCATATATTTTTTGATTTCCTCTTTGATTTCTTGGTTGACCCCTTCATTGTTTAGTAGAATTTATTTAACCTCCATGTATTTGTATTCTTTACAGATTTTTCTTGTGGTTGATTTTTAGTTTCATAGCATTGGGGTCAGAAAAGATGCATTGTATGAATGACTTAAATCTTTTTCATTAATGTTCCATATGCAATTGAAAAGATATATGTGTTCTGCTGTTGTAGGATTTTATGTTCTGAATATATCTCTTAGATCCATCTAGTCCAATGTGTCATTCAAAGCCACTGTTTCCTTGTTGATTTTCTATTTGGATGATTTATCCTTTGATGGAGATGGAGTGTGAAAGTCCCCTACTATTATTGCATCACTACCAATAACTTCCTTCATGTTTGTTATTAGGGTGCTTTTGTATTTGGGTGCTCCCATATTGGGTGCATAAATATTTACAATTTTTATATCTTCTTGTTGGATTGTTCCCTTCACAATTAAGTAGAATCCTTATTTGTCTCTTGTTACAGTCTTTGTTTTAAAGTCTATTTTGTCTGATATAAGTATTGCTACCTTGGCTTTCTTTTTATTTCTATTTGCATGATAAATGCTTTTCCATCCCTTTACTTTCAATCTGCATGTGTCTTTAGGTCTGAAATAAGTCTCTTGTAGGCAGCATATAGATGGGTCTTGTTTTTTTATCCATTCTGTCATCCTATGTCTTTTGATTGGAGTGTTTAGTTCATTTACTTTTAAATCAGTTATTGATAGGGATGTACTTACTGCTATTTTGTTACTTGTTTTATGGAGTGGGGTCTGCTCCTTTCTTCTACCCACATCCATGGTGTCCCTCCCTCCCATGGATAGTCTCATGGGTCTGTTTAGTTTCTGACTGCGTCTGCCCTTCCTACTCTCCTTGATGTGGCCTCTTCTCTACATTTAGCTGTGGATAGTCTATTCTGCCAGCCTTGTGTCATTTTCTGAGTTATTTACACTGATAGGGGTGTTATCTGGTTGTATTCATGTGACAAGGTGAGTCCAGGATTCTCTTACTCCACCATCTTCCCTCTCTGTTGCTCCTTTAAAAAAATACTTATACTAAAATTAGTTCACTTAAATGAATAAAATACCTTAAAAAATAATACAGCCTCCACTTTTATTTATTTTTTATTTTTTTTTAAAGATTTTATTTATTTATTTGACAGAGAGAGACACAGCAAGAGAGGGAACACAAGCAGGGGGAGTGGGAGAGGGAGAAGCAGACTCCCCGTGGAGCAGGGAGCCCAATGCAGGGCTCGATCCCAGGACCCTGGGACCATGACCTGAGCCGAAGGCAGACGCTTAATGACTGAGCCACCCAGGCACCCCCAGCCTCCACTTTTAAATGGGAGATTGACATTACTATGAACTGAATATTGATGTCCCCCTAAAAGTCATGTATTGAAGTCCTGATCCCCAAGGTGATAGTATTCTGAAGTGAGGCCTGGGAGGTAATTAGGTCATAAGAGGAGTCCTTATGAGTGGGATTAATGCCCTTGTAAAAACAGACCTGAGAGAGATATTTCTCTCTGCCATGTGAGGATGCAGGAAGAAGGTGACTATCTGCAAACCAGTAAGGTGTCCCTCACCACTGAATATGCTGTCACAAGGCATTTTCCAGAACTGTAAAAAACAAATATTCATTGTTTAAGCCATTCACCCAGTCTGTGGTATTTTGTTACAGCAGCCCATACTGACTAAGACAGACCTGTAATTAAAAGTGCATCTCAAAGGATTTGCCTCTCATTTCTTCCTTGGAATGAATAGGTGATTGGAAAGGGTTAGTAGCAAGTAGAAATATTTTTCTACTTTGTTTTCATTTTTCAAAATTCTAACAAGCTTGTGCTGAGATCGATAAGAACTGCCCACTGCTAAGGTCAGTGTGCCCTAATTAGTTTTGCTATATTGCCACTGTAATTTTTCTTGACATGACATTGAGGGGAGGCTCAGAAGGCCATCAGCATCTAAAAACCATGATGAGTTTTAGTTACACCTAGTGACAGAATAATTAGCAAAAGGATGAATCACTTGAAATGAAAGGAAAGAAAAACTGTGATGCCTCGTCCCCTTATAAAAATACCAGTGACTATCCCCTTCCTACTAAAAATTTCTAACTCATTAAAACCTTTCAATAATAATAAAAATCTGTGTCCCTTACTGGTTGTATAGACCCTGGGTTGACTACAAGTTTGGGTAATGTTGTGATCTGGTAATTTATCAAGTTCTGTGGTATTAAACTCCTTTCTGATTCTGTATCATCAAGATCCTTTTTATTTGAGGAATTGGAGAAAGCTTTTTTCACGATAAAGTGAAATTTAGCATCTCTTTACTGACCATATTTTTGTCCAAGGGTCTGTTTAGAGAAATATTCTGGGAAATTGAATTTTCATCAAGCTTATATTGAAAGATTTTAGTAAAATCGTTTCCTCAAAGCTGCAGTGAAGACCAACTATTTTAATTTCTTGATAATCTATTTTCCCTTGAAGATATTAGAATTTACCTAAATTTCAAAATTTGTTCTGATTAATTCACTTCATTAAGTTGATTTATTGAAGTTTGTGATTCATAATATTTTAATTTCTTAAGTGTCTACTTTTAAGGATATGAGAACAGGATTTATTTAAATTCTGAAAAGTTTCCTAATTTTTTTCACAAACTCTTCTATTATGGAATTTAAAAAATTGAGTTGATTTTTCTGTTGAAGTTTAAATGACTTCTCTTGATTCATTTCTCAGAAAATCAAAAAGTCTTTTCATCATTCTTTGTGATAATTTTACACTTGACAGAAGTCTCATCTCTTGCTTTTTTTTTTCCCCTCATAGGAATAACAAAATATTTATACTCATAGATTTTCCTCAAGGTGTCCATGTTTTCATTTGTGCAAATCTTGCCCCTAGAACTGTAAAGCTGAAATGTTCCCTTTGAATATGTAAAATACCTGCTGACTCATAATGATGGGAAATAAAATAATCAGTATTTAATAGGTCCATTTATATTACCACATGGAAATGTAATAACACTTTGCCTGGCTTCATTAAACATGGTCACTTTGTGATACTCTAACTGTAAAAAAACCTGACTTCCTCCATGTGCTGAAAATACATAGACGGTCAGAGCCACTGATTGATTGCCATACTCCTATAATTAATAATTTCAATTAACCAGTGGCCAAACATCTATTTCCTTTTTAAAATACTCTAGAATGCTTCCATTTTAGTCTGTAACGCCAATTGGGAAAAATTGAAGCACCATCTCTAGATAGTTTCTCAAATTATCTATGCAACTGTGTGTGATTACTTTATCTTCCCTCAGACCATTGTTCCTGTGGGGAGGAAACCATTTTTTACAGAGCAAAAATAGTACAAATTAGCTTATTCTTTTTTGTCACTAATACTTACTGAGGTACAATTTATATATTATAAAATAATTATTCAAATTTTTAATCACCCCAAAAAAGTTTCCCTCACAGTCTTGTGAATCCTCCCAACCCAGACCAGTCTGCTAACACTGCAGATACTCCTTCTGTCACTTAGGTTAGTATCACCTGTTCTTGAATTTTGTATGAAGAAATATATTCAAGATATACTGTTCTGTGTCTGGCATATTTCACTAAGAGTAATTATTTTGAGATTTATTTGTATTGTTATATGATTTTGTAGCTTACTTTTTTTATATTCCTGCATAGTGTTCCATTGTCTGCATTAACACAATTTCTTTATTTCCAGTTGTTGAGAGCTAGATTGTTTCTAGTTTACGACTATTATAAATAAAGTTGTATGACCACTCATCTTTAAGCCTTTTCTGAACACATATTTTAATTTCTCTTGTGCAAATACCTAGGAATGATTGACTAGTCTTATGATAAGTAAATGTTGAGCTTTATAATAATCTGTCACTATGTGTTCCAAAGTTGTTAGACATATTTTATGTTCGCATCATTGATATATGAGGATTCCAGCTGCTCTTCACCAATACTTGATAGTAACATTATTTTTAATTTTAGTCATTCTAATGGATATGAAAGGTATGCCACTTTGGTTTAATTTGCATTTTCATGGTAATTAATGATAATGAGTACTTTTAAGTGTTTTTGGCCTTGTGTATATGTGCTTTTTAAATGTATACAAATTATTTACTCATTTTAAAATTGTCTTATTTTTTTAGTTGTGGTTCATTTTATGTATTCTCTTTATATTCTACATATTTCATATATGTAGTATATATAACACCCATATATATAATTTTCTTGTAGTCTCTGATCCATTTTCTTCAGAAAATCTTTTGAAAAGCAAAGTTTTAATTTTGATAAATTCCATTTTATAATTTTTTCTATAATTTTTTGGTCCTATCTGGGAAATCTTGTGGATTCTACAGTTTTATTCTGTCCATGATCCATCTTGGGTTAATTTTTTTTGTATGCAAAAATAATGATTTTTTTCAAATACATATCTAGGTTTTTTAGCTCCATTTTCCCTTTGAAATATACTGTTACCTTATGAAAATCAATTTACTATGTACATGTGAATTTATTTCAGTACTGTGTTCTTTTCCACTGATCTACATATCTATCCTTACTGCAATTCACATTGTCTGAATTTATGTAGTTCTCTAGATCAAAAATCCAATAGTTAGGTTCCTTTAATTTTGTTCTATTTTTTCCCCATGATTATTTTGGCTATTTTAGGTCCCTGGCATTTTTATATTCATTTTAGCATCAGCTTGTCGAATTCTACAAAATGACTTTGTGGATTTGATTGGAATTACCCTGAAACTAGAAATATTTGGATGAAAATACCAACTTAATAATATTGAGTTCTCTAATTCAGGCACATGGTACATCTTGCCATTTACTTAGATTATCTTTCTCTTTTTGTAGTTTTCAATGTATACTTATATATGTTAAATTTATCCTCAAGAATTTCATGTATTTTAGATTAAAAAAATTATTTTCCAATTTTATTTTTTAACCAGTGTATACAAGTGCAATTGAATTTTATTTATGAACTTGTATGGTACTGGTTTTCAATAAATATGGTTAAATAAGTCCTGGGTGATGTAGAAAAGATACTGGGTTTGGAGTCAATGGCCAGGAAAGAATTCTTAAGACAACTTTGGTGCAAAAAGGAAGTTTTATTAAAGCACGGGGACAGGACCCAGGGGCAGAAAGAGCTGCCCTGGGATCATGAGGAATGGCTGATTATATACTTTCAAATTGGGAGGGGGTTAAGGATAACGTAAGTCTAAGGAATTTTGGAAGTGAGGTTTCCAGGACCTTGAAGGGGCTAGCTATTGTTAGGAATATGTCACTTATTACTGGCTAATAATTTTTTTTTTTTTTGGAATCCTTTGCTTCACTGATCTTCCTTTCTTTCTCCTAAAACACGTAACCTGTTTGACATTAAGAAGTGACTTGGCTACTCTGTACTTCAACTTCTCCATCTGTTTATGAGATAAAATGAGATGGTAAGTCTACAGGTGCTTGCTTAACTGTGCTAGAGGGAAGATAAAAAAGGAAATATATGAAGTATCTGAATAGACTAGGAATTAAATAGTATTCTAGATTTAATTTCTTTTATAATATATATTCCATTCTCTGCATGCAAGTTGCAGTATAAAAATAGGTTCATGGAGTAAAATAATGCTTAATGATTTTTAAGTTTGGCTTGTCCAGGAGTCTGTCTACTTACATTTTTCAAAGCATTAAGTAACTATTGCAATAACATGAATGTAGCTATGATTTTTACATTTCTTTTGACCTACACAGACCTTACAAAGTATAAAGCTTCAGGAGTGGGCATGAGATCATGAGTCTGGACAAGGGCATTCAGTTAATGAGGGATATAACATTATTGAAGGCAGGTCAATATGCTGATGTGTATGAAATATGGACCACACCCATATAGAGAGAAACTATATCAGTCCTCATTATATAGGGCCTAATTCTATCCATAATAATATGTAAAAGTGATGTTATCTCAGAGAGCTCTTATTACACCAAAAAGGTAAGTTGAGCCTGACTGTAACCACATTGTACAAAGAACTAAGCAATATTTACTATGTATGCAAAAGGCACAAAAATACATAGCCAAATATGTTGTGCAACTAAGGTGTGTCTCCAAATCCTTTTTCCTAGGAAAGTAAGAAATCTTACTCAGCAAGGTTAAAGAAAAATGTACTATATTTATGCTTCCCTGGAACTTTTCATTTCTCATCTTCTTTGTTATTAGAAATTAAGCTCAATCAAACAGAGATTCTGTCTCCCTTGCTTAAAACCAAATTGCTAGGGGCGCCTGGGTGGCTCAGTCGTTAAGCATCTGCCTTTGGCTCGGGTCATGATCCCAGGGTCCTGGGATCGAGCCCCACATCAGGCTCCCTGCTCAGCGGGAGGCCTGCTTCTCCCTCTCCCACTCCCCCTGTTGTGTTCCCTCTCTAGCTGTCTCTCTCTCTGTCAAATAAATAAATAAAATCTTAAAAAAAAAAAAAAACCAAATTGCTAGTCTCTCACAGAATGCTTTATGCAGTACTTGGGCTATTTTGAACACTTAACAAATGCTTTTGAATCAATACATATGTTTTTCTTGGTCTCTGTCCTTTGGAGATTCACTCCAATATCCTTCCACTAAAATGTGTTTTATTCCTTCATGTATTTCATCTATTTGCATTGAAATAAAGATTTACTTAGGATTTACAGATATCGGGATTTATGCAAGGTTTCCAGGAAACAAAGATGAAGGACGAAACTAAATAGAATAGACATTGTTCAAAGTGCAGATCTCCATTTTGTAACTGAGACCTCATCTATATACCTATTGTTTCTCTATACCTATTGTTACGGCAGCCCCACAGTACCTAAAGTTCCAGACCATAGTGTGCACTTTCTTATCTCAAAGGCTTTGGTTGTATTAGTTCTTTCCTGTCAGTTGTCATACTTCCATTACTGTGTCTAATAATTCTTTTAATACGTTTGAAATGTACCTTCTTTTTGAAACACATTTCTCAGATCCCGCACCCTGCTTCTCTGTGCTACAATAAGTTCTGTCACCTAATTGCTTTCCTTTGGGTGATTATCAGTTTGACTTTGTTCCTAGATTATGAACTCCTGGAGGGCATGACTATATCTCATTAATCTATGTTATATAATATGACAGAGCTCACTGTATATTTACTGAATTACCGAATTACTGAATGGAGATATTCCACTGAAAATTGAGATTTCTTCCCATTTGCTGCACAGTGTCCTTTGCCTATTTACCCTGAGAATGATTTCTCTATATGCTACTGTATTAGGGTTCTTCAGATGAACAGAAACAATAGGATATCAATCTATTTAATTATCTATATATCAAGTGATATTTATTTTAAGAAATTGGCTTAAATCACACAATTGTGAGGGCTGGTGAGTCCAAAATTTATAGAGTAGACCAGCAGGATGGAAATTCAGGGAAGAGTTGGTATTACAGACTTCAAGTCCAAAATCGGCAGACTGGAAACTGAAGCACAGTTGCAATGTTATAGTTTTGAGGCAGAATTAGTGCTTCTTTAAGAAATCTCTAGTTTTGCTCTTAAGACCTTCAACTGATTGGACAAGGCCCACCAACATTATGGAGGTCAGTCTACTTCACTCAAATTCTACTGATTTAAATGTTAGTCACATCTAAAAAGTACCTTTACAGAAACAACTAGATTGATACTTGACCAAAAAACTGGGAACCGTAACCTAACAACAAAGTTGGCACATAAAATTAACTCTCACAGCTGTTATATCATGTCTTTCTGTTCTTCCAAATATACGATTTTTATTAATTCATGTAATAAATTTTATAAATAATTTTAGAAATTGGTGATAAGAGAAAAGCATCTGTGCTATGTGCAACAAGGAAAGAACTCTCTCTTGTGCAGAAGTCTCCAATCATAAGCTACTTTCTATGTCTTCCTCTCAAATATCACTCCTGGTGGTGCCTGCATGTTTAAGAGTCATTCTGTCTACATGCACACCTAAAACACATGTTGTTAATGTGTTGAAGTTGGAGGCTGCTCCCTTGTGGACTGAGTCAGAGGTGTATTCTCTAATTGGAAAACATCCACATTGGAAGAAAACAAACTTATTGTGCTGAATTATTTTTCAGAGAAGAGTGGCATAGGGTCTACGTTATGGAAGCACATAACATTAAAAAATATAGAAATTGAGGTCTATTAACAGCAACAAAACAGTAAGAGGTTATATTTATATAATGCTTCTGTGGGCCAGCATGTGTAAAACATCCTAAGTGCTTTACAAATACTGACTCATTCTCACAAAAATCCTACAAAAAGATAATATTTAGCTCTCAGAACAGATGAGGAAATAAAGGATAATTAAGATATTTTTAAGTTACATATACAACACTTTGAAACTGTAGTATCAACTAGCTATTGCCATATTAATGCAGCATCATACAGAATCCTGACATTTAATGGATTAACTGAGCAGCTGACAACAGTAATTATTTCTTGTCCATCACACACCAGTATGGTTTGGCTAGGTAGATCTGTTTCAAGCCACTGTTCCTCACTGAAGAACAGCCTCAGGTTTGCTCCATGTGTGGAGCACAGATTGGGAGTGCAATGATAGTTTTTCTCATGGAGATGGCAAGCCCAACTGTACATGCATATTTTAAACCTTTGAATAAGCCACTTATGGTAATATCCCATAACCTGAAACAAGTCACATGGTCAAATTCAAAATCAAGGCTGGATCTGCAAATCACATGGTAAAAGGTAGAAGCAGAAAGCAGTGAAGAATTTGAGTATGCCCCTATCAATTGCCTTTGTGAGTTAAGAAATATGGCAGTGACTTTACACATTCAATTCCCTCACTCACACTATGTATCTATAAGGTAGATAGTATAAATGTCATTTTATAAATGATAAAACTGAGACTCAAGGATTTTCTCAAGGCTACACAACTAATAAATATTATAGTTCCATGTATTAAGCCATTCTGAAAACATGGTTGTGGCCTTTTGTAATATATATCCAAACTTCCTTGAAAGGTGTTATCATTCATATGAATTTCAGATGATCTTATTTCAATATTTAGGATTTTTAAATTTGAGTTATCAATGTTCAAAAGTTAATATAAATGAGATTGCATTTGAGAAATGGCACAATATGTTGGAAACAAGTTTTTGCTCTTCTAAGCAAAATTCAAGGCTGGATAGTGTGAAAAGATAAAATAGAGATTAGTTTGAATTTAAGAGGTCCCTTAAATAGTTATAATTTGGAAAGTGTTTAAAGTAGGGAAAAGTTAATTAAATAGTTTGTAAATAATTCTTTTAACAAGAATTTTCCAGTGACAGATCATTTACTGATTTAGATATTATTCTGAATAACTGCCCCTGACACCCTTAAGTTATGGAAGTGTGTTAGGATTGTTTATTTAAAACTGCATTAATTATTTTATCAATAAAACCATCTTGATTTTTATGGTCCTTTAGGGATTTTCTTCATTAGTGATCTGCCCTCCCATACATATACAACTTTACTATTTCAGTCCAATGAGAGTTTAAATATACTTTACAGAATCTAAAGAACAGCAGATCATTCAAGAAACCTCCAGGGAATTACTTGGCCTTTTTCTCCAGCTAGAATCTCTTCTGTCCAACAGTGGAGTTTGTAAGGATAAAGAGATAATCATAAATGAGTGGAGCACCAAACCTTACAAGAGAACCAGCAGCAATTTTGATTCTCTTGCTTTTAATACACTTTACTACCTCAGCTCTTCTGGAAGTGAAAACGGTATGAAACTGTGGGTTCCTGGAATTTCCAAGGGACAGGGATAGCATTGAGTACCTGCTTTCTACCACCCACTCAGGACCTGGCATGAGAGGGCTGAATTCTGAATGAAGGGAACACTTCCCACTTAGTAACCCATATTTGTTCTTCCTTTATAAAGGTAGCAATTGACAAGTAGAAAGACTATTGTATTTCTGAATGACAAATATAATAGAGAAAAAACTCATTGAGCATTCACTGTATTTTAAACAGTATCTTAAGTACTTTACTAGTATTTCATTTAAAACTCACCACATTCCTGAGGGAGATAGGATTACCCCCATTTTACAGAGATTTAGTAAGTTTATCTGAAAATTAGTAAACGTATCAAGCAGATAGCAAAGAAAGGATTTTATTTCAGGTATTCTGACTCTGGGACCCATGCTCTCAACCTTTATGCTTTGTCATTATGACATATATTCACTGGGTAGTAGGGGATCCTATAGGAAAAAATCCTAACCCAGAGAGAGGGAACCTAGAGGAAGCAGTTGGAGGAAATTCTTGTGGGAAAGATGACACATTTAGATTTACTGAGGGGACAGCATGAGGTAGTAGTTAAGTTTACCATCTCTGGAGACAGTTGGCCTATCTTCTATCCTGGCTTCACCATTGACTGACAGTGGCGCCTTGTGTCTATTCTGCCTCTCAATGCCTTAAATTCTGTGTCTCCATCTGTAAAATAGGTTTGAAGGTACTTATACTGTTTCCGTGAGGGTTTAATGAAAAAGTTAAAGCATTTGGTACATAATTTGGTGCTTAATAAATGTTTGCAAAATTATTGAAGGTTAATTAAGAGTGGGCTACTTGAAAGGTAAGAGGAGGAGGGAGCTGGTAGACAGAGTATGATAGGCAGAAGGACTTGCATGCTCTTTCTCTCTGCCCCTTGATTTCTTATGTTTGTCTTTAAAAAACAGGAGATCAAATTAGTTTAAGCCAGAGAATAAATAGTTGGGAATTTGTGTAAGATGTGGGCTTATTTATATGTGAGGAGAGATGGAGATATTAAATATGACAGCTTCCATCTGAGGGTCTCTGCAATGTGGTTTCCAACTGTGGGGATAAAATCAATGTAATCTTTAAAACAAGTTTATTCCTCTATAAACAATTAAGATATATGTTGTAAGTAAAACCTGTGCTGTTGAAGAGGCCAACAATGACTTAGATTTATGAGAAAATGGATTCATTGACAATTTTTGAAGAGCACCAATTTTGGAATCAAAAGCATTTTAATTTCATCATTCTTTAGAAACTGTGTGACCTTGAACAAGTTATTCATCTTTTCTGAGTTTTGCTTTCTCTTACTGGCTATTAATTATGAGAGAGACACAAATAGGAATATAAAATTTATATTTACATTTTGGAAAAAAATAACCAAATGCTGTAGTGTAATCATTAACCTTTTAGAAAAACTCTGCATGCCCCTCTTTCTGTTTGGCAGTTCCCTTCTTCCAAACCCTTGCCCTCCAGAAGTAATGTATTTTTGTGTTAATTCCACTGATTTTCTTTATAGGTCTATGCTGTATATATGAATCCCTTAACCATACAGCCTAGTTTTCATTTCCTTCAATGAAAATCACATTCATTTTGTTCTGTGACTTGCTTCTTTTGCTCAACATTATGTTTTTAGGATTGGACTGTGTTAAAGATAGAGCTTTATTAAAGATTTATTTACTTATTAGAGAGAGAGAATGAGTGGGGAGGAGGGGCAGAGGGAGAGGGAGACCAGCAGACTCCCCGCTGAGCGAGGATCTCCATGTGGGGCTTGATCCCAGGACCCTGAGATCATGACCTGAGCTGAAGGCAGATACCTAACCCACTGAGCCACCCAGGCACCCCAAAGATAGAGCTTTATTTCATTTTTTTAATATGTTGTAGAGCATTTGATGGCATTAATATACCACAGTTAATGTATTGTGCATTCTACTGTCTATGGGCAGTTTTATCCTCCTGCATGCCTGTGTGTGTCTTATTGGAGAAAAGCTATTCTGAACATCCCTACATGTATCTCTTGTTGATACACACCTAGGAGTTCATTTGCTGGGTAATTTGTGCATCTGCAACTTTGTTAGTTAATTAATGTCTGACTCTGTCCAGAGTAGTTGTACCAATTTGTACTTCCACTAGCAGAACTACTTCTCATGACTTTCATTTCACCATTTTTATTACCAGTCATTATTTTTTACCAATCTGGTCGGTTTGTAATCTTATCTCATTATGGTTTTGATTTTCATTTCCATAATTATTAAAGTGGTTTGTCTTATCATATGCCTATTGGCCATATGAGCCTCCTCTTTGTGAAAATCCTATTCAAGACTCCTGGCAGTTATTATTAATTGGGTAATAGATCTTAATTAGCTATATGTGTTGCAAATACCTTAGCTTAGTGTGTGGCATGTTATTTCATTCATTTACTGAATCTATTGAGGAACAGAAATTCTTAATTTTAATGTGGTTGAATTTATCAATATTTTCCTGTATAGTTAGTATTTTGTGTGTCAAGAAAATCTTTACTACTTCAAAGCTAGAAAGATATTTTCTATATTTGTCTTTTAAAACTTTTGTAGTTTTTTTTTCCCTTTTATTATTCATTCTTTAATCCACCATGAAATGATTTCTATGCATGGTGTGAGGTCAGGGTATATGGTGACCATGAAAATGTGTCACTCAAATCTCCTGGCATAGGGAGGGTAATCAAAGGATGACACTCTGAATCTACTGTGTTTGTACAGGGCATACTTCCTCATGAATTAGTGTAACAGGGATACTAAGGCCCATTCTTGGGAGATAGTGATCCCCTCTTGTGACTTTGGCTCACTCCACTGACTTGACCAGACTTTAAAAAATTGAACTGAAGGCTGGGCCTCTTCCTTCTTAGGGGTCAGACCTACATCACAGTCTGATGTTTCTCTTGACATCCCCACCCCCTTCCCCTTTTAACTCTTAAGTATTTCTCCTAATAAATCTCTTAGGTGGCAAATATTTATGTTTGCTTCTTGGAGGATCTATTTTTATTATATATATTTCATAGAGATAGTTGTTCCTACATCTGAGCTTCAGTTTTCTTATCTGCAAAATAGAATTTTTATGTCTACCCAGTATGCTTGCTCTGAGGGTTGGAGAGCTAAAGCATTTATCACAGTGCTTCAAGATGTTAGTTACCAATTTATTTCCATTCCTCGTGATGTCATTTTCAGAATGTAGATGAATTGTAGTTGGTTGTCATGAACTAAGTATTCTTGGGTAAACTCTACCATAGAGTATCTCTGTGCGTTTAGGCCAGCCACTTGACACTCCTAAGTCTCTCCTTTACCACTTAAAGAGCTAAAAGAAGATAATCTGCTCTACCTAGTTGATTACTTTGGTGTAGCTAATTACTTACTGTATTTGACTTTTTTTTTCCTGGTAATTGCTAACTAATCAGTTAATGTACATGAAAATATTTTGAAGACGTTCAAGAGTTACACAAAAGTAAGGGACAGTCAAGCCTTAGTAATTTGAAACTAAAATTACAAGCCAGTACTATATACAGTGTCATCATGTATTTGCTTACATCCTTTCTACCTACGCCATGGTTCCAGACTACTAAGTTTAAATAAATTACATGCAGGTGATTTTTTCTCAATGTTAGGTAAAGGTAGGTAGGTAAACACATAGAGATATTAGCATAATAAATATTTCTTAACTCCATCATGGAAGCTTTGCTGTAAGCCTATAAAATATAACTATACATTTAAGGATTTTATATAGTGATTAGAAGAAAAGCTCAGATGCGCAGAATATAGTTTTTCTTGATTTCTGTTCAAGTAGTGTCATTGTTTTGTTAGCACACCATATAATATTTGATAGTTGCTAACTTTGAAAAATGACATCAAGTACTCACACTGAATACAACCACATTTCCAATATTTAAGCAGTGCCTACAGTAGAAATAAGAAATATGGAGGAGGGCTTTGTTTTCAACAATTACAGATATTGCCTCAACCTTCAGAGAGATGATTCAAAACTTATTTATGATTTAATTTTAACTTCTCCATTACATTTAATGTTATCTTGTTTATCTTTGATATTTATATGTATCTCAATATCTTTCTATTATTGAATTCCATTTCTGCACATATTGCTTCTTAAAAAGTTCTCTATGTAAATACAAAGGCAAAGATTTTCAATATCTGGTTACTACATTCAGTGTACCAATTGCATATTTCAAGAAATATTTGACACAGATTCCACTGTAGCCAAATAATATAGTGAGTTCCAAAATGATTAATAAGTACAATGGAATTTTATCAATTTATGAGTGTGTGTGTGTGTGTGTGTATAAAATTGATTCTAAGGTAAGGCCAGATTTGGATTTATACAGGCCTGGTGAGTGATGACCAACTAGGCCATTTAATTCAATAATAATTTTTAGAACCCAACATTACCATGGTGATGATATTCCAAAAAATTTGTAAGCCTTACCTTCTCTTCAGTGAAATGAATTTTTAATAGAGCATAAATTATGTTGTAAAGATTCAACTTGAGAAAATATATAAATCACTTGACTTTCTGTCTGAAATTTTAATTTTTTAGTGTGATATTTGCCTTTGAGAAGAAAATTTGTAAGAAAGATGAGGATTTAATTAAACCTTTATAACTTCAAAATATACACAAAGCATTATGATTGATTACATGATAAAATTGAAGATGCTGAGCATGTTCTCAGTGTGTGTCCCCTAGAAGCAGAGATATATGTTATTAGATATATTCCAAAAAGAATCCCCAGGTGCTCCTCAAATAAAAGGTTCTGTGGCTAAATAACTTAGGCAAATGTTGACTTTGGCAAAGTTAATCAGGTTTTGTTTGTTTGTTTGTTTTCTTAAATTGCAGAGCTTCTCAAAATTCTATGGTAATGTGAATCCTCAATAGGCAGCTTGAGTTTGCAGTGGTTTCTAAATTTATTTGACTGGAACTCTATTTTCCCTCAGAGATTTTTATGGTACACACACTGGCAAATGTTGGTATAGTCACTAAATGTAATTGGACTTTGAAGATGGGAGAGGTGACTCTTGGTAAGAAAGTGGACAAAATTTCTGAGGAATTAGTAATTAAATAATGGGCTTGGGGATGGGAGAAAAGGGAAAGAACATTCTAGGAAACAGTTCAGGAAGCATTGTGGGATTGATGGGCTCATTGAAGCATGAGAAAAGGTTTCCTATTGGGAAAAACTGGGCAATATATCCATATCTAGAGAATATCTATATCCAGAGTTTGTGCAGTTCTTCACAAGTAGAAAAGAAGATTGGATTTATCTTAATTTTGACTTTGCTGTTTGACTCTGTAATGAAATTTCATACATAATGCGAGGTAAGAATTGAATTTCATCTTTATACCATAAGGTTAAGTAGTTCTTTGAACACCATATTTTGAAATGACCATCTATTCCCTACTTTTGGGTAACTCAGTTGTATCATAAATCGTATTTCCAAATACTGTGTATTTCTGTGCTATTTTATTTCATTTGTGCATCTCTTTGCTAATAATGTACAATTTAGTTTCCGAAGTTGTTAGGGCAAGTCCTTGATCATCTTCAGGAGTATCTTGGAATACTTTGTGTTTTTCTCTTATCAAGCTCTACAAAAACAAATAATAAACAAAATTGGAATTTTGATTGAGATTACATTGAATCTATTGATTTATTCTGTGTTAGTTGACATTATTATGATAATGAATTTCCCAATTCATTTACATTGATTCACTGCATGGATTGAAATTGGTAATCCTATTTTTAATTAGGTCTTTTTAAATATATTTCAATAAAATTTTGTATCCTTCATAATAATCTTACATATGATTTATTAGACTTATTCCAATGTGTTTACTATTTTGATTATCATTTAAAGTAGTATGTTTTATTTTTTTTTATTTTTTTTTAAAGTAGTATGTTTTATATATACATATTTCAAATGTCCCCTGTGGTGTAGAGATAATCAAATGATTTTGTATGCTAATTTATTTTTCAGCAAATGTATAATGATCTCCTGTTAATTAAAATAATTTTTTATTTTGGATTGTCTTCATAAAAACGTGCTAATTTACTATTCAGCTGGATGGTTCCCAACTAGAGTGACTGGGTCCCTCTTGTTTTCAGGTTGTAGGCTTTTTCCAGCATTACAGGAGCTGGCTGGGCCTCAGGCAGGCAAAACTCAGTAATGTGAGGGAATATCACAGAAAAATCCTCAAGCAATAGGAGTGGGAGTTAATGGGTTGATCTTACATCATTCCTTCCCTCAACTGAGGTAATTTGAGGCATGTCCCAAAGGGTTTCTTGGGTATATAGTATGATTGAGCTCAGTTGCTCACAACTTCTTATTAATGGCTCCTTTGGCTTTCTCTCTTCTCTGCTTTGCTTTTCTCATGTCACCATTTGTCCTTCTGGGATCACCTCCAAATTAAACTGCTTGTACCTAGTTGTTTTTTTTTTTTTTTAAGTCTTTACTTTTGCATTTGGTGGTATATTAATTAGCATTCTCCAGAGAAACAGAACCACAGAACCAATAGGAGACTCATACACACACAGGGCAAGAAGAGAGCATGCACAAGTGCTCTATTCATATTCATATTTCTATTTACCCATTTATTTATAGAGATTTGTTATGATTGGCTCATGTGATTATAGAGACTGAGAAGTCCAACAATCTGCCACCTGCAAGCTGGAGACACAGAGAGCCAGTGGTGTAGTCCCAATCTGAGTCTGAAGTATTAAGAACCAAAAGAACTGATGGTATAAATTCTAGTTCAAGTCCAAATGCCTCAGAACCAGGAGAGTTGGGATGAAATAAGCTTAAGTCCCAAAGTTCAGACCAATGTCCTCACTCAAAAAAGTCAGACAAAAGAGAATGAATCTCCTTTACCCTACTATGTATTCTATTCAAGCCTCCAAGAAATTGCATGAGACCCACCTACATTGAAGAGAGCAATCTGCTTACTCAGACTACTAATTGAGATATAAACCTTGTCAAGGAACACCCTCACAGACAAAATTAGAATAATGCTTAATCATATATTTGGGCTCCTTATAGCCCAGTCCAGT
This sequence comes from Mirounga leonina, assembly GCF_011800145.1. Taxonomy (NCBI): domain Eukaryota; kingdom Metazoa; phylum Chordata; class Mammalia; order Carnivora; family Phocidae; genus Mirounga; species Mirounga leonina. Next base: position 44,215,677 of record NW_023270433.1, on the reverse strand, counting down.
TGGCACGTAAAAGAAGCTAACATGATTTTTCACCCTTAGGATGGTGGAAATGACCTTATTGCACCTATCTAATAAGAGATAGGCTATATATATATAGTCTTTATTTAGTAGAAGTCCCTCTGCTCAACTTGAATGAAACTGGACCTTGTTATTTATCTCCTAAGTCCTATGAGGATCTGAAAAGTACAGACCAAATTTATGAGGTTTAGTTATAATCTCCAGACAGGGATTAACTTTAGGATAGAGTTCTCCTTTCTGGATTCCCTTCTTGGCTTTGAATTTTGCTGGTTCATTTGCTTTCGTTTTGTTTTGTTTTGTTTTTTGAATAATCTTTTGTTCTTTTCAGCTCAGAAATTCATTTAATGGGGTGCCTGGGTGGCTCAGTTGGTTAAGCGACTGCCTTCGGCTCAGGTCATGATCCCAGAGTCCCGGCATTGAGTCCCACATCAGACTCCCTGCTCAGCAAGGAGTCTTCTTCTCCCTCTGACTCTCCCCCTTCTCATGCTCTCTCTCAAATAAATAAATAAAATCTTTAAAAAAATTCATTAAAGAAAAAAATATATATATATACGTATGTGTGTAAATATATATTGTGTATATATAAAAATCATTCTGTAGACGGGTCACTAGTGTATCTAGTGTGGTATACTGATGGACATGGCTAATCATAGCTTTTTTATATTAAATTGAATGATAGTCCTCTTTAAAATTATTTTTGTATGTACCTGCTTCAATTCTTATTTAAATTCACCTAAAATACACTTTTGGATTTTTAAACATTATATTGTAGACAATGGCCAACTCTCTCTAGAACTAATAGTAATGTTTCTCAAGAATTTACATATATATGGTCTTTATGGTAGATATCCTGTAGAGATTATATTAGTCCTTGGTTCCTTTTGTTACTTTATCATGCAGAAAAGTTCCATTTGGAATTTATTGGGATAGTGAGTTGAAATTCACCCTGCAACAATTTTTAGAAAACTAGAAATGTGCAAAATTGGCCAATTTTCATGATATTTAAATATATGCTAATGTGCAATTTATTTGGACTATATTCATTTTGTTGGACATGTTTTATACCTAAGGATTCATTTTATGAAATGTAAAATGCATGCAAATGTATGCCTCATCAAAATGCTGGTCAGATTTTTGCTTTTGATTTTATCTGTTGCTTTAGATGCCAATTTTTTCTAATGTATATAGGATATCAGTAGTGTGGCTTATGATTATTTGAAAATTCATCATAACTGATCCTGGCCTAAAAGTGAAAACTCACCCTGCTCAGTAATGAAATATTGAGTTGTTTTGTGTCCTACAGTGACACTATGGGGGTTTCATTAACTTATTTATTCACCAAGTATGTATTGATCACCTATTATGTTCAAGGCAGAAGAGATATAATAGTGACAAATTAAGCAGAGTTAGTGTTTACTATCAGGGAGCTTACAGTTCAGTAAATGAAACTTTTGGCTCAGTAAATAGAACTCAGAGTAAGCAATTACACATTTTGGTAATGTCACTGAAGGAAAATAAAAGTAATCCAAAGAAACAGTATCAGGAATACCTGGCTTGGATTCAGGGTCAGGGTGTTCTCTGTTGCAGTGATGCTAAGACATAAAAGACAAGATGTATTAGTAAAAATCTGGGGTAAGAATGGTCCTATAAAAGGGAAGAACAGGAGTTGAAATAGGGCAAGGTGGTTTGAGGGACAATAAGTAACAGAGAATGAAACTCATGTGGTGAGCAGACACCCGATCCCATGAAATCTTTGTCATGCTAAATATTTGAGATTTATCAAAAGTAAGATGGAAAGAAAAGTTATTTGAGGGTTTTAAACTAGGAATTACATGATAAAATTTTTACTTCTAAAATTTACTTTGGTAACTTTATGGAGAATGGATTAAAGGGAAAACCTGTGGAAAATGAGCACCAGTTAGAAATGCAAGAAAAGCATAGACTTGACAGACTAATGGACTGAATGCCATCTTACCATCCTGCCATTCCATACTGACAGTTGAATCCACTGTTGCCATCTTGTTAAATTTTAACTATATTCCAATGTCCATGTTCCTTAAGTTATGACATCATATCTAGAAAACATTATATACAAGCCTCTTTGTGAAGAAAAGTGAATGGCAAATATAAAGACTGTCCTTTGGAATGCTACTGAGAAAGTGACCCAGGCAGGAAGCCAGGGTGATGTAAACTCTGTATCTGGGGGAAGAGGGAAGTGGATGGATAAAGAAAGTTCCAGGTAGTATGGTAAAGACAGACTAATTTATTTCCCAGTCCCCCTTCCTTTTCCTAAGTATATAAATACGGAAAGGTAGTATGGAAATCTGATTTCTCTTAATTTTTTGCCAATTCAATAGAATATGATTTAATAAAGAAAGAGTTTACTGTAGGGGCACCTGCCTGGCTCAGTTGGAAGAACATGTGACTCTTGATCTCAGGGTCATGAGTTTGAGCCTCATGTTGGGTATAAAGATTACATAAAAATAAAACCTTAAAAAAAAAACAGTAACCAAAAACAAATAGTTTATTGTCTTGTTTTCTGTCCTGCCTGATAAAGATACTGCTAAAAAAGGGGGGTGGGGGGGAGAAAACCCTTAATTCTATTAACATACTGTAAAAAACTGCCATCTCTAATATCTAAGGTGATAGGAAAATGTGGTTTGGGGGAACTTGAAAATGAGAAATTAATAGATTCTAAATTCTTCATTTTGCCAGTTGCAAGCTTCTACCCCTTCCCAATAATCTTTTTATTTAACTTACTTAAAAGTAATCAGATCAACTGGCTTTACACTTGACAAGACTCATTAATCTTTTCAATATCTACTTCTTCAATTATACTCAATGACTCTTTGCCTGGAAAAAAAAATGTGCAAAATTAAACATACTCTTACCATATGATCCAGCAATTGTACTCCTTGGTATTTACCCAGGGGAATTAAAAACTGTCCACACAAGAGCCATACCCAAATGTTTGTAGCAGCTTTATTCATAATTTCGTAATGGAAGCAACCAAGATATCCTTTGGTAGGTGAAGAAATAAATGAACTCTATTATATCCAAACAGTGGAATATTATTCAGCACTGAAAAGAAATGAGCTATCAAGCCATAAAGACATGGAAGAAATTTAAATACCCATTACTAAGTGAAAGAAGTCATGTGGAAAGCCTACATATAATATACATACATACATATACATATGATTCCAACTACATGACATTCCAGAAAAGGCAAAACTGTGAAGACAAGAAAAGGATAAGTGGTTGCCAGGGCTTAGGGTAAGGAAAGGAGGAATAATAGATGGAGCACAGAGGATTTTTAGGACAGTGAAAATATTCTGTGTGATACCATAATGATAGGTATGCGTCATTATACAATTATTCAAACCCATAGAAGGTACACTAAGAGTGGACTGTATTGGAAACTGTGGACCTTGGGGGGGATTATGATGTGTCACTGTGAGTTCTTTACCACTCTGGTAAATTGTTGATAAATGGGGAGGCTGTGCATTTGTAGGACAGGATATATATGGGAAATCTCTGTACCTTTCCCTTAGACTATCTGTGAATCTTAAATTGCTCTAAAAAAATAAAGTCTTAATAAAAAAAATGGACAACTGATTTTTGAAAATTTATTAACTTATTCTAAAAGGAAATAAGATAATTTTAAGTTCTGGTTGTTGACATATTATTATACATTCTGATATGCAACTAGGTTTTAAAATTATTATATAAAATGTTACTTTCTGATTTAAAATTTAAGGATCTTCATAGGCAGTCCACTTGTGAAGCATGCTGCTCTTTGGGACACATTTTAGCTTTTCATTTTTAGAGATTTATTTAAGAGCTATTTATTATGAATTTACTACATGTCTGAGATTGTTCAATGTTCTGGGTAACATGAGTGAACAAAGAAGATAAGAATCCTTGTCCTCATGGAGAGATAAGATAAAAATGGCTGTTGTGGGGAGCCTGGGTGGCACAGTTGTTTAAGCAACCAACTCTTGATTTCGGCTCAAGTCATGATATCAGGGTCCTGAAATCAAGCCCTCCATAAGGCTCAGTGCTGGGTGTGGAACCTGCTTAAGATTCTCTCTCTCCCTCTCCCTTTGCATTATCACCCCCATCTGCCCCCCCCCACCAACACCCTCCCCCCGGTCCGCTAGCACATGCACTTGCCTTCTCTCTCTCTCTCTCCCTCCCCCTCCCCAAAAAAAAAAAAAAAAAAAAGCTGTTCTTTGTTTTTGTTTCCTTTCAAAAACTAATTTGAGACCCCTATAATAGGGTCCCTGCATCCTTTTTTTTCTAAAGCAAGACACTTTTGATAGTGTAGGGGAATATTATTAACAGTTACTCTGAGGCAATGGGCAGAATTAGGGTTAGACATTAACCCTACTATACAGAATATTGGTTCATAGTATTGGAAGTAGGAATGTCTGAAGATTCTGACTCAGTTATGAAAATACATACAAAAAAATGGTCATCTGAGGATTCCTATAGCTTTCTGAGGAACTTGGAACATGTACCATTTATATTTGATTTCCAATGCAAGGAAACATTTTTTGTAAGGGATGCTTCAATTTCAAACAACCACTAAAACTGCGGTTTAGGCATGGCTTGGGGCTATAATGTGATGTATTTCCCCGAGGTTCTTGTTCAGAAATGAGAGACTATTGTTCAGAAATACTGTGTTGCTTAATATCCCGAAACAGTCCGCTTTTTTTTTTGCCGCAGAAAAGTGTTAGAAATTTATTGAAAATTGGTTTTTATGATCAAAGTCTACCCACTCTCAAAAGTGTCTTCAATAAATTATCAAAGATCTTCCCTGCAGTTTCTTTAGGATATATTGTGTTTTTCCACCACGATTACTTTAGTTGAGAGTTTTACGTTTCAAAGGGAGCAAGCAAGGAAAGAGATAATAAAAATGTGTGGGTTATTCACGTTTCTTCCAATACATGATTGTATTCTACTTAAACAGAATGGACTCCTAATAACTTGGGATGTGTTTTCTTGTTGCTGTTGTTTTCTGTCTGGTGGATGAAGGGGGAGATGGGGTGGTTTATTTAATTAGAAAGGAAAATTCATCTTGTGTTAATTGAAAAACCTAATTAAATTCCTTGGGAATCATAATTTACATTGCTTATTTTTTTATTGCCATATTTTAGCCCTTGTATCTCTTTTTGTGATCTGATGATTTATTAGTAGAAATTGATCTGGAAGAGAAAACAGGGCAGGATCATGCAGCATTAGATTCACTAGTTAAATTTTTAATTCTGTGCTGATGTTCAAAATACCAGTAAGTTATCTTCCTGACACCATCAAGGAGTGTCATTTGAGTGATGCACTTTCTTGGTCTAATCTACTATATTCCACTTGTTTAGGTTTTCTCCCTTCTCACTGATTTATTTAAAGCCACAGGATCATAATTAATAGAAGCAGCAAAATGAGCCTTCAGCAAATTAGTTATAATTATGCATGCCATGCATATGAATAATCTGGTTGATAAATTTATAATAGTGGAAACTATTACGTGGATTAAAATGATAAAGGCAGTTTAGCAGGGAATTGTGACGAATATATAACTTAAAGATACTTGCAATCTGTCCGTCAGTCTAATTTGGCTCCCAGCTGTTGTTGAGTTTTGATATGAAGCTATTTATTTTGAGTGCAGTTGTCATAAATACTCAGAGATGTTATGCGGTTCCATTGTGTCCTATTTGATCAGTGAACTGCTGTAAAATACAATATTGTGCTTTTGAAATTACTTTACCAGAATTTGCCAGGCACATTTAAACTAGACTTTTAAAAATCTTTTATGTATGAAGCACTGTTTGTACTAAAGTAACCAAACATTATTTTATACACTAAATTTTAGTGATAAGACAGTGCCATAAGTGCATGGGATAAAATTCTTAGCATTTTTTGGTGTCTATCTTTAGTCCACCATTGTGCTAATCAGCTAATCCATTTTTATGACAAAGTTTACATAATATTATGGTAAGACAGTAATTCTAAGGAGCTGGTTGTCTTTTGTCCTCCTCATCTATATGGTAGTTATATTTTTGTAAAGGTGGTCATGGTCATATATATTGAGTGTCCTAAACAACATTCTCACAACTTCTCCATCTTGGGTTCCAAAGCTGGCCATTATGACCGATGGTGGTGATTAAATTCCAGTTTAGTCTGGAGCAGGGAGTTCCTAAGATAATAGGAGAAAATAAGTGGTAGAGAAATAAGCTATAGTAGAGTCCACTAATGAGAACTGAGATCTGATTCTGGAAGAGATTTAAAGTGAATATGCTAAATTCAGAGAGTTCAAAGCAAGAGTCATAGAGGTTATAGAGACAAGAGTAAAGAGCTAGGAAGATACTATCACGTGACATTAGGGAGAAGTGAGTGCAACTGTGTTTGTGTGAGTGTAGAGATTGGGTGTTGAGTGGGCTTGGTACTTAATTCCATAGTAATCACCTACAAATCCGTTTTTTTTTTTTTGATAGTGTTTCTCAAACGTTACTGCATAGTAGAATCACTTAAGGGAATTAAAAAAAATTCTAATTACCTAGAATCTATGCAAGTCCAATTTTATCAGGGTCTCTGGGCATGAGCACAAATATGAGTATTTGTTAAAAAGCAAATATTTTTATTTTGAGGCCAAAATAGAAAAATCCTGCCTTATGATAGTAATATGCAGTTAGAGAGGTTTGGGGTAAGAATCCTGCCTTTCTGTTGTGATTTTTATTGACATGAACCAAAGTTTGATATCAGTATCCAAATGGATCCTACATAAAGAAAACTATTCTCTCCCTCCCCACTCTTCCCTCCTTCCTTCCTTCCTTACTCCCAGCCTCCCTCCTTCTCTCCCTTCCCCCTCCCTCTCTCTCTCTCCCCTTCCTTCCTTCGTTCCTTCGTTCCTTCGTTCCTTCGTTCCTTCCTTCCTTCCTTCCTATTATAGAAACTGATATTATTCACCTGGCACATCACACTAATTTCTTCTCTACTTGGTAGACCACTTGGTAGACCATACAGATTATGGAAGGAAACAATTATGTTGTTCTGATGAGTAATAAAGCCAGTGTTTTCATGTACAGTGAACTAATTTGAAAAAGCTATAGCAGTTCCAAACCAAAATGATTGCCTGCAAATTGGGTATATCCTGAGTGGTTTACCCATATGAACACCATCACGGTCCTGCCTGTGAACTAATTTGCATATTTTCTTCATTTTTATATTTATTGGTGTATATGCTGTTGAGGAAAAGACATAGATTTTATGAAATGTATGGATTAAAGCTACAGTGATTATGTATAATTAGCTTAATATTTTTACCCCTCATGGTTTTTTTTTATGATCTCTACTGATAATATAATGCTTAAGTAATTTATGTAATTCATTTAATACAGAGCTTCACAGAGTAGGTGACTGAAAAATATCTGTGTTCTACTTTCTGTCCCATACTTTTTCCATTTCCAAGACGATTTTAAGACATTTTATGATGAAAATCTGCCCACAATAAGATTGACAAATATAAACTGGAATAAAATTAATGAGGTGAATATACTGTCCTTAAGAACTTACTAGTTAATGAGTTAGTATTGAAAATACCACTCTGAGCTTCCTGGCATCCAGGACAAAAATAGAAAACAAACTTTCACTTTATTTATAACAAGAGAATGCAAATCACTTCTACAGAAAACATTTTCCCCCGATATGATGTTCTAAAAGGATATCTATCACTCAAGGTCTTTTTTACGGGGAACATTGAATAATGTAAATGGATAATGCCTTCAAAAATGATTTTATAGCTGATGCAGAAGCTATCTGCATATGGCTGTTCCTTGCATCAACCCTCAATAAAACCCAAGGGCATGGCTTTAAAGGGTAGCAACCTGATCATTATTACATTTTTATGGATGACTCAAACATCCTTCTCCATCGTACAAGGAAAAAGTCAAAGGAGAGATCATCTGGCTTAGTATAACTCAAAATACTCCTCTATTAGGGAATAGGATTCATCCTACATTTACAATTCTTCTGAAACTCTTGTTAGTAAGTTTGCACACTTTATCTCTCATATATTTCAGAAGGTTAAAATAGAACATATTATAATATTTTAGTGCAAATAAAATATATTTGTGTTCCATGGCCAATGCTTTGATGTAACAGAAATAATAATGACCTTGGTCTACAAAAGCAACCAGTTATACAATATACTAAATTACAGATGTGCTAAAATTATATTTCAGCAAAAGAACTGAATGAAGATTAGCAAGGCAAACAAAGTGAAAAATTTCTTAATGTTTATTTTGACTATTAAGTTACTTGAAATGTGTCTATTAATATGTAGACTTTCAGAAAATTTAACTAATAGGTAGCTATCACTGGGGAAAGGTAGGTGTAAAACACATTTCTCTTTATTTGATTTATAAAAGATTTTTATTTTTTGAATATTTGTAAAGAATTTCTTCCTGAATGCATTTGTCCAGTTGCTGACTGTATGGTGTTTATAATGTGACACCATGAATGTAACAAATGCTTTTCAGATCTGTACTCAGAATTGCAAATGTTAAAATGATGGTAAGATACAGTGTGAGGGCAGTGTAAGATTATTCTGAAGTATCAAGACATTGATTCAGATGTTCTGTGACTTTAATTCATAGTAAAACTGCAAGAAAAAAAAATACTCAATTTATGAATAAATTGTACATTATAAATTTCTTGAATTATGAAATTCTTCAAGAATTTCTGTAATTTCTTGGAGGTCATGTAACTAGATAGAGGTAGACCCAAAAATTCAATTTCTTTTCTCCTTGTTTATTACCCCAGCAGGTGTCGTTTGATGGATTGGTGTCATATGGACACTGTGTCCAAGTAACCATGCCGAAAATGATGCTTTCAGACCAGACAATTTTGTTTCTTTTAAATTGTAGAAAAGGGAATTAGGTTGTGCATTCAGTTTTTTCAAAGATTCTAAATTCAAAGTGTATAAGCGAGTAACACAAACATTATGATGGCACATATATAAATATTTCTGTCATTGTGCTCAATGACAGACACATATGCAATTCTGGCTCCATTGGCGAGAATAGCTACAGGAACTGTCACTCTTCCTACTACAATTGTCCACTGGAAATAATGTGCTACCTTTCACTGTCAGAAAATTGCCCAAGCTACGTGATAAGTTCCTGCACCCATCGTTTTTACTTGAGAAAGAAAATTGAGGATAGTCCCTTGTCCCATTCAAGGCATAAGAAGATAAGTTCCTAATATAAGATTGTATTCAAAAGACAGCATTTCATTATATTTAAGAATGGGATCAAAACTTTGAACAATGCCATGCACAGTACCTCTGTGAGCTGGAACAAAAATATAACCTCCTTTGCATCAGTTCCCCATCTGTAAAATGGAGTAATATAACCTATCTGGTAAGGTCATTGCCTGGATGACACATGTAAAGTGCTTGGCAAAGTGAATTAAGTGTCTCACAGAAATCAATAAATGTGAACCATTTTTGTTAGACAAAAGTGTAAATGTTTTAGTTCTAAATTATTAGAATTGTAGAGGAGGTAAATTTTTTTTTTAAATAAATGTTAATGGACTAGCAAGGTAAATTAACTTCAAGTGGAAATGGGGAGTTGTAGACTGAAAACCACTCTTGGAATTTTCTAGGCTCGTAGGTTCTAAGAGTTAAAAGGACCTTAAAATTGTTCTAGTGCAACTGCCATTTACGATTTGATTACCAAACAAAATATCCTGAAAAGGTGATTAAACTCCCCTACACTACACTTCCCACTACCCACATTTCATCTTCATACACGAAACTATAGACAGATTTGAATACTACAAAAACATGCTAATTTGTGTTAAAACTGAAATCTGACAACCCTTTTCATTAGAAGTTGGCAGTCTGCTTTCCTTTTTTTTTTAAACAATAGGTAAGAAAAATATGGACATTTTAGAAAAATTTATTTATAATCCCATCTTCTGAATAAAGCTTTTGTTACTATTTTAGCCTATGTTATTCCATTTTTTCTATGTACTTTTTCATTGTTTAGGTATTATATAGTCATAAAATCATTACTTTTTTTTAGTTAACATGAATTGTATTAAGGACTTCACCATGTGAAAATATTGTATGATTTTAATGGCCACATAATTTTTCATTTTGTGAATTTGTTGTTTCTACTGCTATAAATGGTCTACTTTTGTTATCCTAGTCTCACTAGGAATAGACTATGTGTTAAATATCTGTTGTATAAATTATAACATTAGAATAGTCTCTAAGATTAGCAGTAGGAGATCAAGGCTATGAATATTTTTAGGGCTCTTGATTTATATATTTACAAATTACTTTCCACAACGATTGTGGCACATTAGAACCACATTAGGGGGTGTGTTAGTGATTACACCACTGCCATCTATCCACACTGACCTTATTCTTATGTCAAAAAACACTAACTGATTAATGCAGAACATGTAATTCCGAATCATAATTCTCCTTAAAAATTCTCCATAAAAATTCTCCATAATTCACCTTTTTTTAAATAAAATTAGAAAAATAATTAGATAGTAACAGGCAGGTACATGGTACTAATTTTAACAGGTAAAGAACTAGAAGTACAAAGAGGTTAAACAGTTTACCATTTGTCATAAAGCAAGTTAGGGCTAGAACCAGGATTAAAATACGGGCCTGTTCATTGAAACTAAAGAAAGAAATGTTCTGAACTCCAATTAGGTTTATGACCAATATTTGTAACACAACACATTCAATAAATTTTATCTAGACGGGATATAGTAAAGTTTGAATGGGTTAGCAGTATTAGAACAAAAAGCAAATGGCAAAGAACATGGAAAAATTATCCTAATGAAAATAATCAGATGGCTTAAATATCAAGGAGAGCAGTTTAAATATACATATAATATTGGAATGGTGGAGATAACTGAGAGAAGTGAATATTTTGTAAACTCAAGGGAAAACAAATAAATAATAGTGGTCTAAACAAAGCATAGTCTAAAGGTGAAGCCTGTGAATTCAACTAACATTTATTAAGATTCTGCCATCTGGTAAACTAATTTGCAAAATATCATAAACACATTATTATAGAAGTATAGATATTATCACAATATTACCTACATGAATAAATTAAAAAATTATTTGTACACTTATATAGGGACTTTCAATTTGTAACAAGCTTGATATTCACCATTTACGTACATTCTCATTTAATTCTCCAAACAACCTCCTATGTACCTGTTGAGCCAATCAGATACTATATTGAAACTCAGGGAGGATAGATGGCTACCCAAGTGCAATACATTTTTACAAGGTGAGAGATTCAATCATGGGGTAAATCTTTTACTCCATTGGAAGGTGGATCTCATCTCTGTTTTAGGAAATGCTTCCTGCTCTTCTTGACTTCAGTGGCTTAGCATACAGGGTTGCTGTTGCCTGACTCAAGATTTTACTTGAAATGTCATCTTACTTAAAATCTTCCAAGTATGAGACATCCTATCTATTTACATATGTTAAAGTATCAGGATGAAGGCTTGTTCATCCATAATTGATTCATCACAAATTTATTGAGCACCTGTTCTATGTATAGCACTCCAGTAATTGTTAAGAAAATGAGAACTCTTCAAAATATAGATCCTATTCAAATAACTGGTAAGTATATTGTGGCAGATAGGAGCACTGAACTCAGAAATAAAATTTGGGGCTTTATGCCTAACTTTGTGTGTAACTAGTTAAAGGACTCTATATATTGTAACTCTCTGAGCCTTTATATATAGTTTAAAAATATATTTACATACTGTCTATACCGTATATGATTTATCTATCTTTAGTATATATGGCATCTATGTTACATTATTATATAATTAAATATTTTATATAATGTTTAGATTAATGCATTTATATATTCATATCTAGATATCATCTCTCTCATACTTATGCACTAATACATTCCTTCTAACTGCAAAATTCCAAAAGTTGCAGATTTGGCATTTCCAGATTTCTAGATCTGGTCTGAGAAGACCTACTGGTTTATGCTAGGAAATATCCTGTACCTGAATCTAAGGAGTCTGCATTCCCAATAAGCAGTGGGATGGTGGGAGTCACCTTTGGATTCTCATTTATTTTCTTTTTTCCTCATCATTGAGTTCATTTACAAGCCTCTGTCATTCTGCATTCTGTCTTTGATCCCAAATGCTTCATTTTGACCCTCTCTAAGCAGACATGCAATAATGCTATAATTTCAGAGTTCATCAGGTATATTGAGACTGAAACAGGGATTGCTCCAAGTGCTATCAGTGGTGGGTGTTAAGCTGTTGAGTAAAGCTCAGTTCTGTGCAGCAACACTTTTTCATGCTCGGAGTGAATACTGAGAACTTGGGAGTAGACAGTTATAGGAGCTCTGAAAGGCCAAAGCGAGGCCTAAATAAGACTCTTGTTGTCTTACTTGCTGTATAGCTCTCTGCCTTTGTCATAGGTTGTGTATTGTGATGAAGAAGATTGTGGGAGTGATAAGTACCAGAACTGGGAGAGAACCGAGGAATAGTCCAACAAAAAAGGAGGAAGTTTGGTGATGTACAAGTTCTGTTTACAATTGCTCTAAGAAGGAGATGCTCATGTTTGGTCCATATAATGGTCCAGGCAAACTGATAGGAAAAATATGAATAAAATATCCCAACATACTGTAGCGGGAAACTGGTTTTAAATGTCTCTGGAATCCCAGAGGCCATGGTTGATTTTGATTTTTTGGTTGTTTTTGATATAATTTTGATTATATCTTGGGATTGTAATAGGGATGACCTCTTGCCTGCATGAGTCATTGCATATGATGAGGGGGTGGCAACAGTGAATGACCAGAAGAGAATAGAGCCTCTTTTGCTGAATATTAGAATTTAAACATAACTAATGTGATGTGCCCATGTGTTTCTCAAGATATAAAGAATAAGCTTGTGTAAATTTCCCACCCCCCATTTTCTTGGGAGGAAACAGAATGACTGTATTCCAATCCTGCATTTGATTTTTCTTCTGTAATATAGATACATCCTGAGTGATTTACTAGGTGTTTTTCTCCTCTTATTTCCAAGACTGTCTGACAGGTGAAGGAGAGTGAGTCTGTCAAAGCATAACATTTGAGAGGTCAGATTGAGACAGAGCAGGATTCATTCTTCTGACAAAGATGTAACAAGATGAAATGGATTTTTAGTTGTCCCTAGCAGATAGCTCTATAACACAACATATTAGACACTTTTAAACGAGGTGTGGAAGAAGAAATCAGAGGTATGAGTAGGGAAACGATTCTCTAACCACCGGATTATGAAATTTTTAAAGAGCTGAAACATGAAGCTTGCCTTTCCAGAGAGTTGTTATTCATATCATGTCTTGTGTCTGCTGACATAAATATATATGATTCAGCAAAAGGAAACATAATTAAAAAATATATGATGAGAAAAACTAGATAAAACTGAAATGAAGATAGGAGTGGTCAGGTGGGAGAAAGGTATAAACCATAAGCAAGCTCGAGAGCTTGAGCTAGGTCCCAAATTTGACTCTAAGCATTCTTGAGGTTATTGCAAAGAGAGGCACATGGCCACTTATAAAATTCATAGAATTCATTACATAAAATCAAATTAATCATTTAAAGGAAGCATGGCCATTTTTAATATTGGTGTAAAATTTTCTTTCAAAGTGGAGTCTACATTAAAGGGATACAGGTAATATTTTGAAAAGCTTCCTTAGTGTAAATACTAAACAGCAACACGTTTTGTCAGAATACTCCATAAAATGTACAAATAGACCAACTGCGTGATGCCAGTCTGTATTATGGTAGATGCAGCACTGGCTTTGGATTGGAGAGAAAAATGCTCAGGTGTGTGTCTTGGGAATGTTACTTTGATCTCCCTGAGTCTCAGTCTCTCATCTGTTAGATTAAGAGAAAGGATAATTATGTTTTCTGGTACAAAGATAGTCTAGCTAGTTCCAGGTGTGTAGAATGCACTGAGTAAAGTGAAGTTCCATATAAAATTCTATACTCGAGTGTGCAATAGTATTGTTATGTGTTGTCCCCCAAATGATTATTTATGGGCTATTTGTTTTAACGGGGTTGCAAGATTATTAGTGTATATGATCTGCCTTTTGCAATGCATGCCCTCTTCCTCTGCAGTTCCAGGACTCAGTTATGCTGAACTCTGGGACTGAGGGACCTTCGGAGGCCTCCTTCCTTTTGTTCTGTGCAAAGAGCTTGGCAACCATGGAAACAGTCCTGACTGCTCATTTTGCACATTTCTTCCCCAGCGTGTTAATCAGCCACAGCAAGAAGATAGCATCCGATGCGCCATGTATGCTCACTTTAAAAAGGAAACTACTCTAGCTTCTCCCTAGTACCTTTCCAGCAGTCCTGGTGACAGAACATATGATATATTTTATATTGGCTCAACATTTCTCAGAGAGAAGTTACCGAAATTGAGAGAGGCTATTTGGAGGCTGGCACAAATTCTAGCTGAAGTGGTGGGTGTTTTGTTTATTTCACATAGAAGTGCTATTTGGTGTGATTTCACATAGTGGGATCCAGCATGACTTTTCATTCCCTGGCAGGTGAATAAGGCAGTGGACTGTGTGAAATAATACAGAAAGAGAAGATATTAGTATTGAGCAGTATGTAGGCAGCACCAAGTATTCTTACTAGTTGAATATGGTTCATAATAGGAAAGAGGAATCAAAGGAAGGCTGCAAGTAGCTAAAGGAAAAAAAGGAAAAAAAAAAAAAACCCTTAAAATAAAAGTAGGTGAAACCAAATAGTAACCAATGCATTGTCTTCCTTTGGTGTAACCAATCTTAAGTTTTGTGATACTAATTTCTTGTTTTCTTTATAAATACGTGCATTTTTAACCACATAACGAGTTTTTCCTGAGGTTGAGCTTTACATAAATGGAGTTGCACTGTGTGTGTATTTATGCCCGTTTCTTTTGCATAACCTTATGTTTTTGAGATTGATTTGTTATTTGTTAGTAGCAGTTTGCTCTTCATTTCGTACAGTATTCAGTTATATGATTTTATTACTATTTATTTATTCCATCTTAGTGTTGACTATTTGAGTAATTTCCAGGTTGGGGCTATTATGAACAGTGCTGTTATGAGCACATATGCATCAATCACTAATTTCTTGAGGCTATACTTCGAGGAGTCAAATTGCTGGGACAAAAGATAAGTATGTTTTTAAATTAACTAGCTAATGCTAAATTGTTTTCCAAAGTGATTTATCAATCTGCATCCACTCCAGGAATGTACCAGAATTCTCATTGCTTTATATACTCACTAATAATATTGTTGGGAGACTTAGCGTTGTTTGGGGTGAGGGCATCCACACTGGACCCACCCAACTGGAATCTCTGTGGAGTGGATCATATACACACTTTTAGAAACTTCCAAGGTGTACCAATTGTCAGTCCATTTTAGATTTTAGATTAAATCTAAAATCACAATTCTTAGTCTTCAATTGTAATGCCTACTTCTTCCTGCCAGTGGAAAAAAAAATCACTGTATGTATAGTTTTAAGTTTCATTTGTTTGGTGTTCTTGAAGTATGCTAAGAAGCATTCAACATATATATCTAAAGAAAATCGAAATTAATCCTTTTCTTCCTAGAGAAGGGAAGTATATAGACCCTTTACAGAAACACATCCTTTAAATATTTTATGATCAAAGGGTTGCATGTAAAATTTCACTATTCGATCTGTAATAAAAACTGGGGAGAAAAATCCGGGTTATTTCTGTTTTACTTTATTTTGTACAGCAATAAATAAAGTAACAAAAGTAAAGCGGGAAATGAGTGAGATCTAAAATCCACAAGCTATATTATTTACTGAGCATATTTTATTTCGTAGCTTCAGGAATAGGGCAAATATAATGATGGAGAAATTTTCTTAATGTAATGTGTCTTGCTCCATTCATGCCTGGGTTCAGGCACTCACAGACACAATCCCGTGTTGATTAGCTAAGCTTCACCAGTAGCCGAACATGGCTGACTGTTGCTGTTCCGTTTTTATTCACAGCATCTGCTGGCATCCTGCACAACAAATCTGATGATTTTCCTTTTGTTATTTTGTTTTCTGTGAGGTCAGCAAAATCATCCTGTTGTCACAATCCATATTGGAACTCCAGGACACAAAACAGAGAAACAGACTTCTTTGAACATGAGGGCTGTGCTGTTTGGGCTACTACCACTTCCCTCATTGACTGGTTGATTTACCATATTGTAAGAGAAAGTCCTGTGCAGGCACAGGCAGGAAGCCTTTTATCTCTCCATAAGAACTGAGGAGATGCTCATGCACCTTCCCACAGTACCCCCTGAGCTCAGGGAATTCCAGGAGAAGTGTCCAGAATCACAGACATTTTGCTGTCTTTAGCCTCCAGAGTTCCCATTTAAACAACAAATGACCAAAGCACTTGCTGTTTAGGATTGGAGGACTTTGTTTTCCTCAGACACACAACCTTTCACGTAGGGTGTTCTGAAACAGAACAAAACTCTCTGCCCACCTGCCTTTGTGAAAGCCTACCTTTTATAACTTAATTCTAGTCTGAGATCCATAAAAAGAAAAGTTAACCAGTATTCCGTATATGATAACTCTTTATAACCACTGTTTTTTCTTAGATACGTAAGCAGGTGGTTTTTTGTTAACTGGGGTTTCTAAACAGTCACTTTCACCAATTTTGTAAGATGAGGAATATGCAAGGAAATATATTGAAATCAGTTATTTTTTAAAAAATAAGATCCATTTGTATAGTGAGATCAGGTCTATCTCCTATACTTCTTGCAACTTCTACTCTTATCAAGCAGATCAGAGACCTTTGGATGATGACTTTCTAAGTATTATGTCCACTTGAATATAGAAAATGAAGAGGCAGAGCTTGCTTAGCTTGGAAAACAGCTGCTTTCAAACCAATGTTCATTCAACATTCAAAATCTATATTTTTAATGCCTACTATAGTGCAGAGAGTAAAAATTGAGGATCGCCCTTAAGTTGAGGATGAGGATCAAAGGTTAGGAATTATAAAGAGGGACGTCTTGACTCCATATAAAACACAATGTCTGATGGCAAAATGGAAAGCATAGTGGACATTAAATCTAACAATGTTGTTTTTGTTTTACCTATGAGCTGAGTGGTATTTTTTAAGGTATTTGAGCTCTCCAAGTTTGAGGTTATTTCATTATTTCACCTTTAAATGCATTTGGGAAAATAAGTTACTATTATTTTTATTTTTCACTTTTTTTAGGAGGAAGAACAAGTATTTTTTAAATGTCAACTTAATATTTAATATAAATTATTTTATTATATAATAATGAACTATTTTTTAATGAATATTAACTTTACATAATGTTATAAACTATTATATACTACATAATCAATATCATAAAATATAAATGTGTGTGATAATCTATATGTAGAGATATATTGTATATGCAATATATAATAGAATTAAATTATGTATTAAAATAAATTCTATATAGAAATATACATATGTTACATAAACATTTACACATAAACACACATGTATGTACACACAGATCAGACATTCCAGGAGCACAAAAGCAATATGTCATTGGAAATGCTCAAGGAGAGGTAAGATTGACATTTAACCACGATTTTGTTAGGAACTTAGGTCAATTTATTATGCTGCCACTATCCATGATAATTCAATAGTTGAAGAAATTATGAGTGTAGAATAAAAGAATGGGATGTATTTATAATGAAGCATTTTCATCTAAGCTCTCAGATCAGGAGATTGAGGATGATTTGCAGATTCTGCCATGTCATAATTGTGGATGTTGGACACAGGGGCATCACATCTCTAAGCCTCAATTGCCTCAATTGTAAAATGAGGACCCTTGAAACTACCTATTTAGTATGACATAATGTTTAAAGAGAAAATGAATTTTGATCACTCAGGATATTTAACTGCTCATGGAATCTGCAGGGATGTTAGAAAGGACCAATATTGAATGCTATATAACCAGGAGCAATGAAACCAGAAACAATGTAGTCAAAAGAAAAAGCAAGATACCATATGAGTGTAATAATAATTCGTATCTATGATTTCATGGACCGGATGCTAAAATCTACATGATAGAGAAACCGTATTTTTGTTTATTTATTCTTTTAAGTAGGCTCTATGCCCAGCATGGAGCTCAACACAGGGCTTGAACTCAGGACCCTGAGATCCAGACCTGAGCGGAGATCAAGAGTTGGATGTTTTCACTGACTGAGCCACCCAGGTGCCCCGTAAGAAACCATGTTTTTAAATACATAGTAGTTGTCAAATACTTTCAACATGCGGTACTTTATAACTCCCCAAAAAGTTTCTTCAAGATAGATATAATTATTCCTATTTGAACAAAAAGGAAACAGAGCCTCCAATAGGAAGTAGATTTTATGCAAGTTTCCTCATCTAAGTAACTGAGGTGAGCTTCCACATAAACCAATGATAACATATTGAGTGGAAATGTAACTGATCAGAGCTTTCACAATTAACTGTGAATACATCATTCATTCATTTCATGACTCAATACTTATTTAGGTCATAGTAAATATTAAGCATTTTGAGAAGTGGTAGAAATAGAACCGTCTATTAACCATATATAGGTATCCCCCATCTTCTGAGACTAGTGGGAGAATTTAATATATATTCTGAATGGCTCTTATGTTTTAAAAAAAACCCTCTCTTTCAAATGGAAAGTCTCTGCCCTTGTACTGCCCCCACCCCCTTTTTGGTATTATATTATTCACTAACTTTGTGTTTTATTTATTTATATACAAAAGTTTTGTATTACTTTTTAAAGTACATCAAACTGCATGAGGCTGAGAACACTATCTTCTTCACACGTATATTCCCACGGACCACTACACTCAAAAATATTTGCCAAATAAATGACAGTTTAAGGTCATGACTATTAAAAATGTCATAGAGGGAAAGAGAAGATAGTGTTTGTCTTGGTGGTTCCAGAAATTCCTCCCCAGAAGAGGTGAGGCTTAAGCTGGACTTTGAATAATTAATCGGAGTTGCCCAAGAGAAAAATGGGTGAGCAAGAAGAATTGACTAAGTTTGTTCCTGACATTAGAGATTAGAGGTCTTTGACACCAGATGAAAGAAAAGTTAACGAGAGGGAGAAGTGGTGTGAAAGGAGGCCTACAAGGCAGAACTTTCTATTTCCTATTCTCAGAACTTAACCAATCGCTGATCCTTCGGAAAGCAGAGTTGGAGATGGAGGGCATGCAGGTTGATCGGATTAGGTGTTTCTGCCTGCCCAAATTGCAAATGGCCAGGCGTAAGGTCCTGCATGAAAGAGTAATAAAGAGGCAGAGGGTGCAACTTGATCCTGCTGTCTTACAGCCAGGGGCATTGATTTTACTCATTCTAAATGAAAAGTTGTATTTTGCTTGGAGCAAAGTGCTTCATATATAATAATTTTTATTAAACCTCTGTTACTCAGTGTTGGTTGCCACTTCGTTAAGAACAACACACATAAACTTTTTAAAGCAAGTAAGAAAATAGAGTTACTCCTTTTTTGGTTTATTATTAGAAATGGAAGATGCGAAAAATGAATTTGCTATATCCAAGCATAACATGGTAGGGAAAGAAACTGAGTGGGACCTGGATAAGAGGAGGTGGAGATAAATCAGAATGCTGTGACTTACTTTGCTTTCTAGAAGTCATTAAGGTCATGAAGGCAAAAAGGAATCCTCCTTTTTAAGGCCTCAGTTTTCCTTTTTATCCTTTTCGCTTCCAGAATTGAACTTTAAATTTGCATTACAAAGTCTGCAATTGGAAGTCTAACTTGCAAATAGGAGCTGCTTTCCACTTTAATTTCCATGAAAACTAAGAATCGATCTGTGGAAATAAAGTCTATGGAGATTTCTTAAAATGTACATATAATTTTGGCTTATAAAACTTTTGTGCATAGTTTGTAAGGTGCTCAGAGAAATAAAACATTTTAAACTGATTTTTCATTAAGTTATAGGTATATTCCCTATTGACTCATGAACTGTTCTAGCTGGAAGGAACATTAAAGATTATGAAACCCCATTTCTTCAGTTGGCAGAGAGGACTCGGGGGCACAGCAAGGTGAAGTAAGCTTGAGAGGTGGGGTTGAAGTGAGGGCTCCCAGACATGTCGACCTCGTAGGCTCTGTCCACTAGTGTGGTATGGAGTAGCTGCCAGTGCAAACTGCTTTACTGAGTGATACTTAAAAGAGTCCAGATTTTTTGTCCAATGATCTCCTCACTAGCACTTTAGCTTATTTCTGCATAAAATATTAAAGACAAAGTTAAGTATTCCTTTCTTATAGGGTTGTTGTGAGAATTAAATGATGTAGGTACTCATCCTAGAGCATGGTAAGAGATCAGTGCATGCATCTATTTAAAAAATGATAGATTTCTCTGTTGAATTTCATCATCATTATGTATATTAAATTATAGTTAACAAATCTACTGTATGTGTGTGTGTGTGTGTATTCCTTTACGATCAACTTCAGCTTCCTAGTGCAAAAGAATATTCAAATAAACAAAATTAATTAATCTCTAACCAAAGGAGGGAATTAAAGAACCAGAGTGTGAAGGGAAACAGTACCTCAGAGATTGTGATCAAACTTTTGAGGGGTTTTGAGGAATATGGAGTAGATGATTTGACAAGCAAAATGGCAAGGCTCAGGAGATCTCCTGCTTTTCTTACAATGTTGTAACAAATGACTGAATGGCTTTGTTGAGGATATTTGAGAACACCCCACACATTTCCTTTTCACTATTCTCAATGCATTGCTGTGATAATTTTATTCATATTTTGCTTATTGTCTGTTCTCCAAAGACTTCAAAAAAATCCTCAAAGTAAACATAATCCTCTAAATCACCATGTGAAGTATGTAGGGTTGCAATTATTTCATTAAAATTCTAATTAAATTAAAAAGAAAATCAACAACAAACAAGCATCCTGTGACTACTGATGGGAAAAGTGACTATGGTTTTAAACCCTTACTGCAGTACTGGGAGCAGGGAGGGAGGAGATGATATGAAGCAGACAAAAAGCCAGAATCAAAAAGTGTGTCGTAAAGAACAAAACAAAACAACAAAATCTCTTTTGCCTAACAGTCATGGTTTGCATTTGGATAACATTTGCAATATTTTCTTTCTTTTTTTTTTTTAAGATTTATTTATTTATTTTAGAGAGAGAGCATGAGCAGGAGGGGCAAAGGGAGAGGGAGAGAGAATCTCAAGCAGACTCCATGCTGAGCACAGAGCCAGCACCGGGCTGGATCTCATGACCCTGAGATCATGACCTGAGCTGAAACCAAGAGTTGGCCGCTTAACCAACTGTGTCATCCAGGCTTCCTTGCAACATTTTCAAAGCACTTTTTCATCTGTCATTTCATTTAATGTAAACTGCAATGGACCCCTGGCTCCACTGCCATCATCTTTTGTTGTTAAAGGAGTTTAAGAGTCAAATAGTAAGGTTATTTCAGGGTTTGTTGAAAATATTAGAACTAGCACTCAGGTTTCTGAACTCTTTTTTTTTTTCTTTTAAATTTGCAGTATATAATCACTTTATGGCACAAATTCAGAGTATACTTAGGTCTAGAGATACTAGCTTCTTATCCAAGTCCAGAGTTATATTGAATATTTGATTTTATTAAAAGAGAGATTGAGATTTCTTTAGGAAAAGGACAAATAACAGAAAGTCTGCCCTTCTAGACAGCTGTGGCCCTAGGGAATGTGGCTAGGAGAGTGAAGGGTGCTTTGGTATGAAGAAAAAAACATCTTTTCCTCCAGGTTGACATGACCCAGAGTCAGGAATCAGGCTTGGAAAGTGGCTTGCAGTTGCTCCTTAACCCTTGGCTGAGTTTTTGTATGATGTTCAGCCACATTCAGTGGGCTTATTCTCTTTTACCTTAACTTTCATGTCCTTTCATTTTCTTTTGTTTTGTTTTGATCTCCAATTAAACTTCAGGGAGAGAAAAACAAAAAACTCTTAGGCTGGCACAAAAATAAAGTGATCATAGGAAAATCAGTGTCGTCTGATTTTTCTGAAATGAAAGTATTTCAATAAATTGAAGATTTAGACCTCCATTATCCTGGATTGGGATCATGCTTTTATGATCCTAGGCAAACAAGGTCCACCTGTAGAATACAGCTTGCTTCTGATTCTTTCTCAAAGGTTAGACCCACCAGTTGACAGGGGTGACCGCATGTCATGTGATGTGGTGGACAAAGGAAAGCCTAATCATCCTGAAATATTTCACCAGAATTTTCTAGGTTGTCCTATTTAAGTAGCCCCTTTAAAAAATGAAAATGCCTTATCTGGGAAGCAAGTGACCCACAGGATTTTCTGTTGATTAATGTTGCTTCAGAAAATGCAAGGTTTGTGGTACAAAGATTATATATAACTCAAGGGCATATGTAGATGTCATTCAAATGTATTTACTTTGTTTTATCTCCTTAAGAACCTAGTTTCATGAAGAAATCAAATGTAAGCAGAACCACATTGTAAAATTAATTACATTAATTTTGAATCACAATTACTAATTGATCTACGCTAGTTGTTTGAGACCTAGTAGCCATTGGCATTTTGGGATATAAAGTAAAAGAAAAATTACACTGGATACTTGTTAAATATTATCAGTTTTTCAAAATAGTTATATCAATTCACATTTCCATCACCAGTATCTGAAAAAGTGTATAAAAGCAATACATGAGAATTGTATTAGCCATCTGTTAATTTTTATTCAGGTTGTTGTGTAAAGTATCTCATTTGGCTTTAATTTACACTTATGCAATAACTAATATTGAGTGGCTTTTCACAAGCTTATTGGAGGTTAGAATATCTTCTGTGTGAAGTATTTGCTCAAGTCTTTCAACCATTTTTTTAAAATTTAGGTCTTCCTGTCTTTTATTAATGAGTTATGGGAATTCTTTACATATTTTGGTATTAGTTCTTTATTTATTATATGTATGTCCCAAATCTTCTTCATTCACATTCTGTATTTTGCCTTTTCACTCTCTTAATATTTATTTTTTTTATGAACAGATGTTCTTAACTTTGATATAATCCAAAATATCAATTGTTTCCTTTATGGCTGGATGATTCTGTGTCTTCTTAAAAGATCTTTGACTACCATATGTCAGGAAAATTTTCTGTTATTTTATTTTCTAGAACGTTTATCATTTTATCTTTGACAGATCTTTAGTCCTACTAGAATTTATTTTTATATATAGTGTGAGGTAGGGGTTTTTATCCACTTTTAATATCCAGATTGTGTGTCCGATGTCGTAAACTTTATGACTGTATACTTTGCTTCTGTTTTACACCTTGACATTTTCAAACATGCATATTGCCTTCAATTATGGTATTGTGATCATGTTCAAATAATTATTTTTCTGTGGTGTGATGTTTCTATTGATGATTATGTTTTGTTGGCATACTTTCCTTGGTTATCTCTTGGATACTCTAGAAAACTTTAAATACATTTTAGATATGTTCCTATCTAAATTCCTCCTTCAAAACTCTTTCTGGCCCATCTATCCATCTTTGTATTTGCTTTACAAAGGTCTTTGCTTTAGCAAAAGGTAGTTTTTTTTTTTTTTTTCATAGTATAGATAATATGGATTTTGAGAATAATTATCTTTTCAGGGTTTTCTAATGAATAGAAGAAACGGCCACATCCAAATCCTCTTTCTCGGCTGCTGATAAGATTAATATACTGATTAACACCTTTTCCAAGTTGGACTGGAGGTGAAAGTAATTCCATTTGGCAAAGCCTCATCCCATTTGCTGACATCTTCATTAACCTCACTGATAAGGAAACCATTTCACAATACAAATTTCTCAAGGCTGGAGATTTTATCTGCACAGAGTCACCTAACAATACTAATTTGAAGTATGAAACAAGCCAGTTCAATTGCTTCAATAATTTCACTGTGCCCTATCCTTTTATTTTTCATTTTTAGAAGGTTGACAAAAAGAAACCATTTACTTCACACTCACTAGTAAGAGCTGATTTTCAAAAGGACATTTCACATTTTCAGAAAAGAAGCTGCAGCGGTATAGTTTAAAGTGAATGAAAGTGTCATCATAGTAAGGGAAAAACGAATGGATAAAAATTAGCAAAGAGAGAAAGTAATACCATTCTGTTTGGAGCTTTATTAAACACAAGAAATAAATCTTAGACTTGTAACAGAAGTTTGTATTTTAGCCATGTACCTTTTCTTTTGTACAGTAAGTTTTTGATTAAATGAAAAAATGCCAATGTTTTATTTTTATCTTATAATCAGTTGAATAAGAAATTTTTTTAATGGACTAACTTTGGCTTTTATGAACTACCTGACATTTCTTCTGTTTATGGTAGTTTTTCACAGTGTCTACTGTCTGTTCCTCAAAAGCAATTTTTAATAGGACTTCTAGACATCTTCAGTCATAGCCAATGGTGTTCAGGTAAATATTTAGCAACTGACTCTCTAGAGAGAGAAAAAAGCATCATGATTTGTCATGTTTGTCCATTTTCATGGTATAAATACACCCCTGTGACCAATGTGGACTACAAACATGATGTCACTTAATGCAGAATTGGGAGGAAATGCGCAGTATACATCATTACATAGTGTTATGATGTTTGGATGTGATCGATGTAGATGACCTTAAATCACAGATGATAGTAAACGGTATATATTTCAGTATATATTCAGTATATATTGCAGCATGTGTGGGTATGTATTTTGGTATATATAGAATTTTCTTTTTAATTACTATGTTTTTTCATATATTTTCTAATGACTAGCTATGTTTAACAACTGACTTGTGAGGTTCCTTTAAAAAAAATTTTTTTTTTTAAGATTTACCTATTTGAGAGTGTGTGCAAGAGGGAGCACATGGTGGGGGGAAGGGCAGAGGGCAGGGAGAGAGAGAGAAACTCAAGCAGACTCGGCACTGAACATGGAGCCCTACATAGGGCTGATCTCACGACCCTAAAATCATGACCTGAGCTGAAACCAAGAATTGGGGGCTCAACTGACTACGCCACCCAGGTGCCCTGGCTTTGCAGTTTTTTAAAAGCTAATCAGTTCTGGGGCTCCTGGGTGGCTCAGTTGGTTAAGTGGCTGCCTTTGGCTCAGGTCATGATCCCAGGGTCCTGGGATTGAGCCCCACATGGGGGAAGCCTATTTCTCCCTCTCCTCCCCGCTTGTGCTCTCTCTCGCTATCTCTATCTCAAATAAATAAATAAAATCTCTAAAAAATTTTAAAAGATTAATCAGTTCTGAGGAAAAGGTGTGGCTCAGTTCTAACACACAGCTGGTTTATAACTGTGGTCAAAAGGGACAGCAGCAATATTTTTCAGTAAAAGCTTACAAGCCTTTTTTAAATCTCATGATGGAGAAACCCAACTATCCTCTAGATTTTTAGCTGCCTAGTAGTCCTGAGACTAAAGGGCTTGATTTTGTCTCATGGTAGAAAACCCATGTTCCATATTCTAGGAAGACTGTAGTCCTAAATGCCCAGAGTATGAACCACGGGGAGACTCAGAGATAAGGTCTCCAAATGCATCATCCCTGGAATTCCAGTCCCCAGAAGGTTCAGCTTTAGGGACCCTGACTGGAGGACCCTGAGAGAAGTTAGGATGTTGGGCAGAGAAGACTTAGAAAGTACAGCTGCAAATGAGTTCATGCATTATTGAAAAATGCAAGGAATAAAGGAAGAATATGTCTGTAGCTTTAGATTTTTACTTTAGAAGAATTGGTTTGCTAGCACTCACTTCAACCAACATCAGTTGATCTGTGTCCTGTGCCCTTTCAGGAAACATTATTATACTACCATCTGAGCAAAACATGCAGATTATTCTATCTGAAAGGGTATGGTTTCAATCAGAGTTTTTTAAACTTCAGCATGTTTTAGAAACATTTAAAACACAAATTTCTGGACCCAACTCCCAGATTTTCTGATTTCATGGGTGTCCTATGACACCTAAGAATCTGCATTTCTGCCAAGTTCCCTGGTGATGCTGTTTCAGATCTTGGGTCCACATTTTGAAAATCATTTGTTTTAATATTCTTTAGTTTCATTCTCTTACCATGAAAAGTGAACCCCATAGTGAATAGAGAATCTGACATTCATTTATTGTGTATCTTTATCAGTGAAATACAGTTCCCTTGTCATACAGAGTCTGTCCCAAGTTATACATAATGGAGATCCTAACTAGCTAATCTTGGGCATACAATTCCTTTTCCATCTCCCCTCTCCCCCACTTTTTAAAATAGAGACAACAGGGGCACCTGGGTGACTCAAGCAGTTAATGCATCTGCCTTGGGCTCAGGTCATGATCCCAGGTCCTGGGATCAAGTCCTGCGTTGGGCTCCCTGCTTAGAGGGGAGTCTGCTTCTCCCTCTCCTCCCCACTTGTGCTCTCTCTGGCTATCTCTGTCACTATCTCTCTCTGTCTCTGTCTCTCAAATAAATAAATAAAAATCTTTAAAAAGAAGAAACTAGAGACAACAAATATTTTGAGTGGTTGTGCTACTTTCTCTTTTCTTTTCCCTTTCCTTCTTTCTTCCCTCTCCTTCCCATTTTGTTCCTGATTTTTCTTTATCCTCCCATCGCTTCCCCTTCCCTCACCTCTCCTCCACAGTTCTCCCTTCCCCTTTTCTCATCTCTTCCATTTCCTGCTCCTTCTCCTTCTTCCCCAAGCCTTTGTTCATTCCCTCTCCACAATTATTCTCATAGATGACAGTGCTTTCTCCCGCCCTAGTGGCTAGTAAGATGTATTCCATACTTATCACAATTGATGTCTACATTGAAGAAGTATTTGTTATAGTTTTCTGTAAATCCTTTTATTTGTAAAAAATGTAGAAATATGTGACTTTACATAAACCAAATAACAAATGTGTACTTAGTGAAGCATACTACAGTATTGACTTTTATAACAGTTTAAAGAGAGATGAGGGTAGGAAAGGGTAAAGTGGTTTTAAAATTATTTTCTATTCTTCCAGATATTGTTAATTTTATTTTTGTTTTATATTTAAAATATTTTAGTAGTACCTATTTTAAAACATTATCTGAATAATAATATTACATATACCATATACTGATATAGGCATTTACTATAGAAATATCCTATAATGGTAATTTCTGAGTATACTACTACCTGAATAGCAGGGCCCAAGTGTTACTAGACATGCCATGAATAAGAAAGAGGAAACTGGAAATTAGACATTTGAAAGGTTTTTTTGTTTGTTTTTTAAACAGGTTTTTGATCACAAGGGGAAAAAAATAAAGTTAGCTGTTCTTTTCATTGAAGAATTGGCCAGATTCTGAGATTTGGATCCATAGGGCCAGGAAAGGAGACTGGATAAGAAATCAACAGACTGAATTGCCATTTGTTTCCTAGGAGTTGCAAAAAGGTCACAACAACGCTACTGATTTTATCTCTCTGGCCTTAGTCATTGACTTAAGAAGCATGTAAGGGATTGGCCAAGGGGAGGGATCAAGTCACTGATGCCAGCAAGATGTATTCATCTGAGGCAGTGAGGTGATGGAGGGCAGCCCGTATATTTGAGGCCTGCTGAAGTCTCTGTTGGCTAGCTCACACAGAGATTCACACATCCAATCTACTCAAATAATTTCTGAATTGTCAGATGTAGCTTACTCTCTGTGTATTAAAAAAATGTTGATAATTTTCTATTGTTTTAGCTGTATTTCGGAGTGCTGGGAATTATAGGTCCTAAAATAAATCATATGAGTGATGACAGGAGAAAATTCCTATGCCAAAAGATGTAGAGAGATTGTGCTATATACTTGGCTGGGCTTAGAAAAAGACGTCAAAATTTTTTTTATGCAAACATTAGACAACATCATTCTGAAAATACTACATTTTAACATATGCATTCTATTGGATTGTTGTGGCACATCACTGTAACATTCTTGTAAACTAGTTCCTTAGCAATTAATTTAGAAAAATCGCTGGTTTAATGGTCCTGTGGCCCAATACTCCTGAGCATTTGTGCAATATAGTAGAGAGAGTATTGTGTTTTAGCACATGCTAGCAATTTCCTAGGACGGATGTAACAAAATACCACAAACTGGATAGTTTAAAACATCAGAAATTGGTTTTCTTACAGTTGTGGAGGATAGAAGTCTGAAATCAAGGTTTTGGCAGACTTGGTTCCTTCTGGAGGTTCTGAGGGAGAATCTATTCATATATTACTTCTACTTCTGGTAACTTCCAGCAACCTTTGGTGTTCAAAGGTGAATTACTTCACTCTCTTTCTCCATCTTCACATGATGTTCTTCCCTCTATGTATCTTTATGTTTTCACAACACCTTCTTAAATGACCAGTGGCCATTGGATTTAATCTAGTATGCCTTCATCTTCCTAATTACAACTGCACACATCTTATCTCCAAATAAGTTCACATTCTGAAGTTCCACGTAGATGTGAATTTTGAGGGGACTCTATGCAACTCAGAACAAAATCCTAGCCAAATACTACTAAAGATTACCAAAGAAGAATGTATATTATGTGTGCCAAGTATCATATATGAAGAATTGACATGTATGCTAAAATTTCCTCTCACATTGGCTTTGTTGCAAATTCATAAATGTTTGGGCACTGTAAAGAAGACTAAATGGTACTCTGCTACTGTTCTGGAAGCCAGATATTATGTGTCCATCCCTGCTAAGCCCCATACATGCCTAGTCAATACTTTAATAATTAGTGTTTTTTTAATGGCAATAGATTATTTTTCAGCTCTAGTAGTTCTTCAGGTTTTTTGTTGTTGTTCTGCCTTTTGACACTCTGCTATTTGACCCTCTTTTTGACATTTTGCAGCAAATGAAATTGTTTTCAGGCTTAATGTCCTTCAGAGAATCCCTGCCAGTATTATTTACTCATTACCTACCTTCCTATTCCAAATAACATTCCATTACACATTAAGTCCCTCATGTGGATATACACTATGGAGCAATATTTTTGCTTGTTTTTTTGTGCTTAACTATACCATTATAGTTTAATATCCTAAATGACTGGGACAAAATTTTGAGAATATGTAAGAAAATGTTGATTATTTCTGATTTCAAGTGGCAGAAAAATATGAGATACAAAGCAACTTCCATAAAGTGATATGGAGCAGGTATTTGTGCCATGAGTAATGGTCAAGTTTCTTACAAATCACACCTTTGATATCTTGCATTCTGTAGGATTCTGTATACTTCCTGTTAGATTCTAGAATATATGATGTTTTGGAGTATTTTGGAATGTTTTGGAATGGCCATGCAAATATAACCGTACTCTAAAATTTTAAATGATTATAAAAACCTTTCCTGGAATATATGAAATTGGAATGATACCCAATCATGTTGTTGAATATATCTTAAAAACCGTTTCCAAGATGATGATAATAAGAATTAAAAATAGCACAATGGGTTTTGAATTTATGTTGTTAATGATTTAAAGAGTGAGATTCCATAATTATTTGGTACTCTGACAAGGTCTTTTGGACTTCTCTCTCCAGGCATGGCTTCTAGAATATATGGGGGAAGCCTTTTGGTGTGGGTTTTCTGCTTCCGTATTATAATAGAAATTCTAAGACAATGTCTCAAGTGCCAGTGATTTGGTGATCCTGATGGTGAAAAATAATACTTTATAAGATAACAGTTTTGGAAATTATTTCAAACATGGCATTTCTACAAAAGTCATAGCCAGCTTCTTAGTACCTAAATGATATGCATGTATAAATGATAGAGGAAGAAAGAGATACAGAGGGAGAGAGGGACAAACTGTGTGTGTGTGTGTGTGTGTGTGTGTGTGTGTGTGTGGTTTGATTGGTGGAGGGGTAGGGAGGTGCTTTTTATCCAGTGTCTACTTAGTAGGACAGTAGCATATCAAGAAAGGGAAATACGTATTTTTCATTAGAAGAACAGTTTTATTTTTATGGGAAATATGATTTCTGTACAGATGATGTGGTTTAAAAAAGCTGAAGTTGAAATATATCTGTTGTGTTATTAAAAACATAAAGACATTTATTACATAGGTAGAAATTGAATTGTCATCTAAAACATCTGGAAAGTATCAGTTCAGCTATAGAAACTTTTATTATTAATGGAATTTAAAAAAAAACCTTTTAATATCTTCCAGAAATAAATATGCTATTGTAACCTTAATTTGAAGATTATGACCTGATAGAACCCCTCAGTCTTAGGTGCATATAGAATCCCTCTTCTGATTACCTTTATTATCTAGCTTACTATTTTAGGTTTCAGTGTTTGTGTAACCATACTTTAGGGCTAAAGGAATACCCTTTAAGAACATGTGTTCAATCTCCTCAATTTGCTAAAATGCTGCAGTTGACACATTATCTGCCTTCCACTTTTGGGTCTCCTTGCTAAGATATTCTTAAAGCCACTATGGCTCATTTTTCCTGTAGGCACAGGTGCATATCGACTGTACACATCCATTTTAAGTTTCTTGTAAAATAGACACTGTGAGGGATAACATTGCAAGAAACATAACTAAAAAGAGCATTGTGATTTTTTTTACTGAGGAATAATTCAGAATATTTGATAGACAGGTTTTTGGAGAACATGCTCATCAAGTTTTTAATAGGTGATTGTGATGCCTTTCTTTGCTCTTGTGGAAAGTTTCTGTGTAAAATGAAATAAAATTCACATATATCTGGGTTTTATTTCCTTTATAAAGACTGGAATTTTCAAGACACATTAATACTCCTGAGACTATATAAGCAAATTATACTATAGTGATCTATCCTAACCCCTTTTCTGTGTTTTTCTCATTCATTATTTGACTTTTCGCTGTTGTCCTGTGACCTGTATTTAATATATTTATTTTACTTATTGGCACTATCCTCTTTATTTTTCATTTTTAAAGTAAATATATTTCTATGATAAAAATGTTATTAATCCTTTTATTAGAGGTCTTTTTGGTTTGTTTTAGTTCCAGTATAGTTAACATACAGTGTTATATTAGTTTCAGGTGTACAATATAGTGTTTGAACAATTCTATATATTACTCTGTGCTCATTGTGATAAGTATACTCCTAATCCCCTTCACATGTTTGACCCCACCCACCTTTCTTCTAGTAACCATCAGTTCTTTATAGTTAAGAGTCTGTTTTCTGGTTGTCTCATTTTTTTTTAAAAGATTTTATTTATTTGAGAGAGAGAGAATGAGAGACAGAGAGCACGAGAGGGAAGAGGGCAGAGGGAGAAGCAGACCCCCTGCTGAGCAGGGAGCCCAATGCGGGACTCGATCCCGGGACTCCAGGATCATGACCTGAGCAGAAGGCAGTCGCTTAACCAACTGAGCCACCCAGGCGCCCCAATGGTTGTCTCATTTTTAATTTGTTCATTTGTTTTGTTTCTTAAATTCCACATATGAGTGAAATCAAATAGTATTTCTCTTTCCCTGACTTATTTCACTTAGTTTTTATACTCTCTACATCCATCTGTGTTGTTGTAAATGGCAAGATTTCATTCTTTATGGCTGAGTAATATTCCATTATATATGTGCACCTGTTCTTTATACATTCATCTATCAACGGACTCTTGGGCTGCCTCCACAGTTTGGCTACTGTAAATAATGTTGCAATAAACGTGGGGGTGTATGTAGGTCTTTGAATTAGTACTTTTGTATTCTTTGGGTAAATACCTAGTAGTGCAATTACTGGATCATAGGGTAGTTCTATTTTTAATTTTGGGGGGAACCTCCATACTGTTTTCCACAGTAGCTGCACCAGTTTGCACTCCCACTAACAAAGCATGAGGGTTTCAGTTTTTCCCACATCCTTACCAACATTTGTTTTTTCTTGTGTTTTTTATTTTTTAAAGATTCTATTTATATATTTGAGAGAGACAGTGAGAAACAGCAGGGGAGGGAGGGGCAGAGGGAGAAGCAGACTCCCTGTTGAGCAGGGATCCAGATGTGGAACTCAATCCCAGAACCCTAGGATCATGACCTGAGCTGAAGGCAGACGCTTAACTGACTGAGCCACCCAGGCGCCCCTGTGTTTTTGATTTTAGCCATTCTGACAGGTGTGAAGTGATATCTCATTGTGGTTTTGATTTGCATTTCCCTGATGATGAGTGATATTGAGCATTTGGGCATGTCTGTTGGCCATCTGTATGTCTTCTTTGGAGAAATGTCTGTTCATGTTTTCTGCCCATTTTTTAATTGGGTTATTATTTTGGTGTTGAGTTGTATAAGTTCTTTACATATTTTGGATATTGACCCTCTATCAGATATGTCATTTGCAAATATCTTCTCCCATTCAGTAGGTTTTTTTGGTTTTATTGATTGTTTCCTTCACTATGCAGAAGCTTTTTATTTTGATGTACTCCCAATAGTTTATTTTTGCTTTTGTTTCCCTTGCGTTCAGGACACATATCCAGAAAAATGTTGCTATGACTGATCTGAGAGAAATTACTTCTGGTGCTCCTTTCTAGGAGTTTGTGGTTTCAGGTCTCACATTTAAGTCTTTAATCCTTTCTGAGTTTACTTTTGTGTGGTTAAGAAAGTGGTCCAGTTTCATTCTTTTGCAAGTAGTTGTCCCTAACAGAGTTTTTGTTGTTGATGTTGCTTTTGTTTTTCATCTTTAGTTCATAAATAATTTTCTTAAAATGCTGAAATTATTTAATCTTCATTTTTCAAAGCATAGCATCTTTAGAGATTTCTGGAGAATATTGTGACATGAACATATTTTTGCCTCTTTCTTACTAACCCGGCTGAAATGATTAAGGGGAAATAAACAGTAGGGCAAGGCTTCATCAGCATTGAGGGCTAGTGAAGGATACTAAATACATGTCAAGAACTATACGGAAGCCATACAAATTTTAGGATTGTTTATTCCAGCACTTTGAAAAATGTCATTGGAATTTTGATCAGGATGGCATTGAAGGTATAGATTGCTCTGAGTAGCATAGACATTTTAACAATGTTCATTCTTCCGATCCATGAACATGGAATATTTTTCCATCTTTCTGTGTCTTCTTCAATTTCTTTCATGAGTGTTCTGTAGTTCCTAGAGTATAGATCCTTTACCTCTTTGGTTAGGTTTATTCCAAGGTATCTTATGGTTTTTGGTGCTATTGTAAATGGAATCGTTTCTCTAATTTCTCTTTCTACAGTTGCGTTGTTAGTGTATAAGAAAGCAACTGATTTCTGTGCATTGATTTTGTATCCTGCCACATTACTGAATTGCTGTATGAGTTCTAGTAATTTGGGGGTGGAGTCTTTTGGGTTTTCCACATAAAGTATCATGTTGTCTGCGAAAAGAGAGAGTTTGACCCCAAATCACCAAGGAAATGTTGAAAAAGAAAAACAAAGCTGGGGGCATCACGTTGCCCGATTTCAAGCTATATTACAAAGCTGTGATCACCAAGACAGCATGGTACTGGCACAAAAACAGACATATAGACCAATGGAACAGAATAGAGAACCCAGATATGGACCCTCAACTCCATGGTCAAATAATCTTTGACAAAGCAGGAAAAAATATGCAATGGAAAAAAGACAGTCTCTTCAATAAATGGTGCTGGGAAAATTGGACAGCCACATGCAGAAGAATGAAACTCAACAATTCTCTAACACCATTCACAAAGATAAACTCAAAATGGATGAAAGACCTCAGTGTGAGACAGGAATCCATCAAAATCCTAGAGGAGAACATAGGCAGTAACCTGTTTGACATCGGCCACAGCAACTTCTTTCAAGATACATCTCCAAAAGCTAGTGAAACAAAAGCAAAAATGAGCTTTTGGGACTTCATCAAGATAAAAAGCTTCTGCACAGCAAAGCAAACAGTCAACAAAACAAAGAGGCAACCCACAGAATGGGAGAAGATATTTGCAAATGACACTACAGATAAAGGGCTGGTATCCAAGATCTATAAAGAACTCTTCAAACTCAACACCCAAAGAACAAAGAATCCAATCAAGAAATGGGCAGAAGACATGAACAGACATTTTTGCAAAGAAGACATCCAAATGGCCAACAGACACATGAAAAAGTGCTAAATATCGCTCAGCATCAGGGAAATCCAAATCAAAACCTCAATGAGATACCACCTCACACCAGTCAGAATGGCTAAAATTAACAGGTCAGGAAATGACAGATGTTGGCGGGGATGTGGAGAAAGGGGAACCCTCCTACACTGTTGGTGGGAATGCAAGCTGGTGCAGCCACTCTGGAAAACAGTATGGAGGTTCCTCAAAAAGTTGAAAATAGAGCTACCCTACGATCTAGCAATTGCACTACTGGGTATTTACCCCAAAGATACAAAAGTAGGGATCCGAACGGGTACGTGCACCCCGATGTTTATAGCAGCAGTGTCCACAATAGCCAAACTGTGGAAAGAGCCAAGATGTCCATCGACAGATGAATAGATAAAGAAGAGGTGGTATATATACACAATGGAATATTATGCAGCCATCAAAAGGAATGAGATCTTGCCATTTGCAATGACCTGGATGGAACTGGAGGGTATTATGTTGAGCGAAATAAGTCAAAAAGAGAAAGACATGTATCATATGACCTCACTGATATGAGGAATTCTTAATCTCAGGAAACCAACTGAGGGTTGCTGGAGTGGGGGGTGGGGTGGGAGGGATGGGGTGACTGGGTGATAGACACTGGGGAGGGTATGTGCTCTGGTAAGCGCTGTGAATTGTGCAAGACTGTTGAATCTCAGATCTGTACCTCTGAAACAAATAATGCAATATATGTTAAGAAAAAAAAAAGAAGTTAGCAGGAGGGGAAGAATGAAGCAGGAGAAATTGGAGGGGTAGACGAACCATGAGAGATGATGGACTCTGAAAAACAAACTGAGGGTTCTGGGGGGTAGGGGGGTGGGAGGATGGGTTGGCCTGGTGGTGGGTATTGAGGAGGGCATGTTCTGCATGGAGCACTGGGTGTTATGTACAAACAATGAATCATGGAACACTACATCTAAAACTAATGATGTAATGTATGGGGATTAACATAAGAACAACAACAAAAAAAAGCTAAAAAAAAAAAAAAGAACTTCTCAAATTCAACACCCAAAAAACAAATAATCAAGTCAAAAAATGGGCAGAAGATATGAAAAGACACTTCTCTGAAGAAGACACACAAATGGCTAACAGACACATGAAAAAATGTTCATCATCATTAGCCATCAGGGAAATTCAAATCAAAACCACATTGAGATACCACCTTATACCGTTAGAGTGGCAAAAATGGACAGGGAAAGAAACAACAAATGTTGGAGAGGTTGTGGAGAAAGGGGAACCCTCTCACACTGTTGGTGGGAATGCAAGTTGGTACAGCCACTTTGGAAAACAGTGTGGAGATTCCTCAAAAATTTAAAAATAGAGGTACCTACCCTATAACCCAGGAATGCACTCCTGGGTATTTACCCCAAAGACACAGATGTAGTGAAAAGAAGGGCTATATGCACCCCAATGTATTTCATAGCAGCAATGTCCACAATGGCCAAACTGTGGAAAGAGCCGAGATGCCCTTCAACAGATGAATGGATAAAGAAGATGTGGTCCATATACACAGTGGAATATTACTCAGCCACCAGGAAGGATGAATACCCAACTTTTACATCAACATGGATGGGACTGGAGGAGATTATGCTAAGTGAAATAAGTGAAGCAGAGGAAGTTAATTATCATATGGTTTCACTTATTTGTGGAACATAAGGAATAGCATGGAGGATATTAGGAGAAGGAAGGGAAAAATGAAGGGAGGGAAATCGGAGGGGGAGATGAACCATGAGAGACTATGGACTCTGAGAAACAAACAGGGTTTTAGAGGGGAGGGGGGAGGGGGGATTGGTTAGCCCGGTGATGGGTATTAAGGAGGGCACGTACTACATGGAGCACTGGGTGTTATAGGAAAACAATGGATCATGGATCACCACATCAAAAACTAATGATGTATTGTGTGGTGACTAACATATCATGATAAAATTAAAAAAAAAAAAAAACTATATGGAAGCAATAGGTGCTCAAAGGAAGCAAGTATAGAAAATTCTTGAATTTTAAAGGGATCCTAAATTAGAGGGGTAAGACTAAATATGGAGGAAGTCCCCAATAAAGTACAGAATCTTTATGGAATGGTTCAATAGAATCGGTTAGTAGAATTATGGGGGCCTATGTTTTCTTTGTATAACAGTTGTACAGCTGACTTTTTTTTGAACTTACTGTGTTTCCTGCATATTTCAACAATGAACATAAAATATTTTATAATTAGGAAAATGTATACCGGTTATATAAAAAAACTGATAGTGAGCAGTCCCTGTTTTAATAAATTTGTTAAAATTCTGTGATGTACTCTGAAGGAAAATGATGCAGATTTTCTGAAGTTTTCTCATATTTACTAGGTCAAGAGTTAAAATAATAGAATCTTTTCCTTATCCTAGCCACTCTCCTATTGATGTTGATCCCAGCTCTGGCAGGTGTAAAAAGACATGTAAATTGCCTCTTCATCAAACTG
Source organism: Mirounga leonina (assembly GCF_011800145.1). Classification (NCBI taxonomy): domain Eukaryota; kingdom Metazoa; phylum Chordata; class Mammalia; order Carnivora; family Phocidae; genus Mirounga; species Mirounga leonina. The sequence goes on along the minus strand of NW_023270433.1, from coordinate 44,179,134 downwards.
GCAGGTAAAGGTATAGTGCCAGACAAAAGTGTCAACTTGTTGAAATTTTTGAGGAAAACGCTAACACTTTAATGAAAAAGAAAGCTCAAAGAGACATTAACATGAAATCGCTAAGTGTATGATCAATACATAGTGTATAAATTCTAAATCTGTGAGTCTTATTTAAACTTAAAGTTCTTTCTGTAGAGATAAAATTTCCACCCTTTTGTGGAAAATGTAGTATCACTGTTTGCTGCATTATCCCATTCATACCCAGGGTTTTCCCGTGTTAAAATAATGCAGCCCCTACCGTAGTATAAGTTATTGCCACAGTGCTGAAGTGTGGTGGAAGAAATAAAAACCGTTAGCCAGGGGACAAAAAAAAAAAAAGTAGAATGACAACGTATATTTTCATCTGAGATCCAAAAAGATGAAGTGAATAGGAAAATGTAAAGGGTAGAGACAGAAGTTTCTAGATGAAAAAATATCTATAAAGCAAAAGATACTGTTCCCACAAGATTTTAGCATGTAAAATAATTCTCATCAAAATAGGAAATGTGAATCTCTATGAAAAACCATCTCTCTAATTTTGTTTTCAGAAACCTTTTGACCAGATCTTATTTCAAACAATTAAATAATGAGATAAATGTCTTTCAGCCCCTAACAGTTATTTTAAAATATAGTCTACACTTTTAAGATTGAAATTAGGTCAGTTTAGAACACATTTGAGTTTTGACAGAGAGTAAGTCTAAAAACTTGGTTTCTGGTTAATTCACTAGCTATTTAATTCTTATGTAAGTCACTAAAATTGAGATGTTTTGTATGAAAGCACTTCAAAATATTCAAAGTGCATTGTAAGTGGTTGTTCTTATAATATTATATGATGATACAAGCAAATACATTTTAGTTTAGTCATAACAAGATTCTTAAAATCATGGGCCTTTTATTTTTTTATTTTATTTTATTTTTTAAAAAGATTTTATTTATTTATTTGACAGAGAGAGACAGCGAGAGAGGGAACACAAGCCAGGGGGAGTGGGAGAGGGAGAAGCAGGCTTCCCGAGGAGCAGGGAGCCCGACAGGCTCAATCCCAGGACCCTGGGATCATGACCTGAGCTGAAGGCAGACACTTAACGACTGAGCCACACAGGCACCCCAATAGTAGGCCTTTTAAAAGACAGTTAAATCAGGGCACCTGGGTGGCTTAGTCAGTTAAGCATCTAACTCCTGATCTCAGCTCAGGTTTTGATCTCAGGGTCCTGAGGTTTATTTGGCTGTCTTAGCAGTGACTGAATCCTACATTCCAGTACCAGGTCCTCTCTTGAAGTAGTTTTGGGCTCTTTTGTCAACAAGCATGTCACAGGATGCAATATTTTTTATTTCCTTCAGGTATATAAGGATTGATAATCATTTCTTGTCACTTACAAAATGATAAACCAGAGCCCAGAGACATAGGGACCTTGCTGAAGGTTTCTTAACTAATCAGTCATAAGTAAAGTTCAAGTCCCCTGATTCTCAGGCTAGGTACCATTTCCATTGCAGCATGCAGTTTGTTACGAATGGAGCAATCACTAAGTGGAATAACATTGCAGCTTTGGAACAAAGTGGTGATTCTTTTTGGTGTTGGCAGCAGTGCCTTAGGAATAGGAAAGTGAGCCGTTATAATCGTGCTGTGTGCTCATTGAATCCTAAAAAGCTAATTGACTCTTCTAGATGCCTTGGTGTCCAGAATTCATATCAGTGGCTCAGTGTAGAACCTTGTGCTACTCAGAGGGTATACAGGGGTGCGGGAAGAAAAAAAAAAACTCTTACTAAATTAAAATAAGAAATCTAAATATTAATATTTAATATGCAGACATAGTTCATGTATATAAATTAAAATAGATAAGTCTATATTGGAGGTTTAGGCTCAACATTATTTTACTGGTAGAGGTACACAATCAAAAACATATGGAGATGGGGCGCCTGGGTGGCTCAGTCGGTTAAGCGTCTGCCTTCGGCTCAGGTCATGGTCCCGGGGTCCTGGGATCGAGTCCCGCATTGGGCTCCCTGCTCAGCGGGGAGTCTGCTTCTCCGTCTCCCTCTGCCACTCCCCCTGCTTGTGCTCTCTTTCTCGAATAAATAAATAAATAATCTTAAAAAAAAAAAAAACATATGGAGATCCAGTTGAAATTGCCAACGTTGATGAATACATTATTTACCTTAATGAAATTAAGATGTCCAGGGTAAGTTTTTAGAATACTTTTTTACCATATCATCCAACTGTGAAGGTCATACCTTTATCCTTCAGTTGATTAATTCAGATTCATAATTTTAAATATTTGTTAAGTGATACTCTGTGCTGAACACTATGGCAAATGCTAGGAATGCAACAGTGAGGGAGCATGGGCCTTGCCCTCATGAAGCTTGTTATTTAGTAACGGAAAGTTTGAGGAACTAGATGTAGCATCTCAGAGATTATAGCAACAACAAGCCCCTTATTTTTATAACAGGGAAATAGTGGTTAGATGTCTTCTATGTGTTTAGCTTAAAGGGTTTTGGTTTCTAGAATTCTCATAAATTTCCATCTTCATCCATCTTCTTGTTACTCCTTCTCTCCTCAAACATCAAGCACTTGGTGGGCATCTCATACCCTGGTCTTTACCCAAGTAAATTCCTAGAGTCTTTGCCAATACTAGCTGCCATAGGCCTGCCTTGTAACAATAGTGTTCCACTCCCTCTCCCCAGTTACACTCCAATTCTCAGAGCTAGTTATTGGGAAGAAAGTATCTAATAAAATTAATTTATATTTCAGTTATTTATGACTCACATTTACTTAATATAAGTAAACTATAAGTGAATATAGTTCACATTTATTGAGTGGTAGTAAGTTTCTGAGACTATACTATCAAAGGGGAGTAATTCAGGGAGCCCCTACACTGTGCTTAGGATCCATAGTATAGAACTGTCCAGTCTTGGTGCTTAGTAAATGTTGATTAAATGGATTAATAACCTTTCTGTTAGTATCTGCATTTTATGAAATGTAGTCTACTAGAGTGGAAATAGAATGAAATTTGGAATTAAAGATTGATTTGGCCCTCATTTTTTCTACTTACTTTCTAGTGACCTTTGCTAAGCTATTTAACTTTGGTAAGCACAGTCTCTGACTACTTAAAATGGGACTAAGAGTATCTCATTTCCAATATTACAAGTAACGTGGTGTTAGTATCACAACTAATACAGGCAAAGTACCTTGAACATCGCATATGGTAGGCACTCATTAATTTAAAAAAAGAGTTAAAACAAAGGAATAAATTTCGAATAGGAGAATTTTAGACAATATCAAACTTACGGGAAGAATTGATTAAGTCAAGTGTTTCTCAGTAAGGGAAAGAAGAGCACTGGTTTATGCCCCACTGACTGTGGACGTGATACGGATAGAGGTAGATCATATAAGAACCTTGAAGTGTGGAACATACGTTTTAATAAAATTCACTTTCTGTGGTTTTGGCTTCCTAAGACAGAAGAAATCTTCTTCCTTTAGATGATAAACAGGAGGAAGAATACTTAGGTTGATTAGGGTTCTTCACAGATTGCTGTGTACTTTGTAGTCTTCGTTCTGAGAACATTCAATGGTCATGAATATAGGCTGGTTAAAAATAAGATAAGTAGCTTAAAAATACCAGGAACATCTTACTCTTATAGAAAAGCATTATTTTAGTATTCATGAAACTTTAGTTTCTAAACCTTTGTTTTGTTTTGTTTTTTCCATAGAAAAATAAAGTTCTTGGAAAGATGCAAGTGCACCTCATAGACTTACAGAGTAATTTGATAGTTAAGCCTCCAGAAGCCCAGGAATGAGAGAGGCTTTAGAGGTTCAAGTACCAATAACTAAAAGTCAACCTCTTTGATATTCCTTCCTCAAATCAGTCAGTTCCATAGATGGTTGATTGGGGCACCTTGACTAACAATCCTACCAAGTTTGTATGAGGTGTGGAAGGAGCACTTTACTCAAAGAAAATTTGAGAAACCTCAGATATTTTTGCAAGTATGCTAAAAAGAAAAAAAAACTTTTATGAGCCAGGTTACTGGAATAAATGCATGTTTACTTTAAATTGAAATATGTGACTTTAATATTCTTACAACATAATGGCTATGGTGTGAAAGAGTTTTGTTTTCGTTAGGGTACTCCAAAAAGCAGATCCTTAGATGGGATTAGATGTGAAAAAGATTAATGAGGCAAAATAGCTCTGAAGAATAGAGAAGAAAAACAGTAGTAGGTAGGGAGAGCCTTCAGTTCACTCTGCAGGTCTGATAGCTAAGAAAGGAGAAGGATGATTTGCTAGGAAGATTCTGATTACAGAGTAATTTTAAGAAAATTTTAGCCAGGCTGATGGGAAGTCCTGTAGCCAAAACTGTTAAAGTACTGAATAATAACTTATTAGTGGAGATGGCACTAGAATCACCGTGGCGCTCAGTCATTGGCTCTGAGCAACTGGGGAAAGCACGGCCTCTGTATGAGTCTAGTTGTATATCCAGAGGGTGGCATCTGGGGCCCTTAGCTGACTGATTTTCCTGTTCAGCAGATCTGAGCGACACCTTTCTGTGGTTGCTCGGTAAAAAAATGCTAAGAATCCTCTACTCCCCAGTTTCCCAGGCACTCAGTTTTCTTCCTTGCCATCTTTACACCAAAATAAATAATGGTTCACTATATAAAAGGTTTTTGTTCCTTAACATATCTTGCAGATCTTTCCATATCCCTTCAGGAGAGGTACTTCATTCTTTTAACTTGTCGTGAATAACTCCATTGTGCGAGATGCAAAAATGTACCCATCCTCTCTGGATGAATTTTTGGGTTGTTTTTCAATCTTTGGCTATTTTGAACAATGCCAAACAAATTTTATTTTATTTGCCTTTTTTGTTTTTGTTTTTGTTTGTTTGTGGTTTTGTACCTATGTGGATAGAGTCTAGAAGTAGAATTACCAGGTCATAAGTAATCTCTTTTAAAATGAGACATTTTATTTAGAGATAATTATAGATTCCCATGTAGTTGTAAGAGATAATACAGAGGTCTACCCAGTTTGCACTAATAGTAATGACTTGCAAAGCTACAATAAAATATAGAAATTGGGATATTGACACTGATGCAGTGCAGCTATCTTGTTCAGATTTCTCCAGTTGTACTCATTTGTGTGTATGTGTAGGCATGTGGGTATGTATGTGAAAGTGTATGTGTTTTTGTGTGTGGTGTATATAGATCCATGCAATTTCATTGTAAGTATAAGTTCATGTACTCACCACAACAGTCAAGATACTAAATAGTTCCTTTACCACAAGGAAAAAAGCAACTTGCTCTAGAAGTTACAGCTGAATCAAAGTTAGATTGAAGCAGCATATGTTAGTTAAAGAGCACAACCAATCCCTTTCTAATCAGTGATCTATCCATAAGCAATCAAAGCAGTATTGTCTTCCTCAAAAATTTAAGAGACAAATTATAGTCCTGAAGACACTTGGTGGTGTGATAGAAATATTGTGCAAAAATATATACATGTGGGAAATGTGAGGATTTGTGCAACTTATGTTAGAGGTTATAGGGTGCCTGGGTGGTTCAGTCAGTTAAGCATCTGCCTTCGGCTCAGGTCATGATCCCCGGGTCCTGGGATGGAGTCCTGCTTCAGGAGGGAAGGGAACGTACTTCTCCCTCTGCTCCTCCCCCTTGCTCATGCTATCTCCCTCGTGCTCTCTCTCTCTCAAATAAATAAATAAAATCTTTAAAAAAATAAATTACACTAAGATTATACACTACATTTACGAGTACAAAATTCATTTGCTTCAACTTTGTTTCTAGCACTTAGGGTATTCTGAAAAATAATGCCTTCAAGTATTAAGATTTCAATGTTCAGTATAAGTATCTTGACACCAGTTTCTGGTATCTTTGAATTCATGCTGATTTCTAGTTATAATTTAACCTGGTCAAAGAAAGTTGAAGGAATGAAGCAAGAAAATAAGGGAAAAAAAGGAAGAACGTGAGGGAGGAAGGAAAGAAGCAAGGATGAAAAAAAACCCTCTCTTTTTATTTTTATTTTTGAAATACATTTTTTACCCTACTACCTCAAATGCTCTTGCACAGAGTTCACAACTGTTCTATTGGAGTGGCAATTGTTGTGCCTTTTTGGAAAAAGCATGGGGATTGCTAATTAAAAATTAATGGGTGGGGCATGCTCCTATTATCTAGAATGAAAATATTTTTATTTTCACAGTTCCTTCTTCAGACCACATTTGATTATTGAGGTTTCACGAGTTCAATGTGGGTCCCATACCCAGTTGAACTCTGCAAGGAAGGTAATTAATGATAAGTGGACTATTTATGGTGATATTTATGATTTGTTTCTGAATAACTGCTAGGAAAAGCTTTATTTTATAATTTCTTGTATTTTTCCTTTTTAAGCATATTTTATTTATAGGCACCAAGAACCATAAAATCAAAAACATTTGATTATTCTGTAGTGTTTATGATACAATATATGGCTCAATAAATTCAACAAATGCAAAGTTGATGAGAAGGAGAAAACGTGTTTTTGTTTATTTAATTTGGAAGGTAGAGATGTGGCCATAAAATTCATACTAAACTCAGAAAAAATACATTAAATCATCACTTTTTAGTTTTTTTATTAAATCCTGATTGTTTACTCGGCAGGGTAAGGGAAGGGAGGCAGTGAGAAGTTTACAGACCTCCCTTACAAATTCAGGAAACATTGAATAAAGATTTCATTTTCATATTAGATGTGATAGTAAACCAATGTTATTTCATGACTCATCCTCACAAAAATCCTCCCATGATATGATTTTATTTTATGGATAAAATTTTTATCAATTTTAATCCATCCACCCATCTATCCACCCATCCATCCATCCATCCATCCATCCATCCACCCATCCATCCATCCATCCATCCATTATGTATCTCCTTAGAGCCATAAGAATATGAAGTGAATATATAGCAAAAAAATGAATCATAAGCAAAAGAGACAAGTGAAGGTACAACTGTTAATATAAGGCCAATTATTATATAATATAGTGAAGAATTTTGAAAACATTTTTGTAATGAAGTGCAAAAATGACAAATTATAATTGTATCCCAATGTAGTCCTGATTTGGCTAGCAGGTTTTAAAATGACTAAAACTCTTATTAGCTGCTTCTGCACTCAGCAATAATCTTAGGTACTGCAAAGCATTGAAGATGAAGGAATTGCTCTGTTTTACTAAATCATAGACATCTCTGATGATGCAGTATAGACCAGAGAAATTAGAAACATTTCCTAGATGAGTACTAGACAACTCGATTAGACATGAAGGGCTTCCTTCTCATAAATACAGGACAACAGGACAATCAAGTAGTAGGCATTGGAGGGAAGTGTTTAAAAGACGGTAGGGACATATTTCAATCTAGATTTGTCACTTGTTAGTAATGGAAAAAAGCCTTCAGGACTATCCTGCCTCCTGATTACTATTGTATTTTTTTATTATTTGATCGTCTGTTTCTCTGCTAAAATGTTAATTCACTGAAGGCAGTGACTGTATCTATTCATCCTTGAATAGGTCTTAGAGTACTTAAAGTATTTGCTATATTTTTCTTCTAGGCTATGAGTTATTCTAGACTTATTAATAAAAGGCTTCAGATACACAGATTAAGCCATGACCTGAAGGGAAAAAAATTGCAGTTTGCAGCTTGACAGTATATAACTTCTCAGTGCATTGAGAGGCCGTATGATGTTGTGGTGTAGGTTAAACTTTCTGTATGCAAATCTCAAGTATTATCCTTTAAACAGCTTAATCTTTCCATGCTTCTATTTCCTCATGTACAACCTGCTGACTAAAAATGTAAGCCAATGGGTTAAGTACATTATCAAATTTTATACAGCAGAGGATTGCTTGTGTTGAATTGTTCTGTCACAGTCTCAATTGGTACCACCATGTTATAGGATATTTCACAGTTATACATAGTTAATCGTTAGCTGCTACATGAGTTTTACTTAAATGGTACTTCCACACCAAAATCTGGCAATCAGAATACTTCTGTGAGCCATATAAAAATTTAAATTATAGCTATGTTCACTACTTTTGCTTTTGTATATTAAAAATTGATACAACTCAATGACCACAGTGTTATTGTACATCTCTAGACATCAAACTTGCTACAAAATTGCCAGAAACTATCCAGTAGTGCAACTCTGCATGACCTTGATACTAAGGATTAATAGTTTCTGTATGAGTAGAATCTTAAGGTCATTTGAGTTTTTGTTACCTAAATAATTCATAACACCAAACCAGTCAAAATGCATATATTTTGTTCAGGCAACAAAATCAGTAAAGCTTTATGCAATTAGAAATTTTATTGACATCAGTTGCACGACCTAAGCTTCAGTGGAATCCCTTGTTGTTATCATTGGATTCTTATGAAAGAATCCCACTGATAAGAACAAGGGATTCTTTGTTCTTTCGTTCCTTTGTTCGCTTCATAAGGTTAAACAGGATTTATTGTGCTAGGTTATCAAAGCTTGTCTTCATAAAATGTATATACAGCTTGATGAGTCAACTGATGTTGATCTGTTAAGTTACTAATATGTACAGAGTAAGTAAAGAAAAAGTGATCAGAGAGCAGTTACTGTGCTTTGAAAAAACGTGATTAATATAAAAAGAATCAATGTGTTTAGTCATATTGCAAACTTCTTCAGGAAGCCTAGATAACCAAGGCTGTTTTTGGTTGACTACAAAAAGCAATTAGGGTATTTTTGTATCTGTGGGAAGAAAGTATCATGATCAAAAAATGTATGTTGTACCTTCATGTACTTGCTACTTAGGCTTCGCCAATGAATTTATAAATTTTCTGTGGTGCCATGCACGATAAATAACATCATAGGTATACTATGAACTTTTGTGTCCTTGGAGGTATTATTGGAGAAAGAGATACTGAGCAAAAGATCCTTTGACAAATAAATGTGAGGTGGCTCTCCTGGGGTGAGCTAGTTACTAACATTTTTTGAAAGGGGTGAAAATTATATTTTAGTTTAAGACCCAGGGAAAAAAAGAAAGTTGATCCTTCTGCTAGCAAATATGGTAAATGTTCTTTTTCCATAAATGAGGACAATAAACATATGCAAATAAGTAGAAAGAACACATTAGAATACAAATAGAAGTTTTGATAAAGCATTCTGAAAAATAATTTTAACTAAATTTTATTTTCTTGAAGGAGCATTTGTTTTAGAAAATGAAAGACTGACCACAGTGATTGATGTGACAGTATTGAATCCATTTCATTTTAACTTTATCAGTGATGGTGATCTGATATATGGATATATCGTTGAACCTAAATATGTTAGTCACCCCAAAAATACCCCAAAATGTTAGTAACTATCTCACCCCAGGAAAGCCACCTCGTATTTATTTGTCAAGGGGTCCTTCGCTTACTATCTGTTTCTCTGGTAAAACCTCCAAGGTGACAAAAGTTCAGAGTATATCTATGATGTTATTTATTGTGCACGGCACCATAGAAAATCTGTAATTTAAATTCATTTGCAAAGTCTAAGTTTAAGTTAATGAAACTTGAGTATTTGCTTTGTTCAATTAGCTCTATTATTATAACTAGCAAAATAGCTACATACACGGGAATCTGGAATGTTCTATTTTAGTGTGTGGGTGTATAAGACACTGTCCCCAAAGGTATCCCAAAATATAACATGCTCCACCCCAACTGTCCAAAAGACTGTCAAAACTGTCAAAAAGTTTGGTATTTTTTTCTCCCAAGATGTCAGGCCTAATTGCTTTTTCACATCCAAAGAATGAATGCTATTTGCTGCTGAAACCCAAACTATTCAAAGAGAACTTCAGCTCACCCAAGTCTTTGCCGTTTCTGCCACCCCTTTCATCTAATTCCGAATGAAACACAGCACCGTTATTTCTGTCCGAGAGCTCATCACACTGCCACGGGATTACATCCCAGGACTGGTGGTAGGGCTAAGCTGCTTGTTTCATTTCTGTCAGCTTTGGGGATTGAAGATTTCCTTCTCAGGCTACCCTGGATCCTTCAGGCTCTAGGTAGAAACATTTGCCCTCAACCCATTATTCTTTCATTAGCTGCCTTATGCTGCCACATTGTCCTGGATTTCCTTCCCAGCAGCACATTAGATTCAGCCACATGAACACTTCATCAGGGAGAGAGTATGTCCTTTGGTAGGCTGTGGCTGAACATGATTCAGAGTCTGCATATTTCATAGGCCACAGGAAGGTGCTCCTTTCACAACTAGACTTGAGGCAGAATCAACCAATGATTGTTTCACTTTTTACCTCCTGGTGATTTTTCATGCTTTACTTTTTCTTGTCCCTGTGTTAGGGTCCCCTGTTTCAACCTGATAGATGATGATAATTTAGAATAAATGATTGGGTTCCTCATTCCTTTCTTCTCAAAAGATCTCTGGGTTCCTTAGTCAAGTTCCTCAGCCCCCTTCTCTTCAGGAACATTTTAGAAATACTGATCAATGCTTCTGTCAAGAGAGGGAAAAAATCCTGCTTTAGTGGATATTATTTGTATTTGACGTGGGAGAATTGTCACCAGTATACATCAGTACCAAGACCAGCAACTGCCTAAACAGGAGTGATAAAATATATTATGGCAAGTCCCAAAGTAGTTCCTCATTTGTTGGCTAATACTGAATAATGAAATAATAGGAAAGCCACGGAACCAGTTAACTCAAAATGTTTAAGGCACACACCTTTTATGTATTATTTTATCATTATCTCAAAACTAAAATATATTCTAATTTTTTATCATTTTATAATTAAAACAGCATCAATGAGTTGTAAAGAGACATGAAGAGGAATTTTGAAACAAATTGCAAGAAAGGTTCAGACTCACTGGTCTGGCACAGATTCGGCCATTTGGGCTGTATTTATGAAATGGATTAGAAAATTAATGTGATTTCATTAATGCACGAATGAGCAGAATTTACAGATTAAGAAAACCTTATAAACATTATTTGAAAAGATTCTCCATCTATGAATTTGGTAGAAAGAGGAAGACATCATGCCCATATTTAAAAAAATAATGCTATAGGCTATTCAAACAGTGTTTTCAGAAATACAGTCAATAACTGAGAAAAACTGTAATGAACAATTAAGTGATTTGCAAGGCTTTAGATAGATTATTTTAGACAAGAGGAGGCCAACATGACCTGTTCTCCCTTACAATCTTTATTAGGGCTCAGAGCTCAAGTATTATTATCCTTAAGGAAATGCTCTTCCTGCTCAGGCATTAGGGACACTGACTCACGCATGCTCTTTCAAGACCTTCTCAGTCCTTATATTTACCGAGATTTTCTCTGGAAAGCAGAAGTGCCTTTATCATACCTTCATGGTTGATAAAGATGATATTCTTTTGTATCAAGGAGAAATGGGTCATATAGATAATGTGGGGGGCCCTGACTTAGGTAAGAAAAATTCCTCCTGGGAGAGGAAAAGACCTACACAGAAGAACAACATAACACCGGGACTGAAGGGGTTGGATGGAATTCAGAACCTTCATATTCTGCTTCACATTGACTCTGCTTATCTTCACTGCCGCACAGAGTCAGTGGTATGATAGCAGAGCTACGAGTCACATCCTAAGAAATTGTGCCTAAAAGAATTCAGAGCAAAACTAACTCATGATCTAATACTTGAGGGTATCTGCCACTAAATAAAGGATCGCACTTATATAAAGGCAAAATTAATTTTAATATTTTTTTAAGAGAGAAGAGGTGCACACGTGACTGAAGGGAGAGGGAGAGAGAGAATCATAAGCAGGCTTCATGCCCAGTGCAGAGCCTGAGGCAGGGTTCAATATCATGACTCTGAGGTCGTGACCTGAGCTGAAATCAAGAGCTAGATGCTTAACCGACTGAGCTACCCAGGCGCCCCTTAATTTTAATATCTATTTAACTGTATGCCACCAGAATTCCAAATTGTCATTGGTACTTGTGTTAATTTTACATGAAGTTTTAAGCAACACCTCAGATCATATACCAACCTCAGTCTGTGAATCAAAATGAAGCATAGTAGGTAGAAAATGTCTTTTCATACATGCTGAAATATCCACTGGTTGCCTTTGTTTTTTGGCAGTGGCTTAGCATTGTGTTTTACCCTTTAATCAGAGTGTGACATTCCCTTAGTCCTCTGTGTCCACTAGCTTCATTAAAACCGTGAACGTTTGCCACCAAAAGAAAGAAAATATTTTCATTTTAGTACAATTCCAATGCCTTAAAGATTAAAAATAATCTTATCCCTGTCATTGTATTGTGAGCTCAAAATAGGAACGCAGTTTCTGTTTGGTAAACTCTGATTGACTTATCTTTTATTGTACATAGTCTTTCTCCTTAAAAGGCCTACCTTGTTTGATCGCATTCTCACCAATTATAGCACTCCTTTGTACTAAGGCATTGTTTCCAGAAGGCCCCTGTTAAAATGCAAATACGCCATCTGGCAAGCCTTTACCTCATTAGTTCACACCATCACAGCAGTACATATTATGTATTATATTAGATATGGAAGAGACACTGAGCTGATGAAGTCTGACTAAGAGAAGCCGTTGGAAAAATCCCAAGTAGAGGGTGCTTTGGGATATGGCCTAAAGGCGATAGAGCGGAAAGAGGAGAGAGAGTAAGAGACTTGCTTGGGGGGAGGGGGGAGGGGAGACAGTGATTCCACATTTGGCATTTCATCAGGTCCTGGCTGTGACGGGTTCTGCAGAGACACAGAACGCCTGAGCTGGAAGAGAAATTTGAAAACATGTAATCAAACACCTTCACCTTCCAGATGAGGAATGGGAGGTTGCAAATAGCTAAATGACTCTGCTAAGTGTCCTCAGCGACGTTCTCATCATTAGCCCTTGAAACCTACAGGGCCAGCGCTCACCTCCGGCTGCAGCGTTTCACGATGTGGAAAGCTGCGAAATTATTCACATGTCATTTCTTGTGCATACTTGGTGGATTTTATTTTCTTCAAGGACATTAAAATCCCCTTAAATTTTTCTTCTGTGTCCTCCTTCCCACAGCAGCTGAGAGAGTTAGGGTTGTCCCTGCCCCGGTCACTGCTGCCCAAGATCAGCCTCCCCGCAGAGGTAGAGTTTAGTGAAGAATTCAGAGGAAGTAAGCTCCCACACAGCCCTGTCCAGGAGGCTGTGTGTTAAAGCATTTAGCAACATTTCTCCTGGGTTCATAATCCCAACCCCAAGTCCTGACATACATGGAGAAAAGTCTAGCGCCCTGTCCTGAGAAGCACCCAACACCCCCCTGGCCCTCTCCGGATCTGACCACTGTCATTATGACTGAATTGTCAAGATGGGGATACAAGATGGGAGCCTAAGGGGTTCCTAAGGTACTTTCCAGAGTAGGATTAGGAGAGGCTTTATTTTTGCAGGTGCATAGCAAATCTTTTCTACTAATATTTGAGCAGAAATAGTGTATTTGTAACTGAAGACATGATTGTGTTTTGGGTTTGAGACAGCAACAGATGAGATTTCTCAGGAAGTATCCAGTACGCCTCTGGGGTGCTGACATGCTTTATTAGGGAAATAATGTGGATTTTCTTCAAAAGCTCTATTTTCAAATATTCTCTTTCATTGTCCTTACTCATTTTAAACATAAACACTTTTTCTTGCTTATAAAACCGACATACTCAGTCTCTCAAAGATATGGAAACTAAGGGAAATATTAAGAAGACTGTAACAGCCTCTTGCACTACAATTCCGTTACCGAGAAATAAACTCGGTAAACCTCATATTCTCTCACCGTACAGGACTGTTAGTTGTGAATTCAGCAGTTCGCCATTACCTCCCAACATCTCCTCAGATAAATTGAGAACTACATGTCCCCACAGTCTCTTCTCTCTGTGAATCCAGGTTAGAGTTTCTTAAGAGAGAAGGCGGGAGATTTGACTAGCAGAAGAAAAGGAGAGGCCTGTTCTTTGGAGAAGTGGCAGAGACTCAGGAGCCCTCATGAGATTAAAAATGGCTCTCTCCAGTGGGCACTGAAGAAGAGAACTACCCACTTGGCTGCTTTTGACTGAAAGAATTGGTTAGAGATTTTCCAAGATTATAGAGAATTGGTGAAAGTGAAACCCTTCATCCCTGGAAAATAAAGAGTGCTTTCTGTCTCCCTGACTGAACTCTGACCATATAGTTTTTAGTTTTAAAATTTTTACATGTATATGTAAATTCTTATTTCATTTCTTAATATTATATTAAATGCAATCTACCATTAAATAATTTAATGTTTATATTTACTTTAGCATCTTTCAATTATTCTCCAGTATTTGCTATGTAAGGTTATTCTGTTTTCAACAGTAACCAAAATGCTGACATTTACAAAAGAAAGTACAATTTTTGTCTCTATATCTGATTATTTCCTTAACAAATCCAGAAATAAATTCACTGAAACAAAGAATAGATCACTCTTGGGGTGCCTGGGTGACTCAGTTGGTTAAGTGTTGATTCTTGATTTTGGCTTAGGTCATGATCTCAGAGTCCTGAGATCGAGCCCCAAGTTGAGCCCCACCTCAGGCTCCATGCTAAGCCTGCTTGGAGCCTGCTTAAGATTCTCTCTCCCTCTCCCTCTCCCTCTGTCCCTTCTCTGCTCGCTTGCTCTCAAAGAAAAAACAAAACAAAACAAAAAAAACATTCTTTGAGGCATTTGATATATATTATTGGTTTTTTGTTCAGGAAGATTGTACAGATTAAATTCTTATTAGCAATATTTCACTGCTTTCATTCTCCTGCATCATTAATATTAAATAATATGCTCATTTTGTCATACCATGTATTCTGTCTGATATGTATTTTAGGAAACATAGCCAGCCACCTCTTGTGCTTTGTACAAAGTAGGTGTTCAGTAGATGTCTGTTGGCAAAATGATAATAGGAAATTTGGCAGGGTCTTTGTAGAAATAAGAATTGGTTTTAAAAGTGATATAACATTAGTTTGCACCCAGGAGTTCCAAAAGGCAACCAAAAATATCTTTTTTGGATGGAGAGCTGAAAGCTCCCATTGATTATCTCTGTTCAGTAACAGACTGCTGAGTGACTCTCTCATTATCAAGCCAATTGGCAAGAATTTCAAGAAAAGCAACTTGTTCTTTGGGAATTTAAATGGAGAGTACAGCAAGGAACGCCAGATGCAGCTGGTAGCCAGAGAGGCATTCATGGCATGCAATCCTCACGTAGATTGTTAAGATATAAGCCCAGTGTAAGTGCCACCTATAGATTTTAGGTAAAATGTTCAGTCTTTGAAATCTTTAAGTAGTAGTGTAAGCAAGAGTTCTGGGCACTCTAAAGAAGAAAAACGTCATGATTGTTCCTGTAGCTCTGGTCCACTGCCTGAGAGTATAGAAAAGATCAATATCCTGAAAATATTTATCATTCATTGTGGTGATTCAGAAGTTTAAAATCAAAGTAGAAATGGAGAGCAGCTGTATGCCAAGAAAGAAAGTCGTTTTAAAAGTATCTTCAGAACAGGCTCACAAATACGCCGGAATTCTTCCAGGAAAGGAAATTAAAAAAAAAAAAAAAAAAAATCAAGCAAATTTGGTTGGCATTCAGTAACCAGAACAGACTTTTTGAGCTTTGAACAAGTTGAATGCAGAATTACAAATAGTGGTAGGACATACAACTAGAAACTGTAAACTTCTGGATTGTAAAGTTCCTGTCACTTAAATATTTTTACACAAAAACTTATGGCATCACTTAGGTATTGCAAACATAAAGCATTTTGTATAAAAATAAGAAAATACTAGAGTAGATTTTAATTAAATGTATACCAAGTAAAGTTATATTCTGGTAACTTTGTGTCTCGTACCCATTATCTCTTCCTCCTTCTCCATTGATGCGGATCTCATACAGCTTTTTCTGTATCAGAACACTTGGAATTTGCAAAGCCAAGTTCTCGGTCTAAGTGCTCGCATTTTCCTAAAAAAGTGGCCATAAAGTGTTACTCATAGCCTCCCTCAATCATTTGATAGATGGGGGCCTATAACAAAATTGAAACATAAGGCAATGTCTAGTGTTTTTTGACCCAATTTCTTTTTTTTTTTTTAATTTTATTCTAATGTTAATCCCCATACATTACATCATTAGTTTTAGATGAAGTGTTCCATGATTCATTGTTTGTGCACAACACCCAGTGCTCCATGCAGAACGTGCCCTCCTCAATACCCATCACCAGGCTAACCCATCCTCCCACCCCCTCCCCTCTAGAACCCTCAGTTTGTTTTTCAGAGTCCATCGTCTCTCATGGTTTGTCCACCCCTCCGATTTCCCCCGCTTCATTCTTCCCCTCCCGCTACCTTCTTCTTCTTCTTTTTTTTTTTTTCTTAACATATATTGCATTATTTGTTTCAGAAGTACAGATCTGAGATTCAACAGTCTTGCACAATTCACAGCGCTTCTGCCAAAGTTCTCTTACCTTTTTGCTCTCTCCTCATGCACAGATAGACATGGATGAGTCATCTAAGTATTTCTCAGACCAGTTTATTTTCCAGCTTATATTGTTTTTTTTTTTTTTTGAAGAAAAAGAGAAATACTATTCATTCTTTAGACTATTTAGCTTTGATTTAACTTTAGTTTTGAGCTGTCTTTGTTGAGTTTATTATAAAGTGAATTCAAATTCCTCACCGGATAATCATATTTTCCTTAGCACCATCAGATTTTCAGACTGCTTTCTAAGAGAATTTGAATTTACCTTAGCAAAATAAATCCTTAGAATTTCTTTGTAATATAAATATATATCATTTAGAACAATAATTTAAAATTAAATTTAAAAATTATGCAGAAATATACCATCACCTTAGAATAAATGACATCATCTGCAGGCTCTGGTGCAAAATGAAAATGTGGGACCTCTTGCTAGACAATTACTAAGACAGCAATAGCAGCACACCATTAGGCCAAGCTGGGCCCTTCTAAGTGTGAGGTCCTGTGGGACTGTACAGTTTGCATACCAGAAAGCTGGCCCTCCCATTACCTATAAAAGAACCATTAAAATAGATAATAAAGTTAAAGCCTTCACATGTGAAGGAAGCAATAGGCAGATTTCAGGGAACCTGAAGCCAGAATTTGATTCCCTGTACCATTCAGGTAAATGGTCTGTGTTCGATAGATAGTAAGCCAAAAATTTCAGTGTTTTCTACAGGTTTGCCATTACAAATTATTGGTCACTGTAGAACGGGATTTCTCAGCCATGGCAGTATTGATATTTGGACTAGATGATTCTTTGTTGCGGGGACTGTCTTGTGCATTAGAGGATATTTAGCAGCATTCCTGGCCTCTGTCCAGCAGTAACCTGCCCCCCAACCAAAGCTGTGACAATCAAAAATGACATTGCCAAATATTCCTGGGGGGTGGGGGGAGCAAAATCACTGAACCACTGTTTTAGATACTAGCTCATTTTTGGGCTTTACTGTTGACAAAGAGTCTCCCCTTAAGCAGACATTAGTCAGGCTTCCCTGAATCCTCTTTTTGACTAGATCTCACCCTGGGCTCTGTCCTTGGCCACTTTAGTCCAGTTTTAGCAAGAATTCTGCTGGCTCAGTTTAGTGAAAATCCTCCACCCTTGATATGTGATGAAATGACTTACCTTTCACCCTTGGTATCTAACTTACTCTTGATACCTGTTCAAATTCCAAATTCTCCACCCTCAATATTTTATTGCCCTGGTCTACCTTCAGCAAAAATCCTGTCAAGTTGGTTTAGCCAGAGTCTCCCTTACCCCTCATATTTCCTCTCAGTAATTTTCCATCCATTGACTTCCACCCTGCTCATTGGCTTTAAAACTCCACTTGTCCTTACTGTATTTAGAGTTAAGCTCTCTCTCCTACTGCAAAATCCCTTCACCGTAGTCCCCTGAATAAAGTCTGCCTTACTGTTCTTTAACGAGTGACTGGAATAATTTTTCTTTTTTCTCTAGTACTGTTCAAGAGAATCTCTGGGGCTGTTTGTTAAAAATTCAAATTCTCCAGGGTTCAACTTCAGAAATTCTGATAGTGTAGGTCTTGAGTGTGGCCCACAAATGTGCAATTAAGAAGGCCACCAGGTGATTCCAATATAGGTAATCTAACTTTACCCTTAGAAAAATACTGATGTATAGGGGAATCAGTGCAAATAGAGCTCTACCATCAGATGAGTAGAGTTTAATGATAGATGCTATTGTCATATTTACTTAGGACAGGACACACACATATGGCCTCTAGATTAATGTTCAAGTCTCCAATTCAATTTGCTTTTGTAGACACAGACAAAATCTGCTTTGCAATTAGGTAAGCACCCATCTGGCAGAGAGAAAATTCGGAGGCTGTAAAATAAAACAGGTAAATATTTTTCTTTGTCAGCAAGGCTGCCTGAAATAATGATCAGCTAATGAAAGTACTATAGGCCTGAGCATTTGTGATTCTTTCAGGGTGAATTGGAATGGATGGCCCCATTGAAACAATATCTGATGTCAGATTATTAATGGTACCCCTTTTTCTGATTAAGCTTAGTTAAATATTTTTTTGAACATAAGCAAGGTCAAATACTTGAAGGAAAGCTCAACAAATTCACCTGATTACTTTATCGAACTAAGATTTTAGAAATTAGTTAATTCCCATATGATTGACAGCATTTTAAAACTTGCTGCCAGAAGTTTTGGATTTCATACTGTGGCATGTTCAAAAGGCTACTGGAGATCAAAAATAACAGGGAATCCCTTTCTTTTTGGGTATCCTCCCTACTTTTTCTGTGAATCTACAAGTCTCTCTCAGTATATTTCTGTCTCAGTGACTCTGTCTCCAGGTTCTGCCTTCTGATTCTGCTGTTTTGCATGTCCTCATTTAGGAAGACAGGGATTAAATCTGGTTAGTGTCAGTTAATGAATAAATGAAATCTCAAAAATTTTACTATTAACTTTTAGTTTCTTTAGTCTCATATTTAGCTATGGCTTCAAAGAACGCAAGTCAAAGTCTCTGATAAACTTCTACTCTCATCTCACACTCACGTGGGAGGCCAGAAATGTTTAAACCAGGATTGTTACAACCTTCTTTTTAAATAGCCTGTCTAAAGGAGATGGTCCCTAGATGAAACTGAAGATCAATCAGTTGAAAAGAGGTAAATCAGGTATGCAGAGTATTGTCATTTTCACTGCATAAAGGCACAGACTTGCAGGATCTTTAGAAAATGTTTCTTTTGAAAAAAAAAATCTATCTGGGTCTCAAAATTAGCAATTTCTTTGCACACATCTATCAATGTCAGATGGTTTTCATTATCTTTCATCAGTTTCTTTCAAGGCATCTGCATATAGGTCAAGGTTCACTTTCCTCAAAGCCATGAATGTTGCCCATTGAACAAAGTACTACCAGCAAAAGATATATAATTTACAAAACATAAGGTGACAAAATCTGGACATAAAGAGGTCTAACTTCAATACAAAATATTTGTTGTTATTTTTTGCATTTTATTAATATGCTGAAGAGTTTCAATAATTGTGGGTTAAATTCTTTTTAAAACCCCCTCCGGTTAAGAGTATTAATCAGAATCAGAATATCTCAGTGAAGATATTCTTAGAGAATCTGAAATACACATACCATTCAGAATGAATAAAAGTGTACAGAGAAATCTATGAATATGTATGTGCACAAACATGGATTTTATGAACATGCATTTCAACTTTCCATACTTCACTGCAACAGTAAAGAATTGAAAGTCATGCCCAAAGTGAGAAAAAAATCTAGATTTGGGGGCATTGCAAGACTGTCTTGATACGGATAAATTCTTTGCAACATACTTCACATTGTTTCAGGTGAAACTTAATACGTGGGTTAGCTTAAAACTTTTCTGGATCATAGAGAAAAAGAATGCTGACAATTTGAGGGGCGCCTGTGTGGCTCAGTCATTAAGCATCTGCCTTCGCCTCAGGTCATGATCCCAGGGTCCTGGGATCGAGCCCCGCATCGGGCTCCCTGCTCCGCGGGAAGCCTGCTTCTCCTTCTCCCACGCCCCCTGCTTGTGTTCCCTCTCTCTCTATGTCTCTGTCAAATAAATAAATAGAATCTTAAAAAAAAAAAAAAGAATGTTAACAATTTGAGAAAGGATTTGTACCTAGAATGAGTCTGATAGAGGGCCTAGTCTGACCGTTAATAGAGATGTGTTCCCCTTAAAGTCCCTAGACCTAAGACAAGGCAGAAATTTGGATGGGAGAGAAAATCCTATATATGTACTGCCACCTTTCTCACTCTTATGGATTGGGTAAATCGTTCTCATAGACTCTCATGGCTGTGGATATGCCCTGGATATGGTGAATTCAGTTTCTCCTGCTTCCTAATGGTACAACTTCAAGGGCATTTTCTCTTGGAGATCCAGGTTCTTGTCCATTGAAAGCTCTTTCCCAGAACACCCCACTGTAGAACTTTTCTAAGGCCATGTGATCCATATTTCTTATTTTTCAATTATTTTTTTAACTCTTCTGACTTACATCAGGCTATATTCTCAGAAGGTCTTAATGGATAGATACCTAATTTATCTAATGTTTTGTAAGGTTTCATTTGCCTATCACATTCACATTAGGGAATCCTTTTCATATATATTTGTCATAGTTTTCTTTTTTCCTCACAGTAACCCTGTGAGGTAGATGGTGAATTTTATCTTGGAACTATTTCCTGAGAACATACACAGAGTAAATGACAGAAAATGGGCTTAGCCTTAATCTATGGATTCCCAATCCAGTGCTCTTTCCTTACTCCAAGCTGCCACCTTGTGCCACCTCTATCTCAGGGACACAGGAAGAGTGATCACACCTGAGAGAATAGCCTGTGTGATTAATAAGGAACTTCACAATTCCTCGAAAGAGAGAGAAAGAATAAAAGTGAAGGCTCTGAAATGAGGCAGTTAAATGGTTAATTTTGTAGTAGAATGCCTTTTTATGACTTTAAGCCATATTCAATATGAATCTGCATAAGTGCAAATTTGTCATTTATTCTGGAATTAGCCTTCTTTTAAAGTTCCTCATTCATACTAAGAAAAGTGATATTGGCCGAAGTTGCCTAGAAAGAGGGTTTGATTTTTATTTTAGTATCAAACTCTAAAAGGGGCAAAAATAATGATGATGGTAGTGACCTGCATTAACTTATGTTACAGTCAGCATTCTGATTTGTTACTATGGCCATATGATAAAGATTTTGGTACTAAGAAGTGGAGTACTGCTGTAACAAATACCAAAAAATGTGGAAGTCGCCTTTGGATTGCTAATGGGTAGAGGCTGAAAGACTTTTGAGCAGCATGATAAAAGAAGTCTACATTGACTTTAACAGATTGTTCGTAGAAATATGGATGCTAATCATTCAGCCAGTGAGGGCTCAGAAGAAAGCGAGGAGTGTGGTAGAGAAAGCGTATATTATCTAAGACAATACACACATTATTATCAGAATGTTAGTAGAAATATGCTTATTAAAGGCACTTTTGGTGAGGGATTGGAAGGAAAGAAGAAACATGTTACTGGAAACTAGAGGAAAAGTGATTATTTTTATATAGTGGTAGAAAACTTAGCTGAATTGTGTCCTACCATTTTGTAGAAGTCAGAATTTTAAAATGATGAACTTAGGTATTTAGCTGAGGAGATCCACATGCAAAGTGATGAAGGTGTGTACCAGTTTTGCCTTGCTGCTTATAATAAAATGCAAGAGGAAAGAGATAAATTGAGTGAGTATTATTAAACAAAAATAAACCAGGGCTTGATGAATTGGAATATTCTCAGTATGTACAGATTGCAAAGGACACTAAAATTAGGGAGATGAATGGTTAGGATAGCCTGCTCTGAAAAGATAGTCAGGAGTGTGGTTGGACAGCTATTGGCTAGTGCCTCTACAGAATAAAAAATTCAGAGTATAGCCTCACACAGAGGATTTTTTGAAGAGAATTGACGTGTGATTTATGGATCCATTCAACTATCAGCTGAAGCCAAGAATAGAGGTAAGGTGTGAATTATCATTTATATTTACTAATTCAATGCCTGACATGACTATATTCTTCTATGTATTTTCTATAGAGTCGATCAAAGTTAGACTGAGATGATTTTTTTTAGGAAAACTATAAAGTATCCTTTTCATCACATCATATGAAGGGTATATGTTGTTAAGATGATTTATCTCTGTTAATGTTGACCTTGACTACCTGGCTAAAGTGGTGGTTATCAGATTTCTCCACTCTAAACTTACTCTTTTTATCCACTTTTTCCATACTTATTGGAAGGAAGATACAATGCAGACCCCACACTTAAGGAGTGATAACTTAGATATTTTTCTCTCATATTTTTTTATTTTTAAATTGTATTTATATCAGTTTGAACTCATGGATATTTATATTTAAAATTAAAACCCAGTGCTGTTTTTTTTATTGTCCATAGTTGGCCATTGTTTATACTTTCAGTTGGCTCCTGTGTTTCTTCTGCATAGCTCTGTCACTGTGGTGTTTTTGAGCACTTCCTTACTTTCTGGCAATATGCATATTTCAGGCTCATCTTATGTTTTTTTTAGAATCAGCATTTATCTAAGAAGCCCTGATTTTTGTTATTAAGGAATATATTAGAAACCAGGATCTGCATTCTAGATGTGCTTATTGCTACCAAGGTGTCATTGTTTTTAGGTCCTTTTCTGCTGATAGCACGAAAATATATGTGTGTATACTAACCCGTGTATATACAAATATTAGTTTGCCAGGACTGCCATAACAAAGTACAACTGACTGGGTGGTTTAAATAACAAAAATTTATTTTTTCATAGTCCTGAAGGCTATAGTCCACGATCAAGATGTTGGCAAGGTTGATCTCTTCTGAGGCCTCTCTTTTTGGCTTGTAGACTGCTGCCTTCCTCTGTCTTCACATGGTCTTTCTCTTCCTCAGATCTCTGTGTTCTAAGATTCTCTTTTTATAAAGACACTGGTCATATTGGATTAAGGACTACTTTAATGACCATATTTAACCTAATTGCCTCTTTAAAGGCCCTGTCTCCAAATCTAATAACATTCTGAGTTGTTGGAGGTTAGTACTTGGACACATAAATTTGGGAGGACACAATTCAGCTCATAATAATATACATACTTATAAATATTTCTATATATATCCAGATGCTTCTATATTAAGACAAATATGATTTTATACTGATGCCTCCAACTGTAGTCCATTAACATGTGGATTATTCTATTTTTTCCACTATTGCCTATAAACTTATACTGCAACAAGGAGAAATCTGGCTCCTACCATCCACCAACCATCTACCACCTATTTACTTTTTTTTTTAAATTCCAGTGTACATTTATAGTAGTTTTAGAACTGTTGACTGATATCCCTGTAAGAAACAACTTTGGCAACTATAGTACAGTGCTGATATACAGTTAATTTTGCTTTTCATCTTATAAAATCTATTAATTCCCAAAGTTTCTTAGGTTAACAACACCCAGACCCTCCAGTGAGGTTATTTTATATATTTGAAATAAAGTTAGATTCCTTTGTCACATTTGTTGGAATTCTTCTTTATCCTTGAATTCCTCAGTCCTAGATGCTTGTTTTAAACATATATACAGTAAGACTAACTTATTTTGCTATGGATATTGACAAGGCATAGGGTCATGTATTTACCATTACAGCATAATACAGAGTAGTTTCACTACCCTAAAAAAATCTCCTGTATTTCACTTATTCACTTCTCTATTCCTTCCCAACCCCTAGCAACAACTAAACTGTTTACAATCTCTATTGTTTTCTTTTTTCAAATTGTCATATAAATGGAACAGTATGTAGCCTCTTTAGACTGCCTTTTACTCAGCGTAATAAATTGAATATATGTTTATTCTATAGCTGAGTAGTATTTCATTGTATGGTTGTGCCACAGTCAGTTTATACATTTAGCAATTGATTGACATTCTTGGTTGCTTCCAGTTTGGGTGGTTATTAATAGAGGTGCTATAAATGCTAACTTGAAGATTTTTATATGGACATGAGTTTTCAATTCAGTTGAGTACACTCGATGTGGAGTTGTGCTACTTGCTGAGTATGTCCATTCCAGTTACACATTCTGGAACTGGAGAAATAACCACGAGATGGATTTGCAGATCCACTGGACCCACTGTGAGATGAATCTAGGCTAAAATTCCATTGATCACCTGACCTCCATAAGTCTGTATTCTGATAAACTACAGTTATGTTTTGGGTCTCCTAGAATTAGTATCAGTTCAGAGTCAGTGTCTAATAATCCTTGAAAAGTTTGATTATTTCCTTTTTCAAATGCACAGTCACCCTAGGAAAAGGCTGTAGGTCCCTATGGGAAAGACTGGGAGAAAAATTAATAGTATATAATTTTGGTAGAGTAATGTGATCCTTCTCAAGAGTCAAGAGTATCCAACCTCTCCTTCATTCAAGGGTTTCTAGGTCTTTAAATTGACTCAAGTCTGAGAATTGATTTAGGGGACATGTATTAGTCTGTGTGAAATAATAAGAAATGTATATATAAATATGCCCCGGATTTTTGACACAGAGCTCCTAGGACTTGCAATTCCTGAGTGATAGGAGAGTCTGACAGAGAGCTTAAAACCCTTAGAATTTCCTCAGAGATTTCTTTTTTAAATTTAAGGATAAGTTGCTCCATCTGGCTCTTCCTACAACCAAGAAAGAGGCCAACACCTAGTGGGCCTCCTTGCTGTTTGAAATTAATATCCTGCTCATCTAGGCATGTTGCTCTGGTCGATTGACCAAATGACTCAAAAAGCTGCTAGTTTTGAGTGGTGTTTAGAACAAGAGAAGGCCTCATGATAGATCTAGGCTGCTGTGCAAGGGGTGATGTCACTTGGTCCATATGACCCAGCAGGTCCTAAGATGCTTAAAATACCAGTGGAAAGTAAGAATGCTAATTGGAGCCTTTGGCAGGCCTCTAGAGGTGAATTGCAGCACTGATCCTAGGGTTTTGGAAGAATGTCCTACCATCGTCTACAGATAAGTAATTTCCTTTTAAGAAACAGCTTTTGGCCTTAGTAGAGACTGAACACTTAACCATGGGCCACCAAATTATCATGTGACCTAAGCTGCCCATCATGAACTGCTGTCATCTGACCCACCAAGCCACAAAGTTGGGTGTATAGAGCAGCAGTCCATCATCAGATGGAAGTGGTATGTACATCATCTGGCCAACTAGACCCTGAAGACACAAGTAAGTTACATGAGGAAGTACTTCAAACGCTCATGGCCCCTAATCCTGCCACATTGCCTTCTTCTATTCTGTACCTGTGGCTTCATGGGGAGTTCCGTATGATCAGTTGACAGAGGAAGAAAAGACTTGGGCCTGGTTTATACATGCATCTGCATGATCCACAGGCACTACTCAAAAATGGACAGCTATCACACTACAGCCCCTTTCTAGATATGTGCATAATTCATATCCACAAAGGAATAAACATATGGTACATTCATGCTTGTATAATCTGCATTATCAACAGATAGAGTACTTATATATTTGAACTAGGTGTAAATAAAATCCAAATATTTCTCTTACAATTTTACATATTGGATGGCTGAAAATGTTTCCAAGGTTAATGCCTAGCTCCATATATCTGAATCATGTTCTTCCTCAACAACTTACACATTTTGTGGAGACCTTGGCATATACTCATATTAGCCCTGGCCTTGCCATATTTTTCATATTTCTGGATGAGTCAGAATAGTGGGTGAGTAGTGACATTCTTGGAAACCATTCTTTCATCTGGGTGGCTAGCAGTAACATCATTATACATGAAGGTAACTGCCCATCACATAAAAATATTCCACTAAACTAAATATTTTTATAACTCAACTTTCCCATATCCAGGTCCTAAAAATGCTGATGGCTATTTTCAAAATCTCTAAACAGACAAAAAAATGGATGTGTGCAGGCATATTTTTAAGTGAAAATGACTAATAGCCTGAGCCACAGTTAAAATATTTTACTTTTTCAGGGCACCTGGGTGGCTCAGTCGTTAAGGGTCTGCCTTTGGCTCAGGTCATGATCCCAGGGTTCTGGGATCGAGCCCCGCATCAGGCTCCTTCCTCAGCGGGGAGCCTGCTTCTCCCTCTCCCACTCTCCCTGCTTGTATTCCTGCTCTCGCTATCTCTCTCTGTCAAATAAATAAAATCTTTAAAAAAAAATATTTTACTTTTTCATCTGTCTGTCTTCTGTCTGACTATGAGAGTATACTTCCAGGGTTCCTCCCAAGACCTTGGAAGGGGCTCTTTGAAAGTGAGGAGCTCTGAATATTAATCTCCATTAGCTTTATGGTACATCTACCTCTGCTGCATAGGAGATGTGAGTTATATATTTAAGGATGAAATGAGTTGGCCAGAACTAATGGGGAAAAAAATCTTCTAAGAAATGTATACAGCGGGCACCAGCCTTCTTTGGAGACATGAAAGAAGTTCACACATAGAAAAATGAATATCTGTGTGTGAAAAAATGGAAGAAAATTTTAGAAGATAGAAAGAGGATGTTAAATCACAATTTTTAAACAATTAAAAATAAAACTATTTTTATGAAGTCTACCCATCTATCTACCTATATCTAGCATCTATCATCCATCAGCTATCCAATACTGGGGTAAGATTACAAAGTTAAATATAGAACTGGTTAATTCTATAGAGCAATAAAAACATATTATTTTCTACCAAACAAAAATAATTTGCACCTCTGTGTACAAAAATTAGTGACAAGTTAACAATTTTCTAAGTTCCCATTTCTTTGCAGTCTTAAGTAATAATATTGATAATAAATAGTAAGAAACAACATTTCAGAGCCTGTATCACCAGAAAACCCAGTAGATGGGCTCATTAGACTGTTCTTTATTGTATCATTGAAAAGGCAGAAAATAACTTTTCTGTCTTATTTTCAAGTTTGGTTGGTTTTTCTCAAGGGGTAAGGTAAGGTACTCTTCAGTTGTCAAGTAGTCTCGTTTGATGTTCAGGACAAAAAGGAATCTTTGGGCTCTTTTAAACAAGGTAATAATAAGATTATTGTTATTTATGATTAGAACAACTGCTCTGGTAGTGGGGGAAAGGGCAAGTTGTACCAAAATAGTCTGGTGATTGAACTGCTTTGCATTAAATGTTGAATTACATTTGGGATAGATAGGTGAGGGTAGGAGCTTATGATATTGTCATAGAACAGAATTAAAATGAATTGGTATAAACTGGGTCTGAACCTCTCAAGCAACTGACCAAAGCTAATTATACTGCTGATATTCATTGGGTGGTCTTTGTATAAACGTTTTCTACTTGGAAAGGATTCATGAGATGTTTTTTTCCTTTTTGTTGCAAAATTCATAAAGTTTCTACTGTAATTCACTGAAATCTCTAGTATATGAAAAATATATTTTGTAGACATTCTAGTATTTTCCTGAAGATTTATGTTATATAAGTTTGATACTTTCCTGTAAGCTTATGTAATCAATTTCCCTTCTTTTGAAATGTAGAATTGTTTTAGTCATTAGGGGTATTACTATTATAGACTCATTTATAAATGTTACTTTTTTTTTAATTTTTGACTCCTCACCAATGCCCCCAAGTGATAAAATGTTATCATGCTTTTTTAAAAACCAAACTTTGAAAGAAGAATAATTTAAAAATTTCATAAAATATAATGATTATAATTTCTATTAGCATTTAAAGATTCTAAGTTTACCATGGCTTTTTTCTACAGCAGTGAGCTTTTATCCTATTTCAATCCTTTTTAATTGACTTCATATGGGAAGTCAATCCAGTTTTTCAAGTTGGATTTCCCTTGTTGACAATTAATCAACAGAACATTCCCGAAATATCACTTAACTCATCTCCTGATGCCCTGCATGAATCATAGGTCCGGAAAAGTAGCATCAGGACACTTGATTAATGGGATCAAATGACTAAAATGATGGTGCAACCCCAAGACTGCATCTAATTGAATTTAGAATTTGTTATGCTCTATCTAGAACAAGGTTTTCCAAATATCTGTATATGAGTTATCATTTGCTTTTTTTCTGTCTTCCCATGGAGATAACTGTTAATATGCACTCGTATTCTCCTACCCCACTATTTCTAGACTTTGAAGTTTGAGTTTAATTTTTGAATAATAATAATTTTCTAGTGATAGACAGTATCAAGCCCTGTATATAATTTAATCCTGGTGAGTAAGAGGAAACACAGGTGGATCAGTGCATTATATTGCTGTTGTTGTTGAACTGTACAATGTCATAGTTTCAAGAAACCAAAATTAGACCTGCCTGCCAGATTCTATTCTGGGTAAGCTGCTTTCAGAGGAAGTAACAAGATTTTTCTCCTGGGTCAAAGCTAACATATGAAGTAATGACTGTAGTTATCCACCAGAATTGAGTGGCATTTATTTGAAGAGAAGTTTTGGCAATTTAAATTTGTTGCATAATCTGTGAAGAGTAAAAATACATGGAGAAAATATAGAAAATAACGTATCAGTTTTCAGACACCTAATTCCTAAGCATAATTTCCTATGTGGTTTTACCAAGCTGATAAATCTGACTTCTTTTCCTGGTGCTTGTCAACTTGTTTATTGGCACATGCCAGTTAATCAAAATTAATGATGAAAAATAGGAAAGAGAAGTTATTTGATTCTGGCATATGCTAATGATTTCAACTCCCATTTAACCAAATATTTTATGTTTGTAAAATAACACAAGTACTTCCTTCTTTCTCTCCCTAAACACATACGCACACATACATGCACACCCTTATTTACTTGATACTTGAGAATATAATCTAATTGATATATGGAAAATATTTTTTCTTAATGTTTGTAGCACTTTTAACCTCTGCATATAATAATATTTCAAACTCTTTGGGGAGAGGAAAATATTCAATTAGTAGACTCTTGTAACACTCAGATGCAGTCTTAATGGAATTTGTTTTTCTGCTTTCCCCTTCCCTGCCACCAATGTATCTCACTAGAATGAAACTTGATATATTAAATTGCTGGATCCATTTCCTGAATATGACCATACAGAATTCCCATAGTACTGAAATTCATCATTGCAGCATTGCTTATTTCTAAGCCTTTTCTGAAAGTTACAAATTATGTAGAGTTTTGATAAAATGGTGCATGATATCATGATATTCCTGTAAAGCTATTTTCTCATCTGTTTTGAAGAACATTTAGTGACTGAAGATCCCTCATTTTTATCCACCCATCAGACAGAGTTGGGCAAGGCAATGAACAAAAAATAACGGAAGTAAATACAAAGTTAGGTTTCACTCATTATGTCAAGTGACAAAGGTATTTAATGTTTAAAAGGCACTGGAATGGTAGAGATTATTTTTAGTAAAATATGAGTGAAAATGACTTCATTAGAGAGCCAGTAATATAACCCTTATAATGAAATAGACCTTAGAGATGCCCATGTCCATAGTTTTTGAAGGGCCTCAGTAACAGAATGGTGTATAATGTCACTGAATTTAGAATGCATGTGTATTACTTAAAAGCATATTAATTGCATTGGTTATAATAGTAGCTACATCTATTGATTATTAATATATGCCTTCTACCACTCTTTTTGTGTAGCTATTATCTCATTTAATCCTCAACAATAATCATAGGTGGTATTAATAATTTATTATGAATTTGATGAAATTAGGCAGAGAGAAATTTATTGGGCACTTGAGTACCATGCTGCCTTCTTCCCCCAAATATATAAACATTAAGATTGCTTTTTCTTTTAACGGCATTGTACTGAGGTATAGAATTATATAAATTCATTTCCCCTTCAGAATTTTCATTGGTTTCTGGAATGCAGTATTAAAGTACAAGCTTCTGTCACCAGCTACATTTGCAGCATATATGTTACACATTTAATACTAGATACTCAGGGTAAATGAACTTCATGATCTCAAAATCAGGTCTTCCTTGCTCTCCCCTGTAGCTCCTACTTTCCCTTGCTGGTGTATAGATTTCCTGTTCACATATCTGCCAATCTTCTATTTATTTATAGTGACCTGCTTCATTGGTCATCTTGCTAAGGAAAATCTCCTTGAAATGGTCCCTTAAACTTAGGTGATTATTTTATTCTTTTGTTGCTGTTGTATCACCCCCCCACCACACACACATATTCATGTTTTGCTCTCCCAATAAACTTGGAGAGTCTGTAGAACAGTTACTAAATCTTAATCTTAGTCTTCATTTTAATTCTAGTACCAATACTTTGACTAGAGGTAGGTAAATACCTAATGAGTACTTGTTGAATGAGTAAATAAATCGTTGAACTCAAAGTCTATAATGCTTCGATGAATGTAGAAATTTGCTTTCCCCATGAAAGTTCACAAATACTCAGTTAAAATGTGCTATTCTATATTACATGCAAGTAAATGTTGGCCCTCTTTCCCTCTTTCTGCATAAAAAGAGGAGGAATATTCTGGGATTTCAGATTCCAGGAGGTTGTTTAATACCAAGCCTAGCTTCCTATGATACAATTTCTACTTCTCTATTGTTGCCTGTTTCCTCTCAGTTTAAATGTCTGCTACTGGTGAATGCTAGTAACTCTCATGGTCATAGACTATGGCAATTACAGAATGCTCCAAGCTTCATCACAGTACTTACCCTAATATGGGATAGTCATATTTTCTCATGTGTGTGTGTCTGTGGATGTGTGTATGTATGTGCTTTAAAGATGTCCACTATCCAAGGTTCTACATTCACATTTCTACTAGAGCTCAAAATTATAATTAGGATTTGGAATCTCCTTGTTTATTGTTCACTTTGCATTCTTTGTAGTTCTAAAAGTGGTTTATTTATGCTGAAGTTCAATGTCAGCTAAAAAAAAAGCTTTGTGACTTTTTAAAACCAATTTTGACTTTAAACAATAATATTTTCCCAGCTTCCGAGGAATGTATTAAAACAAAACAGTTTCTGTTCTTATAGTCCTTACTAGCTCTTCAAATGTTTTTGAAAAGTATGCTGACAGGTGATTAGTCAAACTGAGAACCAACTGCTCCAACTGTTTAATCTAAATGATAAGTGATTGCTTTGTTTTGAATGCATTTTAAATACTTGAGTAAGTTTCTGAGACACATAGGACAATTTATTGTAATATGTTATCTCAACTCACGTGTGTGTGTTTTGTACAGACAGTGTTCCTCGACACTAAAAAACTCACTGAATTTTTGTTTGTTCCAAATATATGCCCATTAAATTGCAAAGTACAAGAAATATGAGGCAGTTTGACAATATGCTTACTATTTTAAACCTAATTGTCATGCAAAAAATATATAAGGTATGGTCAATAAATTTGGAATCAAATATTGACAGAAAAACAAGTATATTCACATATTCATAAAGGGAAAAGGTATTGTTTCAGAGTTTTTCAACAGGAGTCCTGGGAATCCTAGGGAGTCAGCAAGTGGGGTTCTGAATTGTATGCCATAGTATTAGGTTGTTTTCATGAGTTGATTGTGTGTGTTTTCCTTGACAGAGGTCTTAAAACTCCATATTTGCAGGTATTCATAACACCCAAATGACTGTGAACCTCAGCAACAAAAGTTGCATGCTTTAAAAATTATTTTATTAGTTCCAGAATCATGGTGAGTACTATCACTGGTCAGTGAAACAGTCTGCAAAACATTGCCTCACTAATGTTCCCTGTCCATAGTCAGAATATTTCTTTAGAAAATATGAGGTAAAACCTGGAATGTAAACCTTGTGACAACTCTGAAGTTAGTTCATAGCTAGATTCATGCTATCCAGTGAAGATATTCACAGGGCTCATAGGAGAACATAGTAAAGTTCATTGACTCAGTTATTTTTAAGTTACATTCTACTACTATTAATTTACTTTGACATCTCTCATGGAGCCAGATCTTTATTTTGATATGAGACTTCATTTTTCCAGTTATGGTACCCTTTGCCTTGACTGGATATCTTAAGGCCTTACTCTAATCATGTTACTTCATTTCACTTTTACACTGCAAAGTAACACAAACTTGCATTTATCTTATTTAGTTTACATTATAGCCAGGTGTTATTGTTGTTGCTTTCCTCTACTGAAATCATTATGTTCATGTTCCAAATCCCTTTATCTATTTCATTTGCATTTTTATAACTTTTCTGATTTGTTGATAAACTACCACTCCCAGACTCACCAGTTCTCAGGGAGTTTTTTTTTTTTTTTTAAAGATTTTATTTATTTATTTGAGAGAGAGAGAATGAGAGAGAGCACATGAGAAGGGGGAGGGTCAGAGGGAGAAGCAGACTCCCCGCCGAGCAGGGAGCCCGATGCGGGACTCGATCCCGGGACTCCAGGATCATGACCTGAGCTGAAGGCAGTCGCTTAACCAACTGAGCCACCCAGGCGCCCTCTCAGGGAGTTTAAGCTGTGAGCATGTAACAGTTGTGATACTAACAGGAGAGAAGCGCTATCCTTTATAACATATTCTGAATAGAGGAAAGAATGTGAACTATGGAGAAAGATTTTTTTCAGGAGGCTTTTCCTTTAGCTGTGTGGCCCTAAGTATCTCTCCTCTGTGAGCTTCCATTTTCACATCTGTAAATTGCATTTCACAAAATTATTGAGAGAGTAATATGTGAAAATATATAAGTTCCCAAACTGTACATTCCTGCTCAAATGTTAAAACATTGTCATTACAGTTAGGCCTAGCTTACTGAGATTCTGAATCCTTCCAAGGGCTCAGGGGTTTTAGATTGTTTCTGATGACTTCACCCTGGAGGAAACAGCTTGCCTAAGGCCTGACATGTAGGTCTGCTGAATGGCAAGCTCCCTCTGCTCATTTTTGGCAGGTTGTGCTGATTTATTGAGCTATTTGATTTTTTAATATACCATGCCTTTGACTGCATATACTCCATAGCAGTCACTCAAAATGCAAACAAACACATCATATGCTCTTTAATTACTCCCATCCCCCTTATTATCAATCACTGCCAATATCAATGGAACAGCTGTGATTCATGCTATAAAATTAAGGTCAGAAAACCTGCCTTTGCAGAGTGAATAGCAGCAGCTCTGTTTATACTCCTTCACTTAATGTTTTAATTCAAAAACTAGTTCTCAGGAAAATGATATTCAGCATCAGTCTTGCTTAAGATAAAAATAGAGTGGAAAAAAAGTATAATTGGGCAAAGAGGAAGGAAAAAAAAAGTGGGAGTAAAAGAAGAAAAAGTTATTGAGGGAAGTGAAGAAATAAAAAAAAATAATAGCGATAATACGGTAGCTTTTAAGGGTACTCATCCTGATTTACGAAATAATGTAATATTCAACACACATTCAACACTTGTAAAAGTCCAAGTGGGCCAGTCTTTGATCCTAAATTAATGGAGTTCAAGTTCTTGAATCTTATTCCATTTTCTTCACCTTTTTTGTTGTTGATCCCTTATCTATTCTCTATTTTCTTTTTATTAATCCGAATCCTCCTGAATTTAGTACGTCTCTATACATGTACTTTTTTTTCAAGTATTTTCTGTATTTGAGAGAGACAGAGCATGAGAGGGAGAGATCACGAGCCAGGGGAGGGGTAGAGGGAGAAGCAGTCTCCCCTCTGAGCAGGGAGCCCGATGCGGGGCAGGATTCCAGGACCCTGGGATTGTGACCTGAGCAGAAGGCAGATGCTTAACTGACTGAGCCACCCAGGTGCCCCTATACATGTACTTCTGATAATAGTGCAAGTGTGACCAGTCTCTGTAATCTCCACAATCATCTATTATTG
This sequence comes from Mirounga leonina, assembly GCF_011800145.1. Lineage (NCBI taxonomy): Eukaryota > Metazoa > Chordata > Mammalia > Carnivora > Phocidae > Mirounga > Mirounga leonina. Next base: position 44,145,404 of record NW_023270433.1, on the reverse strand, counting down.
CAGGAAGCTTTCTGCCAGCTTGATCTTTTTCCACACTCACAGAAAATATTCAAGTTGAAGGAAGGGACTAAGTTAAGATAATGGAAAAGCAACCAGTTTTCTGAAAATATTTTATAAGTGCTATAGAATTTCAATTCTGTCCTAGTTTTCTATAGATGTATGGATGAAAAGATTATAGTATACATATACATCTCATATGTACATTTAAGTGATAGTAATATATAATTCATTTAATTGCATATGGTCATATACACTTTAAAATTCATACAATGTTGAATATGCTCAATAACTTAGGACAGATAGTATTTTTATGCTGTTTGGAAGAAGACAGAATTTAGCCTATATGTTAACCCTAGCAATGATAGATAAAAACATACCTGGTAACAATGACAATTGCCTCACTGAGATTTTCTGAGCTATGTTGCTAGGTAGACCCTCCTGAAAAATCAACATTTAAGGACTCTCTGGAATTGTCCACAGGGTCTGGAATGCCTTCAAATTATATTTCTTCTCTAATCAGTCAGTTCAACCTATTACATGGTATGGTTAATCTTTTAAAATAGTGCTTTTCAAGTTTTAATGTATATTCAATTATAATGTATGACAATAAGATATTTAAGCAATACTTACTGATTTAATAAAATATTTTTTCCATTTATTTGTTGACAACTCTATAAGAAAGTTTGCTAATCAGTGTGTAAAATAAAAAGAATTTTCAAATAGTCAAAATAACTGCCATAAATAGGGAAACCAGTATTTATTGATAAATTATATGACCCACTGCTTATATGTTTCTCATTTAAACATCACAACAGGGGCTCCTGGGTGGCTCAGAAGTCAGTTAAGTGTCTGTCTTCAGCTCAGATTGTGATCTCAGGGTCCTGGAATCAAGCTTCGCGTCAGGCTCCCTGCTCAACAGGGAGCCTGATTCTCTCTCTCCCTCTCCCTCTATGTGCTCATGCTCTCTCTGTCTCAAAATCTTTAAAAAATAAAAAACATCACAACAGCCTTTTTGATAGAAATTATTGACTCAGTTTTCATCAATGAGTAAAATGAGATTCAGAATACAAGTTAACTAATAGTGCTAGGTCCCTCTGTGAAGGGAATGACAGATAGCATTGCCCCCCAAGTATCTCTGAGTGCAGAACTTGGCTTCTTCCCCTATACCGTATGGTCCTTTAAAGGCACATGGCTTAGCAGGAAGAGAATATGCAAATGTAAAAGATTTGTAATTTGTAAAGGTTTGGTTAACTGTTTGTTTTTTAAATTAAGAAACCTATCCCCAAATTTCCAAAATTGCTTGCTTGCTAAGTAGATTGGATGATTTTCACAATGGACAACAAATTTTTTTGTGTCCACTTTTTAAACCAACACATGTTCCTAAAGCCAGTGAAAAATAGAAAGTGCATCTGTAAAAGGCACAAAGTAACAAAGTAAATTTGAAAAGGGCAAGCTTGATTTTCTATTTTTAAAACACTTCTCTTATTTAAGAGGATAAATTTTGTGGAGTTTTGTTTTTGTTTTTTTTTTAAATTCTAGAACATACTTCTGATTTTTTATTTTGGAAGTATTCAGAGAAGACCAGTTCTTTAAGTGAAAATTGTCATTTTGAGAATATGGATGATTTATCAGGTGCAGAATTTTTTGTTTCTTGCAGAATGTCTGATGAGGTAAGAGTCTTTCCTAACAACATCTTACAGATTAGTATCAAAAGCTTGAAAAATACCATTGAAATCAAGGACATTCCTCAGAAAAGCAATCAATTGTTACGGAATAGATAATGTGTTTTCTTGCAAAGTGAGAGAATAACCATCATGTGGATGTTATTAATCTTCCTTGAAATCATTTTAACATTCTAATGTGCTATGTTAAACTATTTTCTTTTCTTAGGAAACAGAAAAAGTGTACTGATTTATTGTCAAATTACAGGCAGCTATATAGCTCAATCAAGGACATTAAATTAACTATTTTCCAATAAGTCAGGCTTATAGTTTGTACTATGGAATATAAATATGTCATAAAATTGTCCTTTTATATGGTAAAAAGGAGTTAGACTGGTAAAAAGGAAATTTTTGCCAGTTAGTAGCCTAAGTCAGATATATCTATATGTATGTATGTATACATGTCTGTGAGTCAATTTTTTTTAAAAGGAAAACATTTTAAGGAGATCTGTGTTAGGCAAATAGAAACGCACTTTTCTGCAATACTATCTGATTTTGTCATTTCCTCAAAATAACTTAGTGGCAGAGATTCTTAAGAGAATAAATTGTGAGTGTATTCTTGCTGCTATAAATCACTTTGGTCGTAATAATTCTAGTTTCCCTGTGCACTTTTAAATTATCTTTAGTTAAGGATATCTTCTGTAGGTTGATCTAAAATAATATATATTCATTAAGTATTAATTTAAGGGCAGTAATGTATTTTTTTAATAAGTTAAAGTCTTCTGAATTACTTTTCCCTCTGATTTTATTAAAGTATGTTTGTAGTTAACAAATGCCCTCAAATTGCCATGATTCACATTTGATATTACTGAACACTTTTTATTCACTTAGCACTCTCTCACGCAGAGTACACTTAATTTTATTTGAAGATTCTTTAAATTCCGAGTGCTTGATTTTATTTTGGTTTATCAGTACTTTCAGGATAGTGATTATGCATATTCATTCATTGCTTATAGCCTATTCTGTGATGAGAGGGTGGGAACAGTATGTACAGTAACAAAACATTTATTTATTTTTTTAAATTATGGGTCTATTTATTCCCTCAGCAAGCATTTTTAAGCATTGTGTTGGACTCTGGGTATAAAAAAGAGGTGAAAACATGTTCCCTGACCTAAAAGAGTTCATAGTCTCAGACAAATATCTTTAAGGAAATTACAGTAAACAATGATAAGTATTAGGGTGAAAGTGTGGAGTTCCCAACTCCGTGTAAAAGATGGAGTTCCCATCTCTGTAGTAGTAAAGGAGATAGGTTGTACTGAAGTTGAGAGTTGGAGATTGTATCACAATATGTAATGTAGGCCAGTGCAGGAAATCAGCAAGGGAAACAACATACCCAGTGACTGTGAGGCTTACAAAGTAGAGATTATAAATTTGTGTATATTCAACATAAAGTGCACTGTCCTACAGAGGGTATTGATAGGTGTTTATTGAATGGTAAAAGGAACAGTGCAATGATATATTAATGACTTAAACCTAAACAATGCATGGCTGACTAAAGAATGCCAAGTGATAATCAACTATTTTGAAGAGTGTTTTAAGAACTTACCTTAAACTAATGACATATCACATTTATATCATATAGATGACTTATTTGCTGTTATTTTAGTGCTTAATATTTTGTTTCCAACTGAGACATTAATATACTGAGACATCTCACCATGAATGCATTTCACTTGGAATACTACTCAAACAAAATAGATTAGGAAAATTATGTATCTTAAAGCAAAATACTGTTGAACTTTAGCGTGTTTCTATACTGAGTCAGCTATAACATCTTAGTTGATCAGTTTGGCTTATAGATATGTCTGGGCATATGACAAACTTTATTGGGTAGAGATGAGTATAGAACAGAGAATCAGTCCAGGAACTACGCTATGGTATCACAGTATTCACCAAATTATGCCCACCCAATTTTGTATTCCACTGTAGAGGTAAAAAATACTGCAAGAGAATTATGTAAAATGAGATGAGAGAAGCAAACAAGACTTTATGGAAGAGTTATCAAGGACTTCTCAGAAGAAAGGTCTTGATGTCCATGGGATCAACCCTCGAGATGCTCATAGTCTAATGTGAGAGTTCAGTGTGAAAGCCATTCAAACAAATAAAATTTATAAATTTGTGATTAGGATAAATGATATGAAGCAGTTTGGGATGAATTGAAGACATATATTAGGTAATACTGGAGTGTTAGGAGAGGGATGGCACTTAACTGAAATTGAAGGACAAGTAGGTTGGTCAGGTGGAGAGCATTGTATATCCTCCCCCCCCTTCTCCCCCACCCCCACCTCTTCCTCATCTTGAGGTAGGCCTGTATTGGTATAAACTTCCCTCTTAGAATTGCTTTTCCTGCATCCCAAAGGTTTTGAACCATTGTGTTTTCATTTTCATTTCTTTCCATCTACTTTTTAATTTCTTCTTTGATGTCTTGGATGACCCATTCATTGTTTTAGTAGCATCTTGTTTAATCTCCATGTATATGTGGTCTTCATGAACTTTTTCTTGTGGTTGACTTATAGTTGTGTTGTGATCAGAAAAGATACATGGTATGACTGATCTTTTTGAATTTGTTGAGGCTTGTTTTGTGGCCTAATATGTGATTTATTCTTGAGAATGTTCCATGTGCACTTGAAAAGAATGTGTATTCTTCTGTTTTAAGATGGAATGCTCTGATGTTCTGAATGTATCTATTAAATCCATCTGAAAAAAAAAATCCATCTAGTCCAGTGGGTCATTCAAAGCCATTCTTTCCTTGCTGAATTTCTGTTTAGATGATCTGTCCATTGATGTAACTGGGGTGTTAAAGTCCCCTATCATTATATTTAGTAACTTTATGTTTGTTATTAACTGTTTTATGTATTTGTGTGCTCCCATGTTGGGTGCATAAATATTTATAATTGTTATATCTTCTTTTGGATCGTTATTATTAAATAGTGTCCTCTTTTGTCTCTTGTTAGTCTTTGTTTTAAAGTCTATTTTGTCCAATACAATTATGGCTACTCCAACTTTCTTTTCACTTCCATTTACATGACAGATGTTTCTCCCCCTCCTCACTTTCAATCTGCCAGTGTCTTTAGGTCTAAAATGAATTTCTTATAGGCAGTATATAGATGGGTCTTGTTTTTTTTTTTTTTTATCCATTCTGTTACTATATGTCTTTTGATTGGAGGATTTAGTCCCTTTACATTCAAAGTACTTATTGATATGTATCTATTGCTATTTTATTACTTGTTTTGTAGTTGTTTCTGAAAAATTTCTCTGTTCCCTTATTGTCTTTCTCTCATGGCTTGCTGGTTTTCTTTAGTGATTTGGATTTTTTTTCTCTTTGTTTTTTGCATATTTATTACTGGTTTTTGATTTGTGGTTACCATTAGGTTTGTATATATCCTCTTCTGCATATAGCAGTGTCTATTAAGTTGATGGTCATTTAAGTTTGAACCCATTCTTTACTCCTCTCTTCCCCACATTTTAGATATATGCTGTCATATTTTACATCCTTTTTATTTTGTAAGTTCCTTGACTGATTTTTTACAGAAATATTCATTTATACTGTTTTTGTGTTTCCTACCTTCATAGTGTCATTTTTTATCTTTCTTTTCCATTCAAAGAGTCCCCTTTAATGTTTTTTGCAGGGCTGATTTAGTGGTCATAAACTCCTTTACTTTTTGTTTACCTGGGAAACTCTTTATCTCTCATTCTATTTGGAATGATAGCCTTGCTGGAAAGAATATTCTTGGCTGCAGGTTTTTTCCATTCAGCTCTTTGACTATATTATGCTACTCTTTTCTGGCTTTAAAAGTTTCTGCTGGGATGCCTGGGTGGCTCAGTTGTTAAGCATCTGCCTTCAGCTCAGGTCATGATCCCAGGGTCCTGGGATCGAGCCCTGCATTGGGCTCCCTGCTCAGTGGGAAGCCTGCTTCTCCCTCTCCCACTCCCCCTGCTTGTGTTCCCTGTCTTGCTGTCTCTCTCTCTCTGTCAAATAAATAAATAAAATCTTTTAAGAAAAAAAAAGTTTCTGCTGAAAAATCTGCTGATAGCCTATGGGATTTCCTTTGTATGTAACTGTCTTCTTTGCTCTTGCTGCTTTTAATATTTTTTTTCTTTTCCATTATATTTTGCTGTTTTAATTACAGTATGTCATGGTGTGGGTCTGCTTTTGTTGACTTTGTTGGGTGTTCTCTGTGCCTCCTGTATCATCCTTCCCCAGATTAAGGAAGTTTTCAGCTATTACTTCTTCAAATAAATTATCTGCCCCCTTTCCTCTCTCTTCTTCTGAGACTCCTATAATACAAATGTTGTTATGTTTGATGGAGTCACGGAGTACTCTAAGTATATTCTTATTTTGCATAATTCTTTTATCTTTTGTTCAGCTTGATTACTTTCCATTACTCTATAGGCCATTAATTCATCCCTCTACTTTTTTCCAGCCTGCTGTGATTTCATCAAGCATGTTTGTCATTTTGTTTATCAAGCCTTTTTTCCCCTGCTATGTTATTCCTTGTCTCTGTGTTAGTGGTCTCACTGACATCATCTACTTTTTTCTCAAGTCTAGTCAGTATCCTTAGGATCATCGCTTTAAATTCTCCATCAGGCATGATATTTATATCTGTTTTGCTTAGATCTCCAGCCGTGGCCTTGTTCCGTTCTTTTATTTGGGACACATTCCTCTGTCTTCTCATTTTGTCTATGTTTCTGTGTACTAGGAAAGTCAGCTACATCTCCTGTTCTTGAGTGTAATGGCTTTATGAACAAGAGTCCTATAGTGCCCTGCAGTGTAGTGTCCCCTGGGCCCTGGGGCCAGGTGTTCCTGGGAGTGTCTCTAATGTGTTCTGCATATGCTCTGCTGTAGTGTCCTGGCTACTTTATCCTTCAGGTTAGTTGTCTGCAGAGGCTCTCCTTGCCTGTTGTGGGCAGTATTTGATCCTTGGCCTGAAGGTGTCATGTTTACACTAGGTATGCTCTGGTCTCTTTGTGAAATGAGACCTGTCACCACTGCTACCAGGATCTGAGGCCTTACAAAACTCTTGGGTTGGGAGATGCAGTGTTAGCAGGAGTTTGGGCCAGTCTTCTGAGAGAAGGGGCCCACAGTGCATAATGAGGCAAGGGTGACCGGGAAAGGCTATGCTTGCAGAATGCAGGAGAATGAGGCTTGGTATAAACAAGTTAGGTAGCAAGTGTCAGTGCTGCTTTGGTTCCCACAGGTGGCTCTGTTTATGCTGGGTTGGGGGGGGTGACACCTACCAGTTCCTTTGTTCCATCAGGGGTCTCTCTGTAAACACTGATTCTCTGGGACAAGCAAATAACCTCCCCACTATGTGCCCCAGGCACTCTCCAGATCTCTATTTTCATGCTGTATGTCCCAGGCTATTTGCCTGCTTTCTCTCCAAAAGCAGAGCAATGGCCTCCCATTTCTCCCAAGCCAAGACCACTGACCTTTAAAACTCCAAATTTTATGCCCTGCTGGTTGCAAGAACTCACGAAATTTGGGCCCTCTTGTTTTCCAAGCCAAGTGCCGTGGGAAGACATATCCCTGTGTGCTCCCCTGTGTACTAGTCTGTCTCTCACTCTTCTCTGTGATCACAGCTCCCTCACCATGGCAGCAGCTGTGATCTGTTTCTCTCCCAGGCCACTTCTCTGTATTTCTTATGTTTTTTAATACAGCCTCTTCTCTACCTTTAGTTGCAGAGTTTGTTCTTCCAGTCTCCAGATCTATTTCTGGGTTATTTAGGATGATTTGATAGTTACCTAGTTGTATTCGTGGGCAAGTTAAGGGTCCTCCTGTTCCACCACATCTTCACCTCCCAACTATAATTTAGAATCTTTTAATGAAGCACCCTGCATGAATTCAAAGCTGCACACACAAAGACAAAACATATTGCCATTCATGAGATATTTTAAATTTGTATTGTCTATAAAACCCAAATATGCTAGATCTGAAGAAAAAGAAAAAGAAAAAAGGGGACAGTTAATCTGAGGTTATATTTTTATCTTGCATGTAGGCTACTGAATATAGGTTTTATTAATTCTCAGATGTCATTTTTCTTTATTTGTTGAGACCCATATTGTATTTAAATTCAACCAAGATTAAAGCAGGAGCGGTTATTGGGAATTTATAATTTTAACTTCCCACTCCTCATGATTAGTAAAGAGCCACTCCTTATCTCCTAAAGTTTCATTTTATTTTTAAATTTGAAATATAAATATAAATATATATATTTATGATATGTATATGTGATATTACACTTTTTTTTCTTAAGGTGGATATGTCATAATTTATTTGGTCAATGTCATACTGAATAAGATTTAGACATTCTACAGTTTTTCTAATAAAAAAGAATGTAGTAATTTAAGTCTATATATTTGCCTAAGCATGTACCTTGGCCATGCCTCATAAATGTTAATATGAAGTATTCTTATTGACTTTATAATATAAATAATAAATACAAATATATAAGATATAAATACTTGTACTTTTGATTTTATTTTATTTAAATGTACCCTTTAATAATACTTGAAAATTTTCATATTTTCTAGTTACTGGCTTCATAAATAATGCTGCAACAGCCCTCTTCGGTAGAATTTTTATGTATATGGTTCATTTTTTTCCACCAGATATATTTTTGTCTTAGTATGAATGCATAGTTTTACTGGCTTTTAAAACAGGTAAAGGCTTGTACTAATTAATATATCCACTAGAAATGTGCATATACATGTATGTCTGTATGTATATATGTAAGAGAGAGAGAATGGCATTTGCTTAACAACTACCGTTGCTTTACATAACCAATAAATGATAATCCAAATCATTCACCCTGCTTACTTTCCTAACATCATCTTGGGAAATTATTTCTCTTATTCACTAAGTGCTGGCCAAGCTTCAGGGCTTTCATACATGGTGTTGTTTGTTTTTTTTTTTTTCACCTGGCATGCTCTCCTTTGCTCCTTATGTCCTGGACCTTTCTTTTTCTTCAGTTCTCTGCTTAAGTTAAATCTCAAAGGGTATGAACCTGATCTGCAATGTAGAGTAGCCCCTCCTCCAGGTCACTTTTCTTTTTCACAGCCCCTTTCTACTTCATTCATCACAATTTGCAAAATTTAATTATATATTTATTGTGACTTGTTTATTTTCTGTTTAGATCCCTAGGTTTACAACTTATTTAGGGCCAAGACATTTTGTCATTTTCATTCATCACTGTGCATTCAGATCTTAGTACAGTGTCTAGAAGTTAATAAGGCTGGGTAAATATTTGCTGAATTGATGAGAAAATGAATGTGTGAATGAATGAATGATTGGTGGTAGGAGACTATTTCTCTTTTCAATGAATCACTAATGAAACTTTAACTATATATAACTAATCATACAATCCTTCAAAATTCATTGTAGCTGCAAGGTTTTAATTTTTTTAGGAAGGGCAAAAATTATATAATTAAGAAATATCCACATGAAACACAATTTTAACAAGTAATCACCCGCTCAACGATAGGGTAGTATTCTTTCAATTCATCTTGTCATTGACTTGTTCACTGACATTGAACTGGATAAGAAAAACAGGAGAATAATATATTACTATTGGAAAACCTACTACACAATGACAATATTTAACCAATTTAATAAGCATTTTTCAAATGTAGTTTAAGAGAAGTGATTGTTTTCATGGCAATATTGGAATTTCCAAGTAATTGTAATTGCAGTAAAATATTGATTGCTAATGAACTCTGTTTTGAGATCTAAGTAATGCACAACTACATATATTTCACAAATGTTAACTACTGTCAACTCTGTTCTGAAGCAAATGTAATTCTAAGCTATTTAAATTCATTTTTCCCTTGAAGTTTTTTTCTGACATTTTGCTGGGCTTTTACTATTATTATATTGTTCGATTAGGGAGTATAATCTGGCAGTAGTAATTATAAAATACAACCTTATAAAAGTAGTCTGAATGATTGTTTTTTCATTTAGACATGTACCAGTTCATCCCTGCATATCGCCATAACGGTTATATTTAAACTCTGAAGAATTTGGCAGTTATTCAGTTCACAGTTCTCAGACATTATGTGTTTTTCCTTCCCTCTTCCTTCTTTCTCTCCTCTTCTGTTCCGCCTTTCAATCTAAAAGAGACACAACCATGGATTTGAACAGAATTACTAATAGTTAATAGCTATTCAGTAGCTGGTAGTTACCTTCAGGTGACCTTCAGAGGTGTCCTGTGACTGCCCTTTTTCTGGGTGCTCAGATTTTAGATTAACTTTACAGGAAATACACGTCCACTTTTAATGACAGGGTCCAGGTTTTTCTGATGAATGTCTGTCCCCTAGCCCTGACTGACATCAGCAGGCTGTGGAGGATGACAAATTGTCAGACAACAGATCAATCTGTTTTCTCCATTAAGTAATGAGGAATGAAAGAGCAGAGGCATGGTGGGGGAGGGGGTTGCTTTCTTCTGTGACCTGGAGGCCTACTAAAGATGTCTGTAAATCAAGCATGTTAGCAGTCTGTGTATAGGTATTATATATGCAGTAGTGTGCATGTTTGAGTGATGAGGACCGAATGCTCAGCAGATATTCAACAGATACCTTCAACAATAAAACCACGAATAAAAATGAGAAGAAAGGTATTGCACAAGCTGTGAATGTAAAACTTAGTATCCCCTGAGGATGGTAAGAATATGCAGAGTAGAGAGATGGAAGTTATTAATAAAGCAGCCTGGATTGTAGATGTTCGAAGATTAGGAACCTGCATTAATTATTAGTTATTACTTGGGGGGTTTTTACAAGTTTTTTTTTCTTGGTTTTGTTTTTTCATTTTTTGTTTTTTTGGTTGATGGTGTGGATTTATGAGAATTGCTTGAATTATAAAATGATTCTCTTGGGGTACAGTTCACAGAGGCTGTGCCTGGGAATTATCAGGCAATATGCATTTTACCTAATTTTGTCAACTCAAAATTCCATATAGAGACCTACTGGGGCGCTTGGGTGGCTCAGTCAGTTAAGTGACTGCCTTCAGCTCAGGTCATGATCTCAGGGTCCTGGGATCAAGCCCCACACCAGGCTCTCTACTGGGTGGGGGAGACTGCTTCTCCCTCTCCCTCTCCCTCTCTCCTTGCTTGTGTGCTATCTCTCTCACACTCTCAAATAAATAAAATCTTTTTGTTTTTAAAGAAAGAGACCTACATAAGATCTGTAGTTTTTAGGAAAATTAGAGATATTTTCTAGTCTCAATAATTTATGTGCCAACCTTTGGTTATATGATATTCTTGATGTAGAACAATCAGAATGAAAATTTTGGACTTAGGAGGGACACCTAATGCCACAGTTATTAGATGAACTTAGAATCTGTCTTCCCAAATGGGTATGTATCACCTTAGGAATGTTTTTGTTTATTCTCTTGGTTTCAAAGTGAATACAGTGTAGTGAGTTGAACAAAAAATCTAAATTTCTTAGGACAGAAGGAGTTGTCTCTGACTGTCTAAGGAACAGGATACAATTAAGCCATAGATACAGATTTTAGCTTGCAACCCAAGAAAATCAATCTCTTTCTTCCCCACCCCTCCCTCCCACCTCGTTTGCTTATTCCTTTATACAACCCCTTTTGTTCTCTTCATATAGACCATATACTTCTTTCTTCATGTAGACCAGATGGGTACTTTCAGTGTCTTACTTTTTTTTTTTTTTTTAATCTTCCCTCTTTAAGTGTGCAGTCACATAGAAGGAATTATTTAGTCTACATGTCAAATCTCCAAACCAAACTTTGGTTGACACACTTATATCAAATGCACAACCACTTGTGGCCCCAAAAGTAAAGCACCAAGTATTCTGGGTGTGTCTATGACCATGTAGACAAAGGGAGAGTCTTCCCAGAGAATGGGAGACAGTTACTCCCACAGGGAACTGTACTGACAGCCCCAAAACAATTATATTTCTACTATAAGCCATGTTTTTGAAAAATTCCAGTAAAAAGAATAATGTATATGGAAACTTATTTCCCATACACTTTCATTGCAGGATTGTTGGTGCCTCTGGAAAAAATTATCACTGTAATACAAATACAAACATTTGAGATTGCAGCAAATTTTTAATTACCAGAAATTTTAATGACAAAACATTTATTTTCATCATATATATTTATAAGGGCATGCCTTATTAATTGCAATTGAGTGAAAGTGAGTCCATAAGGAAGCTAGATTTAAAAACTTATAAACGCCACTGGTGTTTGGAAGTGAGCAGGTTAGTCTACACTAATTGCACAATGGTTAAATACACATATGCACATGCATACCATAAGCAACAATTCTATTACCCATTATGCCGGATGAGGAGCATTGGATAATTTGCTAAATTTGCCCAGAAAAATGTTTTATTAAATATAGGTAATAAACTATATGCTGAAATAAGTCCTTGCCCTATAAATCATATAATTACAATTTCAGTATATTAAGTTCATTTGAAATGAATGAGGACCATAGCAAGTGGACCCCGATTTGGACTTGGAGAATGAAAAAAGGGATCCCAAATTAAGTTGTATCTAGACAAAGATTTGAAAGACAAGAAGACATTAGCCTAGTGGACAGGCTGGGGAAGAAAGTTCCAGACATACAGACTAGTTCTGAAGCTGAAAGAGAGCCTGGGTCATAAAAGGATTAAGAAGTTGAGTGGGATTATGAATCCTATAGAAAAGAGAGAGAAGTTTAGAATATTTCTGGAGATAATTTCGCAAAAAAGATTTAAAGAGATAAATAGTCCTGATGTTGAAAAGTCATATTAAAGATGCTAGCCAACTATGACTTCATTTTAAGGGCAATCACCAGTCATTGAAGAATTTTCAATAGGGAATGTATTTGCATGTTAACAAAGAATTTCCTGAAAACAATAATGGACATTTTTAGCAGCAGCATGGTATTAAGGAAGTTGCCTTAGGTGGATGGAGTGTTGTGCCCACACATATTAATACTTTAAATGTATGTATTGAAAACCTACCCACAAGAGAATTATAGATATTTAACCCTGTTTTTTTTTTTTTTTCAGGATGCAATTTACTTTTGTTATTTTCATTTTATAGGTAAAAATACTGAGTTACAGAGTGATAAATGTGTAACCCCTGATTACACAGTTTCAGGAGTGAGCAGGAAATAAAACTCAAATCTTTAACTCCACAATCTAGACCCTTCTCATACCTACTGTCATGCTTCTAGCCAAATGGGAGAAGCTGAATCATTTAACCCAAGGGTAATTGATCCAAATTTCAAATTCAAGTGAATGCATGTCAGTTTTATTAAGCCAAGATGACTTGCTTTTATCATCCAAGGATTTTTGCATTATTTGCAATTTCATGGACATGGACTTATAACTACAGCCTGCTTTTTCTCTTCAGTTGTAAAATTATTCCCATTTACCCTTTAGAATGTCCATATATTTATATGGTTACAAATCTACAAATTCTCCTCTTCACTCTAACAATATATATTCCGGCAATCTTCAAGGCCTTTCTTGCACAGTCTTAGTTCTGGGACCTACTGGTTTTATTGGATTACTCCAACAGTAACATTATACTGTAGGTCTGTACATTAGAATGATGTATCGTAGTAATTCTAATGCAGTTATTCTAGTACGATTTAGGTTGTAATCCTAAAGCATTATCTAGATATAACACTAAAGCAATCTCCGAGGAAATTTTTTTCATTCCAGCCAAAGAAGGGAAAGTCCTATTTTGTGCATGAATTATTAAATATGTACTTAAAGGGGTAGCAGCCCTTTTAATTTGGCAAAGATCATTGTCCTAATTGGTAAAAATGACAAATGACCTAATGCTTGCAGTATCCAGATCCAAAGGAAACAAAAGAAAAGGAAGCAAAGAATGCAAACTTGGCCTAGAACTGAGCTGTGTCTCAATAAGAAGTGGAAAAAAATTCTAGCAGTTATTTGACAAAGCTACCAATTAGTGTCCTGCTCCATAGAAGAGATCACAAATTTGAAGAGATTTCTGCACAATTAGGGAATGTAAACATAGGCACTTTTATAAAACACCACTCAGAGAAAATAATGTGTCAGGCTCTTGTAAGTGACTGAACGTGCTATTAAAGCAGATGAAAAACTAGTGGAGCAGTACTTGCTTGTATTAAGATGGAAATACCTATGGTCCCCAGCTTTTAGAGCTTAAAATTTCATCTTGGTGACATTTGTTTTATCATAGTTTAACCAGATATTAGTAGGATACAAGGCAGAGAGCAGCTTCTGTTCCATACCCTGTCACTTCTAAGATGATTCAATCATCCCCGCAGCTTTCTGACTCTATTTTTCTTTAGAACAGTAGGTGCAATAAAAGAGAATTAGGAGGTCATTAAATATGAATAAGCAATATAGAACATCCAGACCCGCCAATGTATAGAAATCAGGGTGGTTTCCCCCATCTTTCTGTTATAAAAATTTTTTAAAAATTCAGAAAAGTTTAAAGAATAATACTATAGACATTCCTATACCCACCTGGATTTAACAATAGTTGGAATGTTTACGTAGTTGCTTTTACCTCTGTGTGTCCATACCCACATACATACACACAGAGCTATGGTGGTTTTTGTTGCTGAACTATGTGAAAATAAGTTGCAGCTTTAACTGCACTTTATACCTAAATACTTCAGTATGCATATCCTAAGGAAAAGGACTTTCTTCTATGTAATTAACTATGTACTGCATACATAATGACCACAACTGTAGAAAATTAACAACAGTTACAAAAGATAACCTATTGTATACACAATATTCAAATTTTCTTGATTACCTTTCATTTATTTTCCAAATCAGAATTCAAAGTCTACATATTATAGTTTTAATTAATAAATTTTATTATTTTAGAGCAGTTTTAGATTTATAGCAAAATTGAACAGAAAGTACTGAGAATACATATTTTACAAATATATTTTTATAAGTTTTCTCTTGATCTCTTTTAATCTAAAACCTACCTCCCCCCAACTTTTTTTTTTAAACAACATTGCCTTTTGAAGAAACCAAGCAGTTATAGAATGCCTTAGTATGGATTTGTCTGATTTGCAGTGGTGTTGTATAATATATAACTCTATTAACCTTATTTTCTATAAACAGAAAAATAGCTTTAAGGCTTGATTAGATTCCAGTTAAATGTTCCCCCTGATACTACTTCATAGGAGATACTTTATAATTTCATCACATCAGGAGGCATGTTTGTCAGCTGGTCATGGTATTAGTGATGCTGAGTTGGATCACTTGTTTAAAATGGCAACCTATATGTTTCCGCATTTTAGAAGGCTGATTTTTCCCTATGAGGTTTACAAATAATCTCTGGGGTGATAATTTTGGCACTGTGGGAATATCTTTTCTTTTGAATCTAATGATATTCAGCGCACTGATGAACCATGTCTGAAACAACACTGGGGTTGCATATCGGTAAATTAATAATTCTGTCATTTTTTTTAACCTTTATTTGCTGGCATTACTCTGTAAAGAAGAGCCTCCCCTGATGAACACTTTGTGATTCTTAAATATAAATTATTCAATTGTTACTTTGAGAAAAGTGTTGAAGGATTTTTTTTACCTGCTATTAACATGAGGGCTAGATGAACTGGGTGGGGCAGTGGGCAGATTTACTTTTCCTTATAATGTTTTTATTGCTTTACAATAAACTGAATATACATAAATGTTGTGATTAAAAATTAAGGGTCATTGAAAACTCTTCAAATTTCAAGTGTTAATTACTTGGTAATAAAAATTTACTTTTTTTTGAGCACTTAGTGTTTGTAAATTGACAATTTGTAAATTAACAACTATCCTTGCAAGTAGAGATCATCATTTTGCAGAGGAGAAAGTATATAAGAAAATCTATATGATTAAACATATTGCTAAATATTTAATTATCAAGTAAGTTTCAGAGCCAGGATGACAACCTAAATATTTCTCCCTTCAAGAAAGTTTTGCTTTTTGCATTGTTCCTTATTAACTCTCTTCCATAGAGTCCTCAGATTCACATTATGTGCATCAAACTTTCCAATGCATAGAACTGAAGTGGACTTGGAATCTATTAAAAGAAAGTGGATTTGATTAGTGTTTTAAAATGCACTCAGAATTTTGTTTTTATTCCGTGTGGTGAGGTCAACAGACCAGGAGATTATTGCAACTGAAAGGAAGAATTTGTTATAATTCCCAAGAGGAGTGGGCATGCCATATCACTTAGGGCCACATAGGGAAGCACCAGGGATGGGCAGGAGTCAGAGGAGCAAGGCTTGACCTGAGGTATTTTCGTAGTTTTCAAAGGAAGGAATGGGCAAAGCAGAGTAGGCAGGCTGAACAGATTTGGGATTTTAATAGTTTGAATAATTCCAGTGGGGTCTGGACTATCTGGGTGGTTGCCAGTTGTCCCATATCTGGCACTGGGGTGATTTAGGGCAGGGGGATAGTGTCCTAGGACAGCAGGAGGCTGATAAAAAGAGGCAGATTGGAGGGAGTGATTTGGGATTGGTTGGTTTGCTTTAGGGCACCTGGGTGGCTCAGTTGGTTAAGAATCCGACTCTTGATTTCAGCTCAGGTCACGATCTCAGGGTCATGAGATTGAGCCCTGTATCGGGCTCCAGCTGGATGTGGAACCTGCTTGAGATTCTCTCTCTCTACTTCTTCCTTTGCCCCTTCCTGCCCCCATTTGCTCTCTCGAGTGTGCGTGCTCTCTCTCGAAATGAAATGAAATGAAAGGTATGCTTACTGGCAAGTAGTTTGCTATCTCTAGGAATTAGAGAGGGCCAACCCTTGCCTGAGTCTGCCAAGCCCCAAGATGTTAAGACATCATAGAATATAGAAAATAAAAAAAAACATGATTAATATAATTAGTGATAGACATCGTCCAAAAGTTAAGGAACTATATATGAATGAGTTAGATTTCCCTGTAAAGTCATTTAATATCATGAGATTATACACTGTGATAACACTTAGCCATAATGAATACAAACTTATTATAAATCATCTATCAATTAAGAAATTTTAAACCCCATTTCCTATTAGATAATTTGTCTTTGTTAGGGACTGGATTTTGTTTTTAATCAACACAAAAGTATAAGATATATTTATACAAAAGTATATTAGGAAATTCTTGCCAGTTATATAACTGTAATTTTATTTTTAGGGAAACCTAAATATGATTTCTAAGAAAACAACAGTTTTTATCATAGTTTGACGTATCATGCTGAATATTAGCATATGGATTCTAGATGTTCCAATGCTTTCATTATTAAAAAGATTAATGTTTACATGAATTTCATGTAGTCTGTGTACCATATGAGCATTCTGTATAGTTTATAATATTGTCATGATACAGTGATACCATTTGCACCAAAACAAAAAAGTACTTGTTATTACACTTTTCATTCCCAATGTATTTATTAATTTTAGTAGCAATCCTGTTACTGGCATAGAGTGACAGTTCTACATTTATCAGATGTCAGTGGTAATGATATAAGATTTACAAGATATTAGGTGACTTCCATCTGGGTAGCACCGGAGCATCTGCCGATACATATGATCAAGCAGAGGACACACACACCAAGTGCTAAAAAGCAGCAGTCTGATTCTCATCCTGTCGGATAAACAGAATATTTTTGGCTCCACCAACATATCAGTGGAATTAAAATAAATTTATGGCATCAAATTAGTGTCTAAAATAGTTACAATTTTAACACCTAAGATATTAATATAGAAATGACAAGTGATAAGAAATCACCTTTCTGGTATTTAAATGCTACCATTTACTGGATCTGTGATAAGCTTCAGAGGATCTTCTGCTCTGAATAGCCATTTCTCAGAAAACTGAGACTAGCTCATGATCACTGGGGTCAGGTTTCCCCATGCCAGTTACTCAGGTTTGTTTCGGGGTTTTCTTTTTTATTTGTTTGTTTAATATTTAATGACTTATGTCCTGCACACTTTAGCTTTGTCTAAAAAGAAGATTGAAAAACACTATAGATAAATTAACAGAAATTTACCATTTCTGTTATTTGTTTATTGGGCTTATCTCTATGTATTAGTTAGACTTATTAAAATCAAAGAAATGTGCTAGCTTTCAGATGCAGAAGTATAAGAGGATAAAAATATGGAGAAGACAGTTGAAAGATCCTATTTTTAAAAATGGGAAAAGAGATTAAAGCTAATGGCAAGACTATTACCTAGAAATTCCAATTTTAACAATTATTTGACCACAAACTGGGATGATATATTTTCACAGTCCAAGTTAGAGGGTAACTTGCTTAGTGATGAGAAGCATAGCAAAACCAGCTCATAAGTTGTGGACTGTGGCAGGTAAACCTATGGTTTTCTTCAGTGCTAAGATGACAATGTATAATAAAGTTACAGGGTGAAAAATGGATATTTACAGGCTTTACAACCATTATTTATTTGCTGGTTTGTTAATAATAATGAACATCTTGTTAAAATCTTTTAAAAATGCTTGTTTTTAAACTTATTAAAACATTGACTAGTGAAAGTAAGTAGAAATGGCACTTAGCAAAATCTTTTAAAAATTATTGGGTAATTAGTGAATGGTTAGTCTTTTGGAATTATATTTTCCTGTGGATTTTGTTTGTTCAGGAATATATTCTATTAAAATGGCATAATTAAGTTTAACTGTAGCCAAACATAGGTACAAGCCAGGTTTATCGATGGCCTCTGCAAACCTATAGGTACCCCATGCCTGTCTTCTCATTATGATTTTTCAGGACTCCTTACTTCATGATGGCAACATGGCACAAGGGGAAAATGAGATAAATTTCACCAGAGCATGTGGGTTTGAATCACAGCCTTCACTTGATGCCCTGGTTGCATTTTAGGCAAATCCCTTTACTTCTTTTGCAAGGCTTCAGAAACTCTTGTACACTAGTTCTCTCTCTTATGGACAAAATTTGAGAAGCAGTGTAGTGTGGGCAAATGTGAGTTTTGTAGCTAGCCCTCCTCTACCCTTCTATCACTTTATAACTATTTGGACTTAAGCAAAGTGTTTATGAGCCTTCACTTCCTTATCCTCATGGAGATAATGACCCCGACCTTTGAGATTGTACACAGTACTAAACGTGTTTAAAATATGTGGCACACAGCAGGCGCTTGCTGAATGAAAGTAGGAGCTGCAGATACTCTGTCATTATTAACATTGTTGTCATTATATTTTTATTCAAGATACTACTATCTCTCCTTAATATTAGGTATATTAAATATTTCACATGACTTGATATCTGAGAAAAGCCTTGGAGACTAGCGTTTGACAGTGTTGATACTTTAGGCAACAAGATTTACAGTATATAAAATATACATCAGAGTAGTCCTTTGTGAAGCAAACAAGTGGCCAGGATCCCTGTCTGGTTATCTTTCTCCTCATTAAATGCATAGAGACACCTAAAGCCAATCAGTAGAACACAGGACATCTAAAAAATATATTTTGGAAAATACTACTCTAGTTTTAAAGGCTTATATTATAGATAGTGAAAATGATTCAGAAATGTAATATGATTGACCCTAAACCCTACAATTAATTAATATTAAAACTGATATTAGATATAAATAGCTCTTAGTCTGGGATACCTTCTTCTATTTTAGAGTGTCTGTCTCCCAGACTTTTGTCTTCATATTTGCCAGCTATATTTCATGTTACCACTTTATGCTAACTCAAATATGTATGTAGACCAGACCTTTTTATTCCTTCTGACATATGAAACAAGTACAGAGAAATTAAGATCTTAAGAGATATAGCATACAACCACTCTATCTAGAAGTGTTTCATTAAAATAAATAATGTAGCATCAATTGATGTAACCGCATTGTCTTGATAAAAACATACATGAATTAAAATATATTTTGCCAATTGTACACCTTCGACTTTATTCATAGGAAATATATAGAGGAATCTATAGAAAAATCTCACATAATGTAAATTGATCCATTTCATCACTATATTATAAACCATATTCAGAGTCATAAAGAAAGAGAAAAATGGTAGAGCAAGAAAACATGAAATCTTGAAAGTCACATAGACATTTTCTTAAATCCTACTTCTTTCACTGGTTTTTCTATCACTCGTATTTCATATTCAAAATAGGAAATATATTTCATATTTATTTTAAAATTTTTTGCTTTAGTATTTGTTTTTACTCAGTTTAAGCCCACTTATTTTACTCTCTAAGTATTTTTGCTGAGATACTCTTTTTTCGTATCTTGTAAGAAATTACTTTTATGATGACGTAAAATTTGAGAAAACTTGTTTAAGGGGCACTTGGGTGGCTCAGTCGGTTAAACGTCTGCCTTTGGCTTAGGTTATGATCCCAGAGTCCTGGGATCGAGTCCCGCGTCAGGCTCCCTGCTCAGTGGGGAGTCTGCTTCTCCCTCTCCCTCTGCCTGCCACTCCCCCTGCTTGTGCGCTCTTTCTCTGTGTCAAATGAATAAATAAAATCTTCAGAAAAAAAAAAACTTGTTTAAGGCTTTATCTTTATACTTATATGCATTTTATTATGAAAACTTAAAACATCCCCAAAGAGCAGAGAGTTGGACAACAAATCCTTATATAACCAAAAACCAGATTTTTAAATTACCAAGATTTTGCCACATTTAATCAATAGAAGTACTTTAATTCTTTGTTGATTTTTCTTTGATAAAGTATGAAAAAGCAAGTTCCCTATGCCATAGCCATAACTACTTGGGTTTTCATCTTTAAAAGTATGAGTATTCTCTTACATAGTCACAAAGACATTATTATACCTGGGGGTATAATGCCTAAGGACATTAATCCTTGTTTTCTTCTTCTGGTTTTTAAGTACATAAGCAGTCTTCAAAGTAAAAGTAAATTTTTGCTATGTTGGACTCTATTCTGCAATTACAAATTGAATCATGTCACAGACTTAAAAGATTACTTTATACTCATCTAAATGAAAATAAGTATTTATGGCCCTGAAAATATATAAAATATTCATGGTAGAATCAAATATTAGTTTATAGAACACAAGGTTTGATAAATCATCAGCCATTTGAAAATATGTATATGGAATCCACACATCATAAAAATATTAGAATACAAAATATTTTAGTGATAACTTAGGGTATGATGCCTTTGGTTAATAAAATTCATAGACAAAGATTTAAGTCATGCTTATCTTCACTTTATGTTTAGTAGCCTACTGATCTGATTTTTTGGAAAAAAAATCAATAATCTATCTACTTAACAGTCCTACTAGGAATTCTGACTTCTGAAAGCATTGGTTTTGGCCACCTAATTATTTTAATTTCATGAATGTACTTACTAAACCATGTAAAATCATCATTACAAGAGCATTTGGGCAGGGGCGCCTGGGTGGCTCAGTTGGTTAAGCGACTGCCTTTGGCTCAGGTCATGATCCTAGAGTCCCAGGATTGAGTCCCGCATCAGGCTCCCTGCTCAGCGGGGGGTCTGCGTCTCTCTCTGACCCTCCTCTCTCTCATGCTCTCTCTCTGTCTCTCTCAATAAAATAAAATAAAATAAAAAATCTTTAAAAAAAAAAGAGCATTTGGGCAAAACCTGTATTAAGATAGCATTTCTAATGATGTTTTCTGTAATAGGCAGGGTTAGGTAGGGGAAACCAAAAGGTAATCTATATTTTCCATTAATGAAGGATCTTAACCCAAGAAATTAAAGAGTTATATAACCATTAGAAGTTCTGTGAGAGCAAAGGACAGGGAAGCCTGTGCTGAGGATTTCAACTTCTAGAAGCAATGTGCAGCTCTCAAGAGCGTTCCCCTGAGCAGCTAGAAACACGAGAACCTCATAGAGAATCTTTCAAGCAACTCATGTAGAGCTACTTTGAAATACTAGAAACCGCCACTGAGCATGTGATGCTCCAGCCACTGCCTAGGCAAAGTAAGTGATTAATGGTAACATTCTGGGAAGCTGCTGTGAACTTAAAGTCTGCCAGATGCCCATGTCTCTGCCTTCTTGCCCCCAGAGAATAATGGTCTCCCCCTTTTTTTTTTTAGTCTTCCAGTCTCACATGAAGGTATCTCACTGGTCTTTTCTAACCTGGAACTCTATGGGAAGGAATTTCTAGAAATGTAGTTCTTGTCCGCTCTTCTGGGAAGGAGTGGTAGTGATGGTGAGTTGACAATACATACACATAGGCCTTTGGTTGAGGAGTCTGTTCTTTTTCTTTCTACTTTGGTTTATCTTATTGAATAGGCATTCTTCCTAAAAACCACGTGGGTGAATAAATGGTAGAGAATAAACCAGACATGGAGATTAAATTTTTCCTTGATTTTTAAATCAGTTGGCAACATAAGATAGTATGAGATACAGGCTCTAGCCTGGCTTGGTCACTTAGGGTCATCATTGTGACCTTAAGTTAGTCACTTAACCTGTCTAAGATTTGATACGTTCATCTATTAATTGAGGATAGATCACTTTGCTATCACCTGTTACAATGGGTTGCTTGAGGAATAACACAAGCAATATGTGTTTATACTGTGTTACACAGGTGTCAGAGAAATGAATGACTGATTTCCTTTCCAGAGTTGCAAGGTACAGCAATGGACACATATAGGAAATCCTCAGGAAATCAACAATCAATCAAATTGTCCAAAACAGTTTCCAGCCTTCAAAAGGTTTCTCTCCCCAGCCTCTGGAAGACTGGCTTCTGATTATTTTTAAAACCACTTGTTTAAATCATGGATGTAAAAGGAACAAGAGTGTCAGAATGCTATCTTTCTTCTCCCTTTTGGCTTATCCTAAAAAAATAAATAAATAAAAGAGGAAAACACCTGCCTGGTTTCAGGCTAAGCATGGACAGTCATTTATTCCTAACTTTATTATTCACTGAGTAAACGCATAAGGAGAAATGAGTTTTACTAAGTGAGAAATAGACTGACGAAATAGTTGAATGGCATATGAGCAAATATAAACAGACTATATAATGCAGAGCAATACTCAGAAAATCTATGACTGCATATAAGAATGACCTCCAGTACTTTCTACATAAATCTTCTATGATATGATGAGCCAAGTCGTCTGCCTGGGCCCTACCTTTCAGGGATGCGTCCAACACTGCCGTACTTCCTGAAGTGATGTCATCTTCTTCCGGCGGCCCCCTTTTTCAATGTCCTGGGAAACTGCCCAGAGAAGCATGCAGGCTTTTCTTTCTCCTACCTCTTATTTCTAATTCTTGAGTCTCAGAGAAATTGCTTCTTAGAGTTTCTGTTACTGAGAGAGGTGTTTCTAATAAAATAATTTTAGAATTGTAAGGTTTTGTAAAGGGAAAGTATTTCTAGCAATTTCTTCTTTGTGCCATATAAATAACTGCTTCAATCAAATAAACACATATAAAAATGAAAAATACTTGGCTACCCTCTTTGAGGTCATAGGAGTGAGGAAGGGAAAACACAATATAACATCTTGGTGAAGTTTTCTACTATGTCTCCTGGAGGAGAAATTAAGAGAGTGGGAGTTTCTATTATGGAGAGGATCAAAATATTTTTTTAAATTTTTTTTTAAGATTTTATTTATTTATTTGAGAGAGAGAATGAGATAGAGCATGAGACGGGGGAGGGTCAGAGGGAGAAGCAGACTCCCAGCCGAGCAGGGAGCCCGATGCGGGACTCGATCCTGGGACTCCAGGATCATGACCTGAGCCGAAGGCAGTCGCTTAACCAACTGAGCCACCCAGGCGCCCGGAGAGGATCAAAATAAAAGGAGAAAAGATAATTATCACATGATAGAATCATCAACACATTTAGGTAAATTGAAAAAAAGGACAAAGGAGAGGAAGGAATCCAGATGAGAATATGGTGTAGTGTGGATGTGCTAAGACTGGTTTTCCTTCTCTCAGAAAACGTAACTAGAAAATATATATTCCCATGAATATTTCACTGAGTAAACAAATGTACAACCGTTTCTTAAAACCATGGTTTGTTTTCTATTTTGTGTATATGGAGAAACTACAATCCACCGTGGTCTTATGTGTGAGAAAGATTCTGAGCGCTGCAGACCCAGGGCACATACTCTTGTTGCCTTTCATACTGTCACCAAATGCCCTTCGTGGGGACTGGTGATTCTCAAATCTTTGATCTTGTTTCAGCTTTTGAGGGCACAAAGACAAGGCACTTCTTAAATAATGCAGCTAGTGCAATCTCCTAGACAAATGGCAAATTAATCAGTCTCTAAATCCTTGTTTTTTGAAGACTTGTGCATTTTTAAAGAAGACAGAGTAATTGTTTAGTGACTTGGTGCCATTGATTTTCATTATGGATGGTGTTGGCTGGGTCTGTGTCAGGTCATCAGGGAGAGATAGCCTTTGCATAGCTAAATAAAATGGGGGGAAAAGGCACTTCTTATTTCATATTCACAAGAAGAAACTCTAATCCTTGAAGAAGTTTTGCATGACCTTCCTTTAGAAACAACTTTTGCCCATTGCATGATTTTCAGGAAATGACAAAAATCTCTCAGCACAGATATCAACAGGATGCCTTGCCTTCAGTGGTGCAAAAAATTCCTCACGTGGGACAATTTTAAAAGAAAGATGAGTCTAAAACAATATGAACAAGATGATTTAAAATATTCTATTGAAATCCATAGTGAATTTCATGGCTGTGATTAAACATGTTTAGAATAGAACACTCAAATCAAATGAACATTATTTGCTTCAGCTGACAGAGAGCAGGAGTTCTTTGTTTTCAGAAGTTCCATTTAAGTTAGGTTTTCTGCTATTTTATGAAGGTGTAACCAAAAATTTTATCTATTGATGCTAAATTGGTTACAGTTAAAATGCCTCTTGTTAGTCCCAAGGTAGCTATCCCTTCTGATATTTTCTAGATGGGATTCTCACACTTTGACTCGGACATGAAATTGTTTAAAATTTATAACCAAATTTCTCTCATCCTTCTCCATTTTGCTGAAAGGTTGGTTAAACTTTATTCACTGTTGATTCAGTTTTTTTTTTTCTATTAAACATAACCAACCTTATGCATTTATTCCCCAACCCCTAATTTATTTAGTGTGTGTAGACTTTGGCATCAAAGTTTCTGTAAATGAAGTGTTTTCATAGGCTTCAATCTTTTTGAAATAAAATCTATGATTTTTTTTTTGCTTCACAATGCTGCTTTTTTTCCCAACAAATCACACAGTTGTCATATTGTGACAACTCGTTGAATTACTCCAGAGAAAAGTGTGACTCTAAAAGGATTTTTTGCCTTGATTTTTTTTTTTAGATATATACCATAGCAATTCCTGCTTTTAATGATAAGTAAATGATTTGAGTCAGTGAGCTGTTAAACAGCTCAGTAAAAAGAAAGGAGCTATGCTTTACTGGAATGAGGTGTCTATGAGATTGGCCCTTCCAATCTATGTGATAATTTTCTTTTAAATATGGTAATCAGTATCTATTAAATAAACATATCAATTAAGGACATATTAAAATCACTCTTGGATAATGGCAAGGGAATCATATTAGATGGGATGTTATAATATTGCTGAAAAATGGACAGGTAATTTAAGAGTCTGCAAAAGTTTTTGATTCATTGACCAAATATGCCTTAACAGTTTAAGACTTGTTTAGAAGACAGTTAACCATACCTAATGCTTTTTGGGGGGTCCACATCATAATAATAACAGTCCCAAAGTATCAAATAATGATTGTGTCATTTTCATCAGGTCACTGAAGATGGGGGTTAATATTATTTTGGCTGTCCATTTGAATGTTGTTACTCAGAGAGGAAAGTAAACATTGAGATTTCTATCTGAAATGTCTATTCTCCACTATGTTCTAAGTAGTACCAAATTTTCATGATAGAGGATGACTTTTTTTTTTTTCTTCTTCCTTTGATCAATTACCATTTCAGGGAAGCTCTCAACTAAGCTCAGGCAGACATTTTCTGGGAAATGGGGAAGGTAGACTCTAATTTCATTTGCTTCCAAGTTATTTTGTCTATTCACATTTTACTCTTAGGTTAATGTTTAACTCCTTTTGTCACCTTAGTTGCGAATTTTTGTCCTGCATAATATAAAAAATAATTCATAAGTATCCCCAGAAATTGATATAATAATTCTGATATCAAATACTTCATGACATAATTCCTGTGTCCTTTATTCTTGATAACAGACTGCAAACTACTGCAATATCTGAGAGAGAGAGAGAGAGAGGAATGGAGAGGGAGGGGAGGGGAGAAGAAAGAAGAAAAGGGAAAAGTAATAGAACAAATGGAAATTTGAGGGGATCCACTTTGCATTTTTACTGCTTAGCAGTATGCAAGCATAATTAGAAGATTATTGAATAAATTAAAAATGATTTGACAAGCTTAAAACCACACTGAGGGGCACCTGACTGGCTCAGTCGGTGGAGCATGTGACTCTTGATCTCAGGGTAGTGAGTTTGAGCCCCATGTTGGGCGTAGAGCTTACTTAACAAAAACAAAACAAAACGCTGATAATGCTGCAGTATTTTGCTATGTAGATGACTATCTCCAAGGTTCATTTGAGTTTGGAATTCAACTAATAGACAAGATGCAGGAGATGGTTCTCTCTACCCTGTTGTTGAATATGTTCTATTTTATTGGGAATATATGAATGAGAATATATAGTGAAAATATTAGCACCCATCACTTCACTTCCACAATAAATATTTTTCTTTTCTAAAAGATACATCTATGTGGAAAATGTAGTATAAATTGAATATTGGTAATTGATGACAGAAATTACTTATTGGTGGTTTATTGGTATAAAATTTAGAACATG
The DNA here is from genome assembly GCF_011800145.1 of Mirounga leonina. NCBI lineage: Eukaryota > Metazoa > Chordata > Mammalia > Carnivora > Phocidae > Mirounga > Mirounga leonina. The sequence goes on along the minus strand of NW_023270433.1, from coordinate 44,118,950 downwards.
TGTGTATATATATACATTGTTCTATGTATGTATTATAGATATATTTAGAGTTCTTGGTTATATGGCAAAAATGGCTTTGGGTATGGTATCTCAGAGGTCTTATATGAAGCAGAAAGCAGAAGCCTGTGTGTTTATGTCTTTCTGTACATAAAAAAATTACTGTGTCAAAAATCAAGGCCTAGACATCCGGAGGGAAGGCCAGGAAGTAAGCACATTTGAAGAGCCAAAGAAGGTATCAAACTAGAGTAGAAATCCTGAAGCTGAGGTCTAGAGGATGAGTTTAGGACCATAAAACATTAAAGTAATTATCTGGTTACATTGTAGATGTGGCAGTTTTTATAAGTTGCTAAGACCCCAGGACAGGAATAGTCTGATTTTTCAGGGCCAGAGACCATTTGAAGAGGTGGGACTGGAGAAAAAGAGAGGATGGATATTTGGGTATTCTGAGGTCAAGTAAAACTTCTGGGAGAAGCAGATTCCTGTGGATTTGAAACAAGCCATGAGGCAGAAATACATAGAACAACCTCAGGAAGAGCCTACCAATATATGTAGAACTGTACATTGTCACAGTGCTGAAATGACAACAGGCTTAATGGATATGGAGCACAGCACAAGAAGGGTCTCTATGACAAATAAAGCATCACATTCATGCTTAGAATTTCAAAAGCAGAGAACTAATATTTGGAAGAGGAGGACAACTTTTCTGCTTTATATTTTTGTTCTGCACACCTTGCACAGTTCCTGGCACATACTAGATACCTCAAAAGATTTATTGATTTAAAGTACATTAATCTACTGGTAGTTTCCTAGAGAACTGCTAACATACCTGCTGAAATTTTAGAGTAAAGGTCCATGTACTGTATTCTTTTTAATTAGCTCAGCGTGTCAACATTGTTGAAGTAATCATCCTAATTCTTTTGGTTTTTAATTACTATCTTAATATCTTTTTGGATTGCCTAAGTGGAATACTCTTTGTAGGTAATCAATGGCAAAAAGCCACAATATTACAGGCTATAAAACATCTTTTGTGGGCGCCTGGGTGGCTCAGTCATTAAGCGTCTGCCTTCGGCTCAGGTCATGATCCCAGGGTCCTGGGATCGAGTCCCACATTGGGCTCCCTGCTCGGCAGGAAGCCTGCTTCTCCCTCTCCCACTCCCCCTGCTTGTGTTCCTGCTCTCGCTGTTTCTCTCTCTGTCAAATAAATAAATAAAATCTTTAAAAAAAAAACAAAAAACAAACATCTTTTGTGATTATATAGATGCTATTTTATAGTTTAGTTATAATGGATTTATTTTCACGAGAACCTGCAAATACAAAAATGCCATTTAATAGAAAAGAAAACAATTGCAAACACTCTCTCTTGGGAACAAGAGTTGTTTGTACCAGCTATAAGGTAATCTCTCTCTTCACTTTAAGTATACCCTAAATAAGAGGTCCTCCCCAAAGGTGAATACATAGGATAACTTTATTTTAACCATGACCTTAAGCTTGTTTAATTTTTATCATTATTTCTATCATATTTTGAGATTAAAATATTAAATCATCATAACAGTCTATGAGTTAATATGGCATATCTTAAATAGAGTTTTTAGATTTCAGTGAGTTTTCATAAGGAGTATCTAAGCTAAGCATTCTGTGCAGTACCACTATTTTCTCATAAACAAATTTCTTAAGGGGGAATCATGGTTTTCCACTGTGAGAAGAGAAGGTATAATCACCTGTCATCATACAGGAATCAGTGGAGTTGTTAGAACACATGACAAATGTATAGTCCTATTCTTAAATAGCAGGGTTGAAGTATGATTTTTTGGAGAAACAGTTCCAGCAACATAGGACAAGATTATCTCCTGCAAAAACATGTACAATTTCAAAAACAAGAGATTGGGGAGATGATAATCTTTTGTCTAATACTGAGAACTATCTATGTCAGAGTTTCATTGTTGTTGCTGATTGTTGTTTCGTTTTGTTTTATTTAAGAATTGAGTTACCAGATAAATCACTAAGTCAAGAAGGAATCTAAAATTAGAATCAGTGTTTTTTCATGCCATTCAAAATCCCTCCCTGAGACCCCTAATAACTGTGTCTAGTTTATAAAAGACACTGGCTAAGAGAGATCTTGTTGAAAAATTTCAAAGTAGGCCTAAAATAATTAATACAGATGATACTTAGCCTCCTCATTATCTTGTTATTTTAACATAATAGATAACTGCTTTCTTTTTTCTTTTTTTGATGAGTTAAGTCCATTCACATTTATTGATATGATTAAGATGTTCAGTCTCAATTTTGTCTTATTTCCTTATATTATTTTTTATTGTTTATTTTATTCCAGTATAGTTGACATACAGTGTTATATTAGTTTCAGGTGTACAATATAGTGAGTCAACATAGTGAATCAACAGTTCTTTTTATTTTTTCCTTTTTTTTTTAACATATAATGTATTATTTGTTTCAGGGGTACAAGTCTGTGATTCATCAGTCTTACAAAATTCACAGCGCTCACCATAACACATACCCTCCCCAATGTCCATCACCCAGACACCCCATCCCTCCCACCCCCTTCCAATCCAGCAACCCTCAGTTTGTTTCCTGAGATTAAGAGTCTCTTATGTTTTGTCTCCCTCTCTGGTTTTGTCTTGTTTCTTACTTGTCTTTCTCTGACTGACTGGCTTCATTTAGCATAATACCCTCTAGTTTCATCCACGTTGTTGCAAATGGCAAGATTTCATTTTTTGATGGCTGCATAATATTCTATTTTGTGTGTGTGTGTGTGTGTGTGTGTATACACACACACCACATCTTCTTTATCCATTCACCTGTTGATGGACATCTGGGCTCTTTCCATAGTTTGGCTATAGTGGACATTGCTGCTATAAACATTGGGGTGCACATACCCCTTCGGATCCCTACATTTGTATCTTTGGGGTAAATAACCATTAGTGCAATTGCTGGGTTGTAGGGTAGCTCTATTTTCAACTTTTTGAGGAACCTCCATACTGTTTTCCAGAGTGGCTGCACCAGCCTGCATTCCCACCAACAGTGTAGGAGGGTTACTCTTTCTCCACTGCTTTCTTTTTGTCCCCAAGTTTATCTTACTACAAAACCAAAAATGCAGGCAAAAACACCTATTTTCATACAGTACAGAGTATTTGGGATATTTGAGTGCTTCTTGTAAACAAACACTGATTTGTAATAACCATTATGGCGTGGTTAATTCAACCGGCTAATGAACTCATAGAAGATGCATTTTTACTCCTGAAATTATTATGGATGCCGTGTAATATACCACTCAAACAACCTTCCTGTTCCTCTCTATTGGTCAGGCTAAAGGGAGTACAAACACATTCTTGTGGTTCAGTTGCATCCAGTTTGACCCATTAACAGAAAGTTCTTTCAATTCAGGTTTGAGGAGAGAGCATATTTTCTAACCACAGAATGTCTGTTTACTAGGAAAAAATGTGTCTTAAAGTCTGTAGAGATTTAAAGAGGCAAGGGAATCTTTACAGTGTCCAGCAACATCTCTAGGTAGAAACTGAATAGGATGAAACCAAGTTACGCTGGATTTGGGAGGTGTGGGCTTTTTCTTAGACACTTTTAACTCCCTGCTCTGTTGTTACATTGCATGGCCTCCGAGCCTTTCAGTTGGTTTCTTTTTTAAATTTCTTTGGCCTCAAATACCCTTCTTCCTCCTTCACCTTTATTTCCCAACAGAAGATTCAAATAAATAGAGGTGAGCAAGTCTGGAAAGCATTGCAGATTTTGTGTTACTATTTTAGCAGGAACGGGTATTCTACAAGACTATAATAAAAATAACTAGAATTTGTATTCTTCTGAGACTCCTGTTGGATACTTTCCACCTCTGCTTTAATACAAGAAGCCCTCTGTAACTGTCTCTTGCCTGGTTATCAAGGGAACCTTCCTTTGGCTTCCATAATTATTATTGCAATTCTATTTTGATCCTACCTATACTTAATGTTGAATCTACCCTTCCTTTAACTCTTAAAGTCTAGTTTGAAATACTGGACTTGCCCAAACATGACTCACAATTCAACAATAAGTGGAACCAATACTATGGAGCCTAATGGTTCTTATATTAGAGCTGTATCCTTGTTCAGAGAAAATGGTACAGCATTTTTGAGGAAAAAAAAATTAAAAGTTTTTTGAACTATGTGTATGAAAGTTGTAATGATCACCTTTAATCAGAGAGTTTCAATTTTTTAAAGATGGAAAAGATTGTGTTTCTTTCCACTTCTTTACCATCCCCCACTCACTTTACATCCCACGTAGAAGTCACCTCACCTTCACTTTGTGTCTCAATTTTACCTGGACAAAGTACTGTCATCATATTTATTTGAATACCTATGTATCTTCACTTAATTACATTGTAAGTCCCTCAAATGTGAGGAGACAGTATCTTCCTGACCTAATGTCTGAAAAATAGTGGCTATTCAATAATGTTTGCTTAAAAGAATGGAATAGGAGGGCAAGAATATCATTGTAACTTTTAAGTAACTTTTACTTAATTTTTTATTTCTCGTTTATATGTTTCTTTGAAGCTTTAATAAAATATTTGATTAGTTAGAGTCTTTGTATCACAGGTATGGAGATGCCAGAAATTTATCTGTAGCTGAATTTTCTCTAACCTTTACCCAATGACCCAAGAGGCTCACACATTTTTAGGAACTTGGCATACTGAAAGTTTCAATTTCTTGATTTCTTGGAATTTTCTTTCCTTCTTTGCTTCCTTCTATTCTTTCTTTGTCCCTTTTCACTTGGTGTCTATTTTTGGATTTATGTACAAATGTATTTTTATGTTGTTTCTTTATTGTATAATTGACCAAATTATGTATTTGGAGTGCACAATGTGATGATTTTATACACACACACACACACATTTGTGAAAGGATTCTATCCATTGAATTCATTTAACACATCCATCATCTTGCTTGCTTGCTTATTTATTGATTTATTGGTCAGAAGATTTAAGTTCTACTCTCTTAGCAAATTTCCTTACACAATACAGTATTATCAACTATAGTCACCATGTTATACATTAGATCCTCAGATCTTATTCATCTTATAACTGAAAATTTGTACTCTTTTACCAACTTCTCCCTTTTTTCCCCAGCCCCTGGCAACCACATTTTTATTCTCTATTTCTATGAGTTCTTTTCTTTCTTCCTTTCTTTCTTTTTTTAATCCCACATTTAAGTGATACCATGCAGTATTTGTCTTTCTCTATCTGGACTATTTCACTTAGTGTAATGAACTCAGGCTCATCCATGTTATCACAAATGGAACAATTTCCTACTTTTAAAAGCTGAATAATATCCCATTGTATATGTATACCACATTTTCTGTATCCATTCCTCTGTCAACAGACATTTAGGTTGTATTTTTATTTTTTCTCCACAAGGAGTGGTGCTGATACCTAAAATAATATTTGAGAATGTGCAGAAGGATTTCTGATCATCACAATATCTGGAAATGTTGCTAGCATTCAGATCCCAAAGTCCCAGGCATAATACACACCCTGTACTACATGTAACTCTCTTGCACAATGAAGATTCCCACTCCCTTAAAATGTCAACAGTACTCCCACTGAAAAATTCTACAAGGTCTTAAAATGGAAATCAACATTTCTTGAATAATTTAATAATCTTGAATTGATTGTACAAGTCATTGTATTTGAACTGTGGGGGTGGAAGACTGGGGGAGATGCACAAAGGTATAATAAAGTGCTACACTACCTCTTTTCTCTGGGAGTTTAAAATCCATTTAGGAGAATATAGAGAACATGGCAGCTGGAAATATTAAAATAAGTACATTCAGTTTACCATTACTTAACTCTGCCTAGCTCACTCTGCACTATAACTTGGCCTATTCAATGAATCAATGTAGGTGATGTGTGACAAATGGGCATAGCAAGAATTACGTGTTTTGAGGGACATCAATGGACCACTTAGATTATAGAGGCTATACGGACATTATGGGAGAATGTTCACTTTTGTATAGCTCTGCTGATCGCACACAAGAGTACTCTCAGGGATATCAGGCTCTCTGTTGTTGGCATTGGACAATATGAAAATCGGGGAAAAGTCTAGCATAACTGCTTGGATTATCAATTTTATTGAACAACAATTCTATAAAATTTTATATTAAAATAAACATGTATATTGCAACTAATTAAATTGTAAAATTCAGATGAGTTTTAAACATAAAGCAGGTAACTATGGAAACTTTTAATTCCTATAATTGGCTGTTTTAAATTATATTCTTAGGGTTGTATATGCTCATTTTTTTCTTTTGTAGGGGGCATTTAGTGAAAAATTTTAAGAACACTAGAGTTAGCTGATGGCCTTCTAATCAAGCAATTTTTTGCCAAAAGTAAGTCTATAACCAAGACCAGAGAATGGCAGGAATGCCAATGAGCCCTTTTTAATATTTGTCAACACAATTCTCAGCTCTTCCATTAAGTAGAATTGCTATGCTCACCAAGGAAGTGTTGACAAATGAGTTAGAAGAAGAGATGAGATTGAACTATCTCTCTCAGATTTGTAGGCCCTCCCTGATAAATCAGGGGAGCTTTTAAACAGACACTAAGCTTTCTCCCCAAAATCACTTTTCAAAAGGGAATAGGCTTCTTCATATCAGTGAGATCATATAATTCTTAATCTCAAGAAACAAACTGAGGGTTGCTGGAGTGGTGGGGGGTGGGAGGGATAGGGTGGCTGGGTGATAGACATGGGGGAGGGTATGTGCTATGGTGAGCGCTGGGAATTGTGTAAGACTGATGAATCACAGACCTGTACCTCTGAAACAAATAATACATTATATGTTAAAAAAAAAAAAAAAAAAGAAGAAAATAGTAGGAAGGGAAAAATGAAGGGGGGGAAGTCGGAGGGGGAGACGAACCATGAGAGATGATGGACTCTGAAAAACAAACTGAGGGTTCTAGAGGGGAGGGGGTGGGAGGATGGGTTAGCCTGGTGATGAGTATTAATTAAGGAGGGCACGTACCGCATGGAGCACTGGGTGTTATACAAAAACAATGGATCATGGATCACCACATTAAAAACTAATGATGTACTGTATGGTGACTAACATAACATAATAAAATTTAAAAAAAAAATGAAGGGGGGGAAATCGGAGGGGGAGACGAACCATGAGAGACTATGGACTCTGAGAAAGAAACTGAGGGTTCTAGAGGGAAGGGGGTCGGGGGAGGGGTTAGCCTGGTGATGGGTATTAAAGAGGGCACGTTCTGCATGAAGCACTGGGTGTTATGCACGAACAATGAATCATGGAACACTACATCAAAAACTAATGATATAATGTATGGTGATTGACATAACATAATAAAAAAAATTTAAAAGATTAAAAATAAAAATAATTAAACATGGAAAAAAACCCAAAATGGAATAGGCTTTCTTGTGGGTACAGCAGCTCAAACTCTTGAAAATAGGTGCTGACATCCAAAAGTCTCTAAGTGCTGAAATCATAAGTAGCTCAGAGAAAGAGGAACACTGAGAAACTCTGGACAAATTGATGAGACAATGCAGAATATAGTTGTCTACTACCTGCATGTTGCTTAGATGATCCAGATAAACTATAGTTGAATTGCAAGTGAATACTTAATGGCGCTGATTGAAAAATTTTGAATGAAACTGACAGCTACTCAAGTAGGAACAATGAGTCACGCACCAAAATTAATTGTCTACTAAGATTTATTTTTCTTAAATGCTATGATAATTTGCTTGGAGTGAGAAGGCATCAAGGATTTATGGCAAGGAGTGCTCTGCTAGCTTTTCTCTTCTTGAATAATTTTACATTGCTATTAGTATGGATTTGCCTCAGTTTTGTTATCTCTAGAATGAAAATAACACTCCCCCCCCCCCAAGGCTTTTGTGATAAATAAGTGAAAGAAGTAAAAACCAAGCACAGAGTGCTCACAAAGTACATACACAATAAACACGAGCTGTTATTAAACAAGGACATTCTGCAACCCTTTCTCCCTTTGCTATACTCTAGGAACATGATCTGCCTATTCCTATTATTAGTTCTGCTTCCACTTGTCAAGAGTCCCATATTTATTCCTACCCTGCACCTCAAGCAACTAGAAGTTGTTTATCAAAATTATTTAAATTAGAATCTCTGCAAGATGATGCTGCATTGTGTAATTTAATGTTTGTTTTTTCTGTGTACCTGTTTGTGCTTTGGATTTTTTAATACGTCTGCAAAATATACCATTGAACAGATATTTTTCAATTAACTCTTATGATTCAGGCACTGTAAGTAGTCACTGGGTAGGCTAGATGATTTGAGGGAAAAGGGATATAAGACTGAGCTAAAAGGGAATTTTTTAAGTTATTACAGTAACTTTAAGAAATAAACCCACTATGTTTGGGAGCAAAGAATAGTAGCACGTATCCCAGCTTACACGTCTGTATAGAATAAGAAGAGGACAGCTTGTAGACAAGGTTGCTGGGAGAAACTGATTTTTTTTTTTTAAGTTTTTATTTAAATTCCAGTTAGTTAGCATACAGTGTAATATTAGTTTCAGATGTGCAATATTGTGATTCAACAGTTCATTCAACACCTGGTGCTCATCACAGCAAATGCACTCCTTAATCCCCATCACCTATTTCACCCATCCCCCACCCACCTCCTGTCTGGTAACCATCAGTTTGTTCTTTATAGTTAAGAACCTGTCTCTTGGTTTGCGTATCTCTCTTTTCTTTCACTTTGCTTATTTGTTTTGTCTCTTAAATCCCACATATGAGGGGTGCCTGGGTGGTGCAGTCAGTGAAGCGTCTGTCTTTGGCTCAGGTCATGATCTCAGGGTCCTGGGATCGAGCCCCACATCGGGCTCTCTGCTCAGTGCGGAGTCTGCTTCTCCCTCTCCCTCTGCTGCTGCTCCCCCTGCTTGTGCGATCTCTCTCTGTCAAATAAATAAATAAAATCTTTAAAAAAAATTCCACATATGAGTGAAATCATATGGTATTTGTCTTTCTCTGACGGACTTCTTTCACATAGCATAATACTCTCTAGCTCCACCCATGTCATTGCAAATGGCAAGATGTTATTCTTTTTTATGGCTGAGTAATGTTCCAGTGTGTGTGTGTGTCTGTGTGTGTCTGTGTGTCTTTGTGTGTATACACACATCTTCCTTATCCATTCATCTGTCTATGGACACTTGAGCTAATTTCATAATTTGGCTATTGCAAATAATGCTGCTATAAACATTGGAGTGCATGTATCCCTTTGAATTAGTATTTTTGTATTCTTTGAGTAAATATCTAGTATTGCAATTGCTGGATCATAGGGTAGCTCTATTTTTAACTTTTGAGGAACCTCCATACTGTTCCAGAGTGGCTGCACCAGTTTGCATTTCTATCAAGAGTGCACATCATCACCAACAACAGGAGAAACTGCATCTTAAAGAATAAAAAGGATTTAGCCTGAAAGAAAGGCAACTACTCAATTTGGGGCTGATCTGCTATTATTTGGCCATTTCAGTGTTGCCAAATCCAACTATTCCTTTCTCATTGCCTATTCTCACACCAACAAATAGGTTTTCTGCTTTACAATGTGGCTTGTGTGTAACTCCTATTAACAGCTATCTAATTGAACTATGACACATTATCCTGCTAGACCTAGAAAATTAAGCACCGTATGTAACTCTGTCAATCACCTGGAGTAGAGATAGGTCCCCCAAATCTGAAGTAGGGAATTCAGGAAAGGGAGATTCAATTTTCAAATGATGGAAAGTAGAAAAAAATAGAAAGTAGATGGAAAGTAGAGAAAATGTTTAGCATTTCTTGGTCTTGTCTATGAGAGGCACTGTTTTGTTGTTGTTTTGTTTTGTTTATGTGGCTGGTATGAATCTCAACCCTTTTTCTGCATTCGGAAGGTTCACCAACTTGTGCATTTTTCCAGATGGCAGAGCCTAGTTCCTATTATAAACAATGAAAATAACAAGTGTTTGTTTGCTTAGCGTCCTTTGCAACCAAGACGTGGACATGTGACCTAGACTTCGCCATAAGATACACTATCCCAAAGTTCAAATAAGAATGGTGAAAGCAAGGGCACAGGTACTCTCAGAATCCATTCTGAAAGAAGGTAGCAATAGCCGTAGAAGTACCATGAAGTTGGGTGGTGTCTATGACTGGGAACACAGCGACATGTAACATTGTGCAGCAGAAGCTGAGCTTACTAGAGATGTGGCCCTTTTTGCTAGTGAGGCTTCCTTGGGAATTCTTGCCCACGTCTCCAGTTTTACTCAGCAGCCTTCCTGGCAATTCTGTGGACTTCCTAAAATTCTTTCAGTCAATGTATTTCATGCTTCAAGTAGGGAAGTAGTTTCTGCTGCTTGAAAATAAAAACCAAAAAGCTTTAAAATAAGGGAGTTTTGAAAAGTTATTAACTCGGTGTTTTCCACGCATAAGTATGCCAGGTATGGAAAAGCCATGGCCCTGACAAGTTCTGCAAACTTAGGCCAGCTATTTATGACTGATGGGCTTTGCTTTTTTTTTTTTTTTTAAAGATTTATTTATTTATTTGAGAGAGAGAGAATGAGAGACAGAGAGCATGAGAGGGAGGAGGGTCAGAGGGAGAAGCAGACTCCCTGCCGAGCAGGGAGCCCAATGCGGGACTCGATCCAGGGACTCCAGGATCATGATCTGAGCTGAAGGCAGTCGCTTAACCAACTGAGCCACCCAGGCGCCCCGAGCTTTGCAAACAATTTCTAGATTCAATTCTCTGAATTCAACTCTAGGCTGCTAACATTAGCTTTTAGTAGATTTTTTTAAAATGTTCAATTTAACAGCAATTGTCCTAAAGAGGACCCAAGGAAAGTAATTTATAAACATATTAGATCTATTAAAAGAGTACTCCCACCAGTCTTTACAATGGGAGCAATGGGAATTAGAACAGATGCCAGAGTGACTAACTACCATGGTTAATACGTTTTGAATGTCTATTTGTGAAGTACTACACAAAATGAATTGCATGAATTAATCTCATGTTATACCTAGCCAGTCCTATGAGGAAAGAACTACTATGTTTGTTTTATAGGTAATGAAACTGATCACTGAACACTAAAAAAATACACCTAAGCCATATAGACGTCAAGTGGAAGAGCCAAGATTTAAATTAAGGGCTGTCTATCTTTAGAACCTGAACTCCGGGCCACTGTACTCACTGGGAAGTATCATAATTTTCTGTCATTTTTACACTCCAAAAAGATAATTCTTCAAGTCAATTATACTTTAACAAAGAAAGAAAGAAAAGAAGAACATTCAACAACAACAAAAAACACAACATCACACACGCACACACACACACACACACACAATTCTTTCGCAGGTAAGCTCAGAAGGATGTGTTTGTTTTAAGAAGATAGCCTATACTAAGACTGTTGAATCTCAGATCTGTACCTCTGAAACAAATAATGCAATATATGTTAAGAAAAAAAAAAGAAGAAGAAGAAGAAGAAGGTAGCGGGAGGGGAAGAATGAAGTGGGGGAAATCGGAGGGGTAGACGAACCATGAGAGATGATGGACTCTGAAAAACAAACAGGGTTCTAGAGGGGAGGGGGGTGGGAGGATGGGTTAGCCTGGTGGTGGGTATTTAGGAGGGCACATTCTGCATGGAGCACTGGGTGTTGTGCACAAACAATGAATCATGGAACACTTCATCTAAAACTAATGTTGTAATGTAAGGGGATTAACATAAGAATAAAAAAAAATTAAAAAAAAAAAAAAAAGAAGAAGATAGCCTATACTAATGGGAACATTTTTTGCTTTTTCCTAAGATAGTACATCATTCTCATAATTGACTGGTTTTATTTCATTAGTAGAAAGGAAATGAGTTGCAATTTTTCTTTTTTCTTTTTCCAGTATTACTGAGATATAATTCACATATACCTTGTGCAAGTTTAAGGTGTATAATGTAATGATTTGATACATGAATATATTGTAAAATATCACAATAAAGTTAGTGTAACACATCCTTCACCTCACATAATTACTATTTTGTTTTTGTTACAGTGAGAACATTAAAGCTCTATTGTCATAGCAACTTTCCAACATACAATACAATATTAATTAAAGTCATCAGGCTGTACATTCGATCCCCAGAACTTATTCATCCTAAAAATGAAAATTTGTAACTGTTGATGAACCTCTCCCCATTTCCCCCACTTCTCAGTCCCTGGCAACCACCATTCTATTCTGTTTCTTTGAATTTCATGTTGCAATGAACATGGGGATGCAGATATCATTTCAAATTACTGTTTGTTTCTTTCAGATAAATACCCAGAAGTGGAATTATTGGGTCATATGGCAGATCTATTTTTAATTTTTTGAGGAACCTCTATGCTGTTTTCTAGAGTGGCTGCACCAGTTTACATTCCTACCAACAGTGGGCAAAAGTTCCCTTTTCTCTACATCTTCACCAGCATTAGTTATCTCTTCTCTTTTTTATAATAGTCACTCCAACAGGTGTGAGGTGATATCCCATTGTGGTTAGGATTTTCATTTTCCTGATAAGTGGTATTATTGAGTTGAGCATCTTTTCATATGTTTGTTGGCCATCTGTATGTCTTCTTTTGAAAAATATTCAGTTTGTCTGCTTATTATTTAACTGGATTGTTTTTTTTTTTTCCTAATGAGGTGTATGGGTTTATGCATTTTAGGTATTAACACCTTATCAGATATATGATTTGCAAATATGTTATCCTATTTAGTTGGTTGCCTTTTCATTTTGTTGATGGTTTAGTTTGCTGTGCAGAAGCTTTCAATTTGGTGTAGGCCCACTTTATGTTTTTATTTTGTTGCTTTTACTTTTAGGGTCAAATCCAAAAAATCATTGTCAAGATCAGTGTCAAGGAGTTTATCCTCTATATTTTCTTGTGGGAGTTTTATGGTTTTGGGTATTAAATTTAAGTTTTTAATCTACTTTTAGTTGATTTTGTGTAAATATATGGTATAAGATAAAGGTACAGTTTCATTCTTTTACATGTGGCTGCCCAGTTTTCTTAACACCATTCATTGAAGAGACTGTTCTTTCCCCTTTGTATAGTCTTGACTCATTTGTCATAAATTAATTGACTGTTTTTGCATGGATTTATTTCTGGGCTCTGTATCTGTTCCACTGATCTATATGTGTGTTTTTATGCCAGTACCATAGTGTTTTGATTACTAGTTCTGAAATATAGTTTGAAATCAAGAAGTGTGATGCTGATTTTGTATCCTAAAACTTTGTTAAGTTTACTTATAGGTCTAAAGTTTTTTGGTTGAGCCTTTGGTATTTTCTCTGTATGTAATCATGTCATCAGAAAACAGTTTTTCTTCACCATAATAAAGGCCATATATGACAGATCCACATGTTGTTCAAGTTGCAATGAACCCACATGTTGTTCATGTTGCAATGAACACGGGTGGTGAAAGGTCAAAGCTTTTCCTCTAAGATCAGGAACAAAACTAGAGTGTCCATTTTCACTATTTCTACTCAACATAGTACTGAAGTCATAGCCAGGGCAATTAAATATGCAGGAAAAGGTTTCAAATTAGAAAGAAAGAACTGAAATTTTGAAGCCCAAATCAACTATTCTCAATTCCAGTGTGCACAAATAATTCCTAACCACATTTTAAATAATTGCTCTGGCATATTCTCAGTGAAGTAGAATTAAAGCCTAAGTGGATATTCCTTTGAAAGTTTCTCTTTGCATAAAATAGATGGATTGATCGCTTAAACTTTAATTAATACTATCATAGTCATTTTGAGCTGCTATAACAGAAAACCACAGATTGGGTGGCTTATAAACAAATTTATTAATCACAGTTCTGGAGACTAGAAAGTCCAAGATCAAGGCACCAGCATTGTCACCGTCTAATGAGAGCTGCCTTCCTGGTTCATAGCTGGCAACTCCTCATTGTGTCCTCATGTGGTAGAAGGGGCTAATGATTTCTCTGGAGCCTTTTTTGTAAGGCACTAACTAATCCCATTCATGACAGTTCCACCCTCATGCCTTAAGCACCTCCCAAAGGGCTCACCTATTTAGTACCATCACACTGGGCAGTTGGATTTCAACATATGAATTTCGGCGGCAGATGGGATACAAATATTCAGACCATAATAAATACTAATAAGATCTCATACTCAAAAAAAATGTGTCTATGGTAATATGTTATTAAAAGTGAGAAAAGGGAAGGGCACCTGGGTGGCTCAGTTGGCTAAGTGTCTGACTCTTAACTTCAGCTCAGGTCTTGATCTCAGGGTCATGAGTTCAAACCCCATGTTGGGCTCCATGCTGGGTGTGGAGCCTACTTAATAAAAAAAAATGGTGAGAGAAGGGAAAATGAGCTAAAGACATTCTCATATATCCTCTCAATGAATTTACTCTAGAAGATATAGGAAATTAGTTTTCACCACTTAAAATTTTTACTTCCCCTCTTATAGTCTCTATTATCAACCTGTTTACAGCAAACCCTTTCTTTAGAAGAAAGAATATGCTCTCAAGTAGTGTGTACAGTATGGAGCTGGGCAGGGAGGAAACATGGTGATGAATTAGTATTTTAGCCCACAGTCCCAGGGACAAGGTAAAGGTCACTAGGAGACACAGAGTCAGTTAAGAAAATCAGAGTCAAGAAAGGAAAAAAAAAATTGGGAAATGGGATTTACAGTTGTTCTTCAGGAGGTAAGACCCAGGAAGAATTTTAAGGTCTAATTCTACCCTTATTTATTTATTTTTTGGTCTGGAATTACTTTTAAGTGTACCACATGTTTGAGCACAAAATCTAAAAAGCACTGCCCTAATCTACACCTGACCTAGGAAATTAAATGTAAATAAATTGGTCATATTTTCTGATATACTTTTATTAGATTTATACAGAAATCATGTTTCTTTTTTTTTTTCAGAAATCATGTTTCCTTGAACTTTTGAAAAACACTGATTTCTGTTATGACAGTAGAAGATACTCTGATTTGAACAGGCACATATTTATTAACTATTATAGATGGTAATGGTCTACAAATAATAAATATTACCCAGATTTAGTTGTTCATATTTCTTTTTTAAAAAATGATAATTTCCCTATGTTTCTCCACATATTCATGGAATATTCTGTTGTAAAATGTTTTCATTATATTTTATTTAATAATATTTGCATTAATTTCAAGGAAATATATTTAAGCTTTCTTTGGATGAACTCTTGTTAAGGAGAACAAAGAATTTCTGCACTAGGAAATGATGATACACACATTACTTTCCAAGATTTGCGGTTAAGAAATGAGCTCACTTTCAAATACAAGAGAAGGGTACAGAATTCTGTGTTGGCTTTGCAGCTTCTTTAATGAGGTTCTCATTCACAAATGTTATGGTGCCTTCACTTGATTAATGTCCCCCTTTTATAGAACTATTGGAAACCTCAATCAAACAATGAAAAATACAAACAAAATCATTCACTGAAACAAAACATGTCTTAGAAACTTCACAAATAGAATTTCCACAAAACAAGAGCACATGTAAATAAATAACTTAAACATGCATATATATGATTTCTCAAGCAAACTGCATATGTTTGTCCATTAATTACAGAACATTCTTTATTTATCTTACAACCTAATGGCAAACTAGGAGCTTCAGAGTCAGAAAGCCTGGTTGGTAATGGGTATGCCATTTGCTGTGATCTATGGGAAGGTTACCTTGTGTTTGTAACCCTGCAGAGAGTAAATGTTAAACTAAATTCTTTAAACAGACTTGTGATGAGGCACCTATGATCCGGAGTTGTAAACATGTGTAGTGGGGATTTTAGCTATGTTAGTTCTTAGCACTTATAGTCTATTTGGAACAGAAATTCCACCTGATGTTAAAGATTTCCAGTTTCTTATAAAAAGATCAACGTCTTTTTGCAAAAATAAATAATTTTTTAAACTCAATTTTAATTTATAGTTTCAAAGACCATTGCTTTGAAATGTTTCTGCCTTTATATTTTTCGAGTGCTGAACTGATATTTACCATCTATTTCTGTGATTTAATTCTTTCTCTTAAGACAGCAGCCTGATCATAGGTGTAAGTAGTTTTACAGTTCCTCATTCATTATACTTATATCTTAGCTGAAAAATTAAGGCAACCATAGCATGTTCTTGGAGGTTCTCTTTATGTCCCGAGGGCTGGTAGGCAATACTTCCTTTTCCCTTCACTAATGAGAATTGAATCAGTTTATGTTTTTCACTACATCTGCAACCAAAGTCTATGAGTTGCACATAATAGTACATGAAGTATAAATACATATGTTATATAACTATAAATATACATGTATGTGGGTACAAATAACTATGTTATACATAGTTATAAATACTATGTTTTAGTGTTCAGACATCCATGAAATTGAAACAAATATATAAATGCAAATTTGTCTCAAAATATTTTATGTAATTTAAATATGATATAGTTACATTACTATATCTACAGATATTTAAATAATTATATGTATATATACACACATATACGCACACATTCAAGTATTATTTAGGTAAGTATATGAGGCTTTGTGCATCGTTTAGGTGTTCAATGAACATAAAAGATCATTATGTACCCCAAAGATAAAAAGTTCCAATTCTTAAATCGTTGGTTTCTGTCTGAAAGCATATTTTTAATAGTGAATTTTTATAATCTTTGATATAATTTTCTTGATCTGTTAGGGTGGGAATATCACACTTGTCAGAGAGTTGTTGAAAGAATTGCATTAGATTACCTATGTATAAAACTAGGCAAATTACCTTGTTTGGAAAAAAAATAATACCAATAAACTATTAAATGGGTGTTGAGGAATATGTACAAAATATTTGATTTATTTGCTGAATTGAGAATAGTCTCTTTCCTAACTATTTCAAACCATTGCTTTCAGTTTCTTTTTTGAAGTAAAATACCTGAAAATTTTCACATTTAAGCTAGCAATTAAAAAATAATACCGGGGGGTGCCTGGGTGGCTCAGTCCATTAAGCGTCTGCCTTTGGCTCAGGTCATGATCCCAGGGTCCTGGGCTCAAGCCCCGCATCGGGCTTCCTGCTCAGTGGGAAGCCTGCTTCTCCCTCTCCTCCCTGTTCATGCGCTCTCTCGCTATCTCTGTCTCTCTCTCTCTCAAATAAATAAATAAAATTTAAAAAATAAAAATAAAAAAAAAAATTTATACCAGAACTTTATCTAATTACCTTTTATTTCCTCATTTGATCAAAAATAGTCGAGAAATGTTTATTTTACATTTGTTTGTAGTTGGGTAGATCCTGTAATCATGTTGCTTTTAAAATCTGTAATAGATGTTTTATTTGACTATTAATATATTTTATAAATATATTTTGATGTTGTTAAAATGTCACATTATACATTGTATCCAATTACAAAAGGATTTGGCCTTTGCAAAATATATGCATCCTTGTAGGATGTGATTAATGCCTGCTATTTCTAGGGGTGTAATTTTGGGAACAATCTTTCATGAAACTGCTTATAAATTTGAAGTCATTTGGCACAATATTCATTTAACCAAATTACTGTGCTAATAGTAATTTCTCTTTTTAAATAGTTTTCAGAGTTAGTGGGTGTGTGCTTCTCACCAATCTTGAGTATTTATGACTTGACCAGTGATTGTCTTGTGCACAGGACATGCAGTTTATTTAACATTTCTTGGTTCTGGCTTGCTTTATCATGGTTCCAGAAGTTGTTAACATGGATTGAAGCCTAATTTATAGTCAGTTTCCTCAAGGAGAAGAAGACATTTTTAATTTTTTTAAAATGAGGTATCATCAATATACATTATGTTAGTTTCACATGTACAACATAATGATTGATATTTGAATCAAATAAAATAAATACCACAATAAGTCTAGTTAACATCTGCCACCATAGTTACAATTATTTTTTTCTTGTGATGAAAACTTTTAAGATTTACCCTTTGCAACTTTCAAATATGCAATACAATATTATTAAGTATAGTCACATCCCCATGGCTTGTTTATTTCATAAGTAGAAGTTTGTACACTTTGGTTCCCTTCACCCATTTTGCCCACCTCCCACACCCCACCTCTGGCACCAACCAATCTGTTCTCTCTATCTATGAGCTTGGTGGGGTTTTTTGTTTGCTTGCTTACTTGATTGATTCTTTTTTAGATTCCACATATAAGTAGATTATATGGTATTTGTCCTTTTCTGTCTGACTGATTTCACCTGGCATAATGCCCTCATGTCCATCCATGTTATAACAAATGGCAAGATTTCACTCTTTTTTGTGGCTGAATAATGTTCCATTTATGTATACTTACCACATTTTCTTTATGTAATCATCCACTGTTGGTTGTTTCCATACCTTGACTATTGTAAATAATGCTGCAGTAAACATAGGGATGGGTATATCTTTGTGAGTTAGTGTTTTCATTTTCTTTAGATAAATACCCAGAAATAGAACTTCTGGATCATATGATAGTTCTATTTTTATTTTTTGAGGAACCTCCAAACTGTTTTCCATAGTAGCTGTACCAGTTTGCATTTCTACTAACAGAGCAGAAGGGTTCCCTTTTCCACATCCTCACTAATCCTTGCTTATCTTGTCTTTCTGATAATAGACACCTAACAGGTATGAGGTGATGTCTCATTGTGGTTTTGATTTCCATTTCCCTTATGATTAGTGATATTGAGCATTATTTTATATACTGGTTGGCTTTCTGTGTATCTTCTTTGGAAAAAATATCTGTTCATATCCTCTGCCCACTTTTTAATTGGATTACTTTTGGCCATTGAGTTGTATGTGTTTTTGATACTTTTTGGATATTAACCCCTTATCAGCTATAGGATTTACAAATATTTTCTCTTGCCTTTTCATTTTGTTGATGGTTTTCTTGGCTGAGCAGATGCTTTTTAACTTGATGTAGTCCCACTTGTTGATTTTTGCTTTTGTTGCCTTTGCTTTTGGTGTCAAATCTAAAAAACTCCATAAAAACCAACCAACCAACCAACCAACCAAACAAAAAAAACCACTGCCAAAACCGATGCTGAGGAGCTTACCACCTATGTTTTCTTCTAGAATTTTTATGGTTTTAGGTCTTAAATTCATGTCTTTAATCCATTTTGAGTTAATTTTTGTATATGGTATAAAATAATGCATTTAAATTCTTTTGCATGTGGTTGTCCAGTTTTTCCAGCATGATTTATTGAAGAGACTGTCATTTCCCCATTGTATATTCTTGGTTCCTTTGTTGTAAATTAACTGACCATACATCCATACATGCATGGCTTTACATCTGGGTCTTTTCTACTCTACTGATCTATGTGTCAGTCTTTATGTGAATACCATACTATTTTGATTATGATAGCTTTGTAATATAGTTTGGAATTGGGGAGTGTGAGGTCTCCAGCTTATTTCTTTCTCAAGATGGCTTTGGCTATTCAGGGTCTTTTGTGGTTCCATAAAAATTTTAGGTTCTATTTCTGTGAAAAATGCCATTGGGATTTTGATACGGATTACATTGAAACTGGATTGTTTGGGATAGTCTGGATATTTAACAATATTAATAAGAAAAAATTTTAAAAGTTAATATTCAAGTCTTTTAACTAACCAATGTAAATAAAATAGAAATTTTTTTTCCATTAAAAATCATTAATAGCCTTATGTATAGGACACTAAAAGGGGAATCAAATTCAGGGATACATAAGGTTAAAACACTGTCTTCAAGCAAAATGGATTAGGGGAGATGCTTTTGCAAGATGGCAAGAGTAGAAAAAAAGTTTTATGAGTGCTAGAGTTAAGGAAATTAAGGAATTATTGATAGAGGAAATGGCATTAAAATTAAATTTATAAGCAAAGTCATAGGGCTGAGAAAGTTGAAGGCACATTTATCTGACTGAGATGAGATTTATGCAGCACTTAGAGAATGAGCAGGAAAGACATATCAGATGCTGGTGTGGGCAGAATATGGAAGGTAGGTTTTTTTTTTTTCAATTTTGGGGTAAGGATATTATTCAGTAAATAGTGGCTTAACATAGAAGAGTCTGAATAGAAGAAGAACATGGACGAAGGTGAGCTTTAGAAACGATACCTGGGAATGTATAGAATAATTTAAAATAGAGAAAACTTTGGATATATAAAGAGACTGAAATGGAATGATGACAGTAGGAATAGAAAGAATATTTTCAAGATAAAATCTGAAGAATTAATAGGACTTACTGTCAGAAATTAGAAATAAATGAAAGGAGGCATCAAATTTGATTTTGAGAGTTTCTACTCTTACTGATAGAAAGTCATACCAGAGAAATAAATAGTTGTTAGGAGAGATATTGCAAGTTTTGGATAGTTTGAATGTGATATCTGGGCAGATATGCTAATAGAAAGGTGAGGCTAGGAAGAATGAAGCTTTTGGTAAACATGTGGGCTGAAGGCAAACACTTATGAATGATTCTAACAGAGGAGGTAACATGAAGTCATGGGATTCCTGGAATTCATTGAGGGAACTTGAAGAAATAGAAGTAGTCAAGGAATAATTTCCTGGAAAACATAATTAGGTGTTTAGAAGAATAAAATGAAACATAGAATAAGAAAAATAAAGACAGAGAGTTAAGAGATTCGAGAGAGAACATTTTCTCAAAAGTGAAATTGAAGAAGTTAGGAAGGCCATTGGTTCTGAGAATTCAGCAGAGTGACCAGAATGCATCCTCTCTGCATTCATAAACAAAATTACTAATTTGGGGGGAGGAATTCAGTCTCATTGAGAATCACATGAAAGTTTTGACTCTCTGCCTAGGAGAAAACAAGTGATCTATACAAAACTTCTGGGTTAAGACAACTTTGAAAGAAAAAACTACCTACCTTCAGTAGCAACTTCAGCAAATTCCAAGAATTAAGCATAGGTTAGGTTTATATAACAGATTACAGAACTCTCTGTTTTCTGATCCTGCTCACTCGCAATAATTGGCTTTGTTTTTTCTCCTTATTTATGATTAATTTGAAGAATTACTATAATGATGGAAATGTACATGAGCAGAATGGCCAGTGGTTCTAGTTTACAGCCCTAAGCCCAAGGAAAACCTCATTCCTTAGTCAATTACTGCTTGGTAAAATAGAAGGAGTCAACACTATCTTAAATGGAAATTGGGGAAAATACTTTATAGATAATTCTCAAAACTGTTGGGTTTATGCTTTCAACATTTTAAAGATAGACTCTATGATTTTCTTTCCTGCTTAACGTTGTTCTCTTTTCAGGGAAAGCTTCTGGACTGTCATCTTTACCAATATTTCTATCTTAGGTCAGTTTCCAAAGAGTAAAACCCTGAAAGAAGGATTTTTGTACATGCAAATGATTTACTAAGGAAGTGCTTCCAAATGAAACCTGTATTGGAATGAGAAAAGCAGGACAGGAAGGAGAAGAAACTAAGAAATGACCCAGTCTGATTCACAGGGTAACTCTGGACTAAACATTAAACTTCCAAGTTTGTCCTAACTGGAGACAAGGGAGGTATAGGACTAAAATACTCCTGCAGTTGCATAGTTCATTCATTTTAAGGCCATGGAAAGGAGGGGCATGGTAATAAACTACAAGGAATTTAGAGCTATCATCCAAATCAGAGAGAGCATAGCAGTAGACCTTGGGCATTCCTGGTAACATTATTGTAACACTGCTAACAATATCCAAAGAATATTATGCCCATAGTACTCTTTTTCTGAAATAAAGTTCGGTAATAGTATAGTCACTGTAGTTTTCTTTGCCTAAGTATTAGCCAAGTAGACCTTTTTCATTTAATCTGTACGTATCTTTGTATTTTGAATATATTTCTTGTAAGTCACAAGACTTGGTCTTGTGTTTTTTCATTATTATTTAATCTGGCAATCTCTGTTTTTCATTGGGGCATGTGAATTAATTGCTTTTAATGTGATTATTGATATGGTTGGGTTTAATGTGATTATTGATATGGATGGGATATAAACAATATGCTTATTGTTCATAGCATCTGCTATCTGTTCACTTTTCTACTCTTACTGCCTTTTGGACTGAATGAACTTTTTTATGATTTCATTTTATCTCCCCTGTTAGCTTATTAGCTATAACTCTTTGTTATTGGTATTTTAGTGGTTGCTATAGGAATTTAGTTAATATCTTTAAATCATCACAGCCTGCTTTTAAGTGATATCATCGTACTTCACATGTAATATAGCTACCACATGAAGAGGCAGCCTCCTGGTTAAAAACCTGTGTGTCATTTTTCTGGCTTGACCATAAGCAATTAAAAGGTTTTGCCTAACAGGCCCGATGAGGAAAAGCTGCCCTCTGCACGCCCCCCCCCCCCCATGCTGTACTGTACATGACTGCATTACAGTCTCTGAAGGGAGGTGTAGGCAAAGACTCAGGTCCCTCTGGCTGGTCATGCTCTTCCTGTGCAGCATTCCTCCCTCCAGTGCCTTCACCCCATATTTCATCATCTGGGACCTTGGGCTTAAGCCTTTTTCAGGTGCTTCTTTGGAGGGCTCTCTAACGCATAAAACACTTTTCTCCACTTTGACTCAGTACCCATTACTTTCCCACTCTTGATCCTCCCCCATTGTCCTGGCTCCACCCCAGGGTCTATAAAACTATCTGAACCCTGTTTACGACTCTACCCAGTGACACAACCTCCATGTCTGTGCTAATCTACCTGATCCTCTACAGGTGCACTCTTCCATGGGGGAAGTGGAACAAGGGGAAGTCAGCAAGTTCTCTGGTTTTAGCCTCTTACTTACACCGTTGTGGTAAATTATTGCAGCTTCACTGTTCCTTTTATTTTGGCTTCCTGCTTTAATTGGATATTCTTTTTTTTTTTTTAAAGATTTTATTTATTTATTTGAGAGAGAGCACATGAGACGGGGGAGGGTCAGAGGGAGAAGCAGACTCCCTGCCGAGCAGGGAGCCCGATGCGGGACTCGATCCAGGGACTCCAGGATCATGACCTGAGCCGAAGGCAGTCGCTTAACCAACTGAGCCACCCAGGCGCCCATTAATTGGATATTCTAACACCTAACAATTCAGCTTTCTCTCCCTACTCAGCTGAGTTCCTGACCCTATGGTAGAAGTCCATTTCTCCTATCGTGTCCCTTCTGCCCTTACTGTCAAACATTTCACTTTTACACATACCATAAACCTCATATTTTTATTTAAACAGTCTATTGTCTTTTAGAGTGATTTAAATAGCTGGGAAAAAATCCTGTATTTACCCATGTAAGATGCCATTTTCAGTGCTTTTTGCTCCTTCTGCTTTTTCATTAATATTTCCACCTAATATCATATCTCTACTGTCTGAAGGATGCCCTTTAATATTTTTGGTGATGCAGTTTGCTGGTTATAAATTGTTTCAGCTTTTACATGTCTAAAAAAACAAGGTTTGTGTGTTTTTTTGCCTTCATTATTGAAAAATGTATTTGTTTTTGAAAAGAACTCTCAATTCAAAGGTTTTTTGCTGTTGTTTTTAAGTCCATTATTTTAAAGATGTTGTACCACTGTATTTCCACTTTTATTTTTTCCTATGAGAAATAGGATCTTCGGTCATCTGCACATATGTTTGTTACTTTTTCTTGACTGCTTTTAAAGATTTTCTCTTTATCTCTCATTTTAGAAATTCTATCACAAAGTCCCTTGGTATGGTTTTCTTCTTGTTTCTGATTGTGTTCTGTTGAACTTGTGATATACATGGATTTACAGTTTTCATCAGATTTGGAAAAGCTTTGACCATTACTTTTTTCAAATGTCTTTACTGTCCCTACCCCCATTCTTTCAGGACTTGAATTACTCACAGATCAGGCTACTTAAAATTTTATAACAGTTGTCTTTATTTTGGGTGATTTCTATTGTTGTATCTTCAAATTCACTAATTTTTTTCACTGGCCATTAATTTCATCCAGTGCATTGTCATCTCATTCATTATAGTTTTAACTTGAAGATATCCTAATTTGTTCTTTGCCATAACTTCCATGTCTCTACTTACTTTTTTGAATATATAAAATATAATTATAATAACTCTTTAATGTCCTTGTCTGTTAATTCCAACAGCTTTGTCAGTTCTGGTTAGATTTATTTCCTAATTATTGTTTGTATTTTCCTGCTCTTCTGTGTACCCAATAAATCTCTATTGACTGCCAGACACTGTAAACTTTAACTTTTGGGATGTTAGATGTAATTTCATTCCTATAAATATGCTTAGGCTTTGCTGAAAGATGCAGGTTAGGTATTTGGAAGCAGTGTGATCCTTTCAAATCCTGGTTTTTAAGATTTTGAGAGGTAGGACTGGAGCAGTATCAGTGTAGGCTTAATTATTCCCCACTACAGAGGCAAGGCCCTTCTTTGGAACGGGGTAGCTTTGTAGGCTGGCTGCTCGAAAGAAATACTATTTCTAGTCTCATGTGAGTGCTGGACAGTGTTTCATTTAAACCATTTGATAGGTTCTCTCTTGAAGATTTTGTAAAATATTTAAAATTAATTGAGATTTATTTTATAGTATATGTCCCATCTTGGTGAATGTTTCACATGCATTTTTTTTTTAAAGATTTTATTTGTTTATTTGAGAGAGAGAGAGAGAATGAGAGAAAGAGAGCACATGAGAGGGGGCAGGGCCAGAGGGAGAAGCAGACTCCCTGCCGAGCAGGGAGCCCTATGCGGGACTCGATCCCGGGACTCCAGGATCATGACCTGAGCCGAAGGCAGTCGCTTAACCAACTGAGCCACCCAGGCGCCCATGTTTCACATGCATTTGAATGGTGATTATATTTTGTAGCTGTTGGTGCTAGTGTTATGTAATGGAGGGGAATAGAGATGGTAGACAATAACACTCACACAGGATTTCATTGTTGTGGTCCTTTATTCGTACTTGCTTTTTCTGAAGAATTACTGAGAGGGGGTGTTAGGAACTTCAACAGTGATTGTAGGTGTGCCGCATTCTCTTTCAGTGTGCTCTGATATTAGGGATTTTTTATATCTTCCTGATGAATCGATCACTTCATTATTTCAAATTTCCCCACTTATACCTGTTAACAATTTATGTTCTGAACTCCGTGTTCTTTTTGTCTGATATTAATATAGTCACACCAAAATTATGTTTAATTATATGCCATCTTTATCTTTTTACATTCGATTACATTTAGCTACCTATTTCTTTTTATTTAATATCCATCACTTACTGGCAGCACAGAGTTAGGGTTTGTTATTTAATTCAGACTGAAATCTGCCTTTTAATTGGAGTGTATAGTCCATTTACACTTAATATAATTATTGATGTGATTGGTTTTAAGTCTACCTTCTCTGTATTCATTTTCTGTTTTCTCTACCTACTCTTTTTCTTCTGTTTCCACTTTCCTGTATTTTTATGTTAATAGGATTATGTTTTATTTAGTATTGTAATATTACATTTTATTCCCTTTATAAAATTAGTGATGTTATATAACATTAGCTTATAGATTATAATCTTTTTTTTTTTTTTTTTTTATATTCCTAAACTCAGTTACTGGCTCCACCACCTATGCATTTAGATAGAAATCGCACATTCTTGGACTTTTTTTTTAGCTCACCTCCAACCAGAAACAAGTTTTTGCCTTCCCAAATCTTTTAAATCCAACATTTATTCTTTAAAAGCAATCAGTGTGACTGCCATAATTTGCTGTCACCTCACCTCTTACCTGATGGAGTGGAATAGCCTCTTAACTAATTTGTCCTCTCATTCATCCATTCCCAGTTGGTCAATATTCAATAGATCTGTTTGCCCTGTGGAGCTCGTTGTATAATGGAGAAACTACTGTGAGAAAGGAGGAAAGAAGAGGTGAAGTGATGAATTCAGGGGTGGGGGGAAAATATTGAAAACTAGTTGTAGTGAGTGCAGGTATTTATGTGTAGGAATTGTGCATGATATCAACAGGGATGAAGGAAACCAAAGGCTGGTAACTGGGTTGAAGGGACTCCTGACTCCAGGAAAAGAAGATGCCACGGGGTGAAAATCATCTTCAGTGTTATGGTCTTACCTTTGCAGGTCCTTAATCTATTCAGTATCATGGTTATTTGTATATAGTGAGTGCTTAAATGGTTTAAGTGGAAAGACAAGTAAATTACTAAAGATGGGTAAATGAACAGTTTCTCACTATTTAAATGAGATATTTTTTGTTTGTGTCTTATTTCACTGGGCACAGGATCAAACACTTTTTCCTTTAGTGTGGTAAAGAGAACTAAGGTTCTTAAAGGAAAATATTTCTGGAATAGGCTTGTTGAGAAATTTAAGGTCATTGCCATAAAGTAAAAGGCATCAAAAATGCATAACTTGGAGACTGGCAGGAAAAAATTGAAATGGCTGAAGGCATCTTGAGCAACATGACATTTACACAGTGGCTATGTAAATTTAAATGGTATGTCATAGGATTCAAATAAGTTGGAACATTTATTTTCAAAATGTTTTCTTTTAAAAATATTGTATGTATTACGCTAATTGTAGAAATTAAAAGGTGATATTAGCAAATCTATTTTAATCTGAATATGCAGCATTCTTAAAATAAAGTTCTAAATTAAATTCAAGCATATTCATGCTTTCCCAAGATAACAGTATTTTTATTGTCTGATGACATTGGAAGGCTTTAGATACCTTATCATATGTATATATTCATATAAAATCACTTCGAATATTGAAACAATTATCAACTGGATACTGAATAAGAAATACCATCTGGGATTTCCAGTTAAAGTAGAAATAACCTCTCCCTTAACCTTACCTTATGTAAAAAAATTCTCTAATCCATTCTCCATGTATGAGACAGGTTTCTCTTTGGTTAAGTAATTTTTAAGGCTTTGAAGGGGAATTGGTGATGGCATGTCTTTGGAAGCTTTGAGAAGATACTTCCCCTTTCTCAAATGTACTTCTCTTTTTGTCATGCCAACACCTCCAGTCTTCAAGATTTAATTCAAGAAATACCTCTTCATAAACCTTTCCTAACCCAGTGGGCCTGGTAAAAGTAATCACTACTTCTTTGTGATCTTATTGTATCCTCTGCAAATGCCTTTTGGCCTTTTGGTCCTTCCCTTCAGAATGGAGGCATTCATTCCCCAGCTGCCTGCACTGTTACCTGCTAAGACTCATAGCTGGGTCAGTTTCTGTGGATAGCCATAAACTATCTCATGTAAAGTTACACATTCATCCAGTTGCATCCTCCATTCAATAACTTGTCAATGTGGGGTATAAAGACTTAAACACTGCCTTAAAAAGAAGAAGTCTAAGAAGACATCCCTGCCTCAGAACTTTTATTAGGATCAGCTGAATCCTCTAATGCAACTGTTTCATAGTTTATAATTCTCCTTCTGACCAGTCCTACTCCCCTCAATCCTTAAAAGGGGCTAATTATTCAAGTACTGCCCAATAAATATCCTGCATTCAAATTTTACAGTCTCAGAGTCAGTTACTAGTGAACCCATCTAAGACAGCCTCTTTCTTAAAACCAGAATTTAGTGATCTCAGGCTGCTCACAGAAAGAGAAAAGGACTTATATTTACCTAAAAACTGTGATAGTGATTTACATACCTGATTTCATTCAATCCTCTTGAGGTGCAGGCTCTTCTATTAAGTTACAAAAAGTTGTTCTGTATCCACTTGAAGGAGCATGGTTTAAGCTTCCAGGCTGTGGATTCATATCAAACAAATGGATTATTCCTTGGACCTTTAAAACTAGGTATACTCTTCTCCTTTTTAATAATCACAGTTTATATGGCATTTTTTTTCTCTTCCAAATAGAACATTGTTAAATTTAAAAATCTCTTGATAAGTCAGGTTATACTCTTCCCTGATAATTCCATCACATTTCTCTGCCTGTATTTACCTTCCCTGTACACACTTTGCTGTGCACAGTCAAGCAGACCTTTGAATTACAGAATAATTCCTTTGCTCTCCATTCTTTGCTACTAACATTTCATCAAGGGTACTCTTAAACATCCTTAGGCTTTATATTCTTGAACAAACTTCTGGCCTTCTCTTGAATTAACTTCAGGTAAATAGGCAACCAACACTGATGTTGATTTTCTAGTCATAATATTAAGCTTTCAATTGACAAAACTGGAATATGCTGCCATTATTACATATTACTGAATTTGTAACGCCTTTACCTTTTCTGTGATGAATTAGTTACATGAGCATATAGCACATTGCATGATTAATATTTTATCCTCCAAAGAGCTTGCCAATATTGAATATATTATATATGCCAATATGCAACATGTGCAGTTTTCTCATTTCCAATTTTTCTTTATTATCTTAAATTTCATAATCATATGCCACTTCTTACTAGCACTAATAACTGTCACTGAATTTATCAGATACAATTAGGTTAATAATACTTCTAAAACTCCCCTAAACTAAGCATACACAGTGAAAGTCTGAACAGTGAGATCATTGATCCAAGACTTTGAATTCTGCTTTATCATATGTTTGGAAGCTGAACTGATACATTTTTCTATGGAGTATAGGCTTGTTTTCATTTCTATTCATTCAGAAGTTGAATTTTTGAAGTAGAAAAGCTTATGCAGGGGGATCCCCCTTACAGCATGAGAATGTGAGGATCCCTGTGGAACTGTTCCCCAGTGAAAGTGGCAAAAACTATTGAAAGACATAACACTCATTTAAAATTTCTGAAAATGCCCTTGCAGACATACAGCAAATGATGAAACATTTATTCAAAAAAATCTTCTAAACTTGGTAAGAGCTGAGAGATTTTGGTATTTGAACCAAGAACTCTGCTTGAACTTTCACCATCACAGCTCAGCAAGATGGAAATTCCACTCTAAAGTGGTACGACCAACACTCAGGACTCTCTCTCTCTCCCTGCAGCTCCCATTCAGAGGGCTGTTTTCCTGGTATGGATTGGATGTCAGCATTTCTCATCCCCACCCTGCTGCTGAGGCTAAAATTCCAGTGAGTGAGGCTCTTTTCCAGTTCGGTCAGGCAGAAAGGGAGAAAGATAGTTGAAAAGAGCCCTCCTGGGTTTAAAAGAAATCTAAAACCCACCTCAGGATCTAGTCCTTTCAAGAAACTTGAATTTTAATTGGATGAATCTGTGAAGCAGTTTATACTGTAGGACATTGTTGGAAACAATGTAGCAATCAGCTGGTAATTACAGGAATTTAACAGGGGGTGTGGTCAGGGAAAGAAGCAGCCAAAGAAAACCCTACCAAAACTATTGCCACAGACTTGAGGCATACCCCAGGTCTGCCACCTGAGGAGCAACATCAGAGGCTTCACACTGTGGAGAGGAAATAGGTATCACTAAATAAGTTAACAAGCAAGTAACAGTAATAAGATCCAAATGGGGAAGCAGTAGCCAAAGTAACTTTTTGATTAAAAAAAAAATTATAAATTTGATGCTGGGAAGCATACCACACACAGTGAAGATTTTGCTTCGCCAGCTGATTAGAAGTTGTATCCTCTGGTAGCAGCTGGTTATGTATGCAGCTAAATCCCTTCTAGGGAGAAACTGGGAGATGGACATTTTTGCTTGTTCCCTCTGTAGTGAACTCCACTATACAGCTGAGGAATGCACTCTTGTGCCCATTTCAGAATTGTGTCTTTGTTTGCTATCGTCATGTGGTACTCCTGAATGCAAGCCCCATTGACTATCAAGGCCAGGAGAACCAATATCCATATTGGTTCAGTAATTTTAACAAATGTACCATATTAACATAAGGTATTAGGGGAAACTGCGTGTGGGGCATACGAAAACTCGTGGTACCATTTTGGAAAATATTCAGTAAATCTAAAGCTGTTCTAAATTTTTAAGTTATTTTAAGAAAACACATAAAAAGCAAGTGTTGGACAGAAAGATGTTGGTCATTTAGTAATTTGGTATTAATATTAGAAAAAATGAATTATATGCATATACATGCATTATTCAGGTTTGAGTCATATAATAAGAAAGGAGAATTTTTCTTAAATGTTTTCTCTTCTTTCTGGGTGAGCTGGGGAGAACTCCAGGCCCTGAGGCCTCCGCCTAGCCCTCCAAGGGACATCACCAGAGGCTCTTAGTTTTGTTTCAAGAAATGTGAGTGAGGAGTTTATTAAATGAGAGTCCAGGCTGGAAATGTGAGAGCTGGTGAACCCAGAGGAGAGCTGTACACCCCAGAGTTTGGGTCTCCATCTTGTATTGTCAGTTGTTAATTAAGGGATGGAATATTTATTATTTGGGGAGAAGATTTTTGGGAGCAGAGTTTCTCACCTTTGCTCCCTTATTTGGTCAGGGTCTCAGGCCTTCTTTGTCTTGGGCCTGTCTGGTATGATCTGCCTTCTTGTGGCTTTGTGAAATGCTGCCAGGGACAGGTTGCTAACTGTCCTGATAATAGGCCTTGCCTCCACCTTTGCTGGGCTCCAGGCAACCTGTCAAAACCTAACTAGCTGTTCACTCTAACAATGTGAGGAGTGAGTGTCAAGGAGTGTCTGTGTTGGGAGGTAGAAGAAGATAATGCCTAAGGAGAGTATTTTAAGGCCACATTTATTTTTCTTTATGATTTAGTGAGAGGCAAGAGGGAGACCCCACGTCAGACCTACTTAATCAGGATCTTCATTGTACCCAGATGCCCAGGTGAATTATGTGCACGTTAGAGTTTGAAAGCTAAGTTGTTGATACCCCTTCTAAATTTGCTCTTTCTTTTCCTTATTGTCTTTTTGCCCTATTATACCAGGTAGATTTTTTTTTCCTCATTTACCTTTTCTACAGACCCACATAAGCGATGGAGCTTGCAGCCTCTGCTAGCTGTTTATTTAAATGAAGATTCTGACCATCTCCTGATGCACTTGTTAATGAGGATAAACCTTTGACAGCACTGCCCGTTGGCGGCATTAGGATCCATTTAGAAAGCAGGGAGGACAAGGATTAAGCTGATTGGTGAAGGGATAGAAAAGTTAGGAGCTGACATTCCTTAGAATTTGGCCATTTTTACATTAATCTCCTTTTTTTACTGGAGGCCCAGACTGATTATTAGTACTTCTCCCCACATTTTGTGTATTCCAATAGGTGACTAGCAAATGCTTAACTGAAAGTAACTGTGCACATTTAAAAGTACTGTTAACTTGTTTTAAAAAGCATAATTAAAAAACTGAGAGGCGGTGCCTGGTTGATTCACTTGGTAGAACATGTGACTCTTGATCTCAAGGTTGTGAGTTCAAGCCCCACATTGGGTGTAGAGATTAAAAAACTTTTTGAAAAAAAATTACTGAGATAAAATCGACATATAATAGTTTATTAGTTTCAGTTCAACATGATTCAATATTTGTATATATTCTAAAATCACAATAAATTTAGGTAACATCTATCACCACACAATAATAACACATTTTTTTCTTGTGATGAGAACTTTTAAGATCTACTCTTTAGCTATTTTCAAATACACAATACAGTATTTTTAACTATAATCACCATGCTGTGTATTATATCTCCATGACTTTAATTTTATTTTTGATTAGGAAAAATGTTCACAATATCCTCAGTACTATGTGTAATTAAGGGAGATATGTTCAGTCTCTCTTGGTCCTATTTGGAAATCCTCAGCCTGGTTTATAATATCTTAAGAAAACATGGTAGAATCTTGTGTCTAATGACAGGAATCAGTAATAAATTTAAATTAACTAGATTTAAATTAACTAGATTAAGTTAACTAGATTTAAAGAATTCTACATTTTGCTGAAGATGAGTAAGCTTAAGCTGAGAAACTTTAAGTATCTAGTAACAGCACAGTGGCAGAGATGTGATTTGAGTAACTGTTGAATGATTCCAATGACCATGGGATTAATCACTCTGCTATAATGCTTCTCTTGACTTTCTGTGATTAAAAAAAATAATAATGGAAGCAGGGAGAGGATACATTGCTGCTAGTCTACTCAATCTATGATGACTAAATAAATAGATAAAAAATATTCTTTTTCATTTGATTTGTAGACCATTGGGTAAAATGCATGAACACGTGCAGTTAATTGCAAGCAAGAAATGAATGCTTACATATTAGCATAAGCAAGTAAAAAGTACATTTAGTCTTAAGGATATAGAAGATAAAAGTACTAAGTCAAACTGGAAGAACTACTCTGGGAGCTAAGGAGTCTAAAAATCCATGAAGAATATGAAATCCAGTGTGTTAGAGCCAGACCCTTTTTCTGCTGTAGAAAATACAGATGATAAATATCAGTGTGATCAGACACATCTGAATATATTCAACCTATGGAAATTCTTAATCACCTTCAACAGAAGACAGATGAACACGTTTAATTTATTAAACCTGTCTACTGCAGCACATGTGGCATTAACTCCAAACTTGTTCTCATTCACTAAGCCAGCCAATGTTCTGGATAACAGTTCAAATAGAAATATTTTTCTATTCATGCTGTGGTTACCAATCAGTGTTGAATTTTTGGCTCTGAACTTGTTCTTTGCTAACAACTACTATTTTGTCCCTCGTGGAGGTACTGTTTTAATCTTTTGTTCAACATGCCCACTTCATCACTGAATAAGGATGAGATTTGCCTTCCTGGGAGGGTTTTATAGCAACCTGCTTCTTTTATGCTTTATTAGAAGTAGCGCTCCCATATTATAGTGTAAATTTTGTCTTCAGGAATTTAAGCCTTCAATTTTAGAAATTTGCCAATTAACCTACACATTATCCAGTTTCTAACTGTAGATTTAAGTCAAGATGACTTAAGTACCTATTCTTAGACCCACACATTAATAATATTAAGGAGATGGCTATGAAATGTTTCCGTGGTTGACATTTTAATGCTTAAATATCTATTTAGTAATTGCTTAGAATATGTATATGTTTGTTAATAAATGTATGTTCTTATGACTGTGTAGTCAAGTTTGTAAATAAGTTTAGAGACCAATTAATAAGCCAGACATTTATATGGATGTAAGGTAATGTTTCACTCAGCAAGGCTTAGTATTTTTTTCCCCTCATTGCCTTTGCCATGCATTTCCTCTCCTGTGGAATAGCCACCCTTTCAACTCACGCATGGATACTCCTTTGTAACTCTTACTTAGTTCTCTCTCTTGAGTGAAACCTTTCTAAGCCATGTCAGTCCATACATCTATCATTCCTTTGAATGTCTCTAGTATTTATTATCCAGCATCCTGCATTGTTTTTTCCCTTTGCTTCTGCATTGTCATCCATAACCCAAAGACACTGGGAGTAATTATCTAGAGTGTGTTATGTCTTGAAGCTTTTGTAAAAAAAAAAAAAAAAAAAAGGGCACCTGGGTGGCTCAGTTGGTTAACCGACTGCCTTCGGCTCAGGTCATGATCCTGGAGTCCTGGGATCGAGTCCCGCATCGGGCTCCCAGCTCGGCAGGGAGTCTGCTTCTCCCTCTGACCCTCCTCCCTCTCATGCTCTCTGTCTCTCATTCTCTCTGTCTCAAATAAATAAATAAAATCTTTAAAAAAAATGCATTCTCTAGTATGCTTATTTTTACTCGTCACCCTTGGATTAACCACTCTCACTCTACTATTAATATTCTTTTTAGATGCCTCCATTCTTTTGACTATCCTAACCCATTCATACTCATTTATTTTTCTTCTCTAACTCTAACTTCATAGCATTTTACTTGCATTTATTGGCAGAGAAATTTTTGTGTTCCTATTGTAAGTTTACATGTCTGCCTTTATATTTTATCTTTGGTTTATTTTATAATCATTCCACATTCACTGATGATTTTCTTTGATTCTGGACATCCTTCTTTTCCCTAACACATACCAGAGGGTTTAGCAAATCATAAACAGTTAGTAGAATATGTAATATGTAGTGAATAAGTGGATGAATGAATGAAAAATCTTTTATTTGGCACATTCATAATATTTACTGATATTGGCCATGTTCAATAAGTATTTTATTTTTTCTTAAATTATTAATAATTTTTATAGGAGACCCAAGTATAACTTTAGTTTTAGGCAGCCATTTATCTGGCCAGTAGCCGTAGTGTAAATTTGTAAAGAGTAGAATTGGCTATCAAGTAGCTAGGTTCTGACTTACTTGCTTGAACTACTTGTAATATTTAGTCTTAACTTTCCTACTCTATAAAATGAGACATTTAGATCAGTTGAAAGTGATTGTTTTTTGCAAACCTAGAGTTTTCTAACTCTAAGGCTAATTATGTCTGTGTTTTAGTGGACCGTGGAAGTTGGATGCATACATTATACAATGCGTGACTTCAGTCTATTTTGATTTAGAGTTCAAAATAGTATTTCTTCCTGAAAAATATAGAGGTGGCAGGATTGTATCATGGTAAGGCCATGGATATTGAATTCAAACAGACTGAGTTCATGTCCAAGTTCTGTCATTTATTAGCTATGTAAACTTAGGCAAAAATAGCTAAATCTAAGTTTGTTCATCTCTATGATGGGGAGACTTCATAGGTCTGTAACTGTCAGTGCAGTTAAGTGTGAAGTATTTAGCACATGGTTAATTTAGTACATGTGATGTACTTAGCACATGCCTGGCACATGGTTAGCAGTTAAGGAGTATCAGCTATTATTATCATCATATTAATACTAGAAATAATCATGTATTAAGAAAACATCTCACTGTAAACATCTGACTCTTTTTACCATTTGATCCTTTTATTCCCTGAATAGTATTGCAAATTTTGAAATTTCACTTGGGAAGTTTGGATTTCACTTTTTGTTGTGTATTTCATTAGAGATTCCTAAGTCTTCCAGGACTATATTCATGCTGCACAAAGCCAGCTAAATAATAAGTAACCTTGAGCAATATTTAAAAGTTAGTAGGATTCATTCACTGAAGTCTGCCAATTGGACATTATTTACTTAAAAAAAAAAAAAACCTCAGCTTTGTGGCTTTTGTATTATATTCATTATCTTTCAATAATATTGAAGCTTGATGTTTGGCTTTTATAGATAGAAGTACCAAAGTTTAAGAAAACCCATCTGAGCAGATATGAAAATGGGGATGATGAAGTTCTATTTTATAACATAGTGATTACTTGATCGTGTCCTAATTATGTATTTAATCTTCTTTTATTCTCTGAATATCTGAGAAACAAATATATAATAATACTAATAAAATCATACTATCCAAGAAGGAAGAACTAATGGCCCTTTAACCAGGAATTTGCTTGTCTTGACTAGCTCATGGCAGTAATAACTTCTTTCTTGCTACTGAGACCTCTGACAGTTTTTGCTAAACAAGCTTTTAGAAGCTCTTTGAAACATTTGATTAGTTGCCTTTAAGATGTCCTGATGTAGGGTATGCTAGGGGTGTTCATAGAAAAGTTGTCGACTGACTTGAGGTTATAGTCTTTTTTAGAGAAGTAATAATTTTAATAACATTTACATGCTTTCAACTACATACCAAGAGCTCTGCTAGGCATTTAGAACAAAAAGATAGTGAAGGTTTAGTCCCAGTATTTAAAGAACTTATCATCAAATATGAGAACTTATTGTCAGTACTTAATGGTTCTATAAGTATGCAGAACATCATACCTAACCCAGTAGGGAATGGGTTCTGAGATGGTAGGAAGGAGACATTCAGAAAAGTTTGCCAAATATTCACATTCTGGGTTCTTCTTCATGGAATTTGTTGCCATATGTAAATTTGGAAGCTTTCTGATACAGAACAACCCTGAAACAAACCAAGTCTCTCAAATGGCTCTGAATGAGATGAGTGAAGACATTTTTTCCATGAGATTTGCCCTTTACATGCAAGTCAGCACCAGCCGGAAGAATGGGTGAAATGATGCTACATGGTTCAGGCTCATTGGCCCCCATGTGTCACAAATGTCTCTAATGTATCTCAATAACATTAGTGACGCTGTGACAGAATCCAGAACCCAGTATCTGCCTGCCTGGAAAAAGTAATTTTCCTTTTATGAAGAAGCAGTCTGTTTTGGGGAAATCATATAATTACTCAGAGAATAAAGAATCTTTTAAATAAAGGCACAGGCACTCTTCCTTTTCCCCGAACTTGCCTCTTGGTCATTACCCAGTTGGCCAGCTAGAGTGCCGCTTTCTTTGCCATATTTATTTTTTAATCATTTGACATGACAAAAAATCGTCATTAGTACTAGAATACTGAGACAAGATAATGGTTTGCCACTTTGAAAGGAAATGTCTCTAGAGCTTTGCCTGTGGGAGATCAGAGTCCTGTCAAAACATTCGATTCTGTAGGATTAATCTCTTAAATATGTTAGAATACTTCCATTTATAGAACTCTCTTGTGACTTATAAGCAGTGATATTCAGTTACTGACAAATAGATTGATAAAATCTTTCTGTGGCTTAATGATAGAAATAGAGTAAGAAAAGCTAGGTCTGTTTTTTTTTTTTCTTTTTGCATGAATTTTATAGACACATTAGGCTTAAGGGGGCCCACCATTTCTTGCTTAGATTTCCCTTGCACCCTATGATTCTGAGTGAATTTTAAAAATATTAGGCAGTGATATTATTTTTTGAAATATGAATATTTTTATTACAAGTGTTAAATGGGATTATGTTTATCACATGTCTAGGGCAGCAGCATCTGGGGACATATACTGTTATCTAATATTTGAAAATCACTGCACCAGATACTATGGAAGATGGCACATTTCATAATTCTGTGTAGCATCCAGAAATTTCCCAGATACTTCTTGATTAACGAACTTTTGTTGCAATAAACATAAGTAGTGATACTTTTCTCAAAGATACTTCTTATAAATATTCTAGCACAAAATTATATTTTTTCATTCAAGATGGCAGTTTGTGCAAAGATACTGGCTAATCTTCATGATGAGCTTATTAAAATTGTAGTACAGGAATAAAAATGATATTAGTAACAAGACCAGAAGGACAATGGTTTATCAAATCCTTGTTTGATAAAAGATGGAGGGGATTTTTGCTTCCATCCATCACGGTTTAATTGGTAGAGGAATAGTTCTCCACTGAAAATAACTAACAGTTTTGAAAAATATATATGAAATAGCTATATTTTAGTATTGCACAAATGACAAAGAAAGAAAACATAGAAAAGGCAATCACAGTTATTACCCTGGCTTTCTGCCGGGAGACACTTTCAGAAGCCTGGAGTCTGTTGCTAAGTGGCACTTGCATAGAGTGGAACTCTGTAAGGCAAGGCAAAGAACTGTCAGAACTCTACAAAATGAAATTACTTGGGAATACACAACGTTAGGAAATGTTTAGGTTCTAGGGGCGCTGGGGTGGCTCAGTCGTTAAGCATCTGCCTTTGGCTCAGGTCACGGTCCCAGGGTCCTGGGATCGAGCCCCACGTCGGGCTCCCTGCTCCGCGGGAAGCCTGCTTCTCCCTCTCCCCCTGCTTGTGTTCTCTCTCTCTCGCTGTGTCTCTCTCTCTCAAATAAATAAATAAAATCTTAAAAAAAAAAAAAAGGAAATGTTTAGGTTCTAATGAGTCAGAGACTGTTTAAACCTGAGGCCTTCAGTAGAGACTCCTGAAAATTCATGTCTAGGAGGACTAAACTAGTCTATATTCCAACACAGCCTAAATATAAATCTCAAAGAGATAAAGCCGCTCTACAGTTAACTGTCTTCCAAAACAGCTATCACTTTCAAAGACAATGAAATCTAGGCCAACAACAGTGTATTACTCACAATATCCAGCATATCCCAAGTATTCATATATATCCAAATAAATATATATGTATATTCAATAATCTCTTAGATGTTCCAGCTATTTTAATAAGTCTAAATAAATCAATAATATAAAGATTAGAAAATAATTAAATATTTTAATGTTTAGCATGATCATTTATATAGAAGAACCTGAAGAATCAACAAAAAAAAAAGTATTATAACTAGTAAAAGTATTATAACTAGTAAAAAAATTTGGTAAAGATGTGGAGAAACTGGAACCCTCATACATTGCTGATAAAAATGTAAACTGAATCAGGCACTTTGGAAAACAGTTTAATAATTTATAAAATGGTAAACATATCCTTAACATAAAAGCCAGAATCTCTACAACTAGATAGGTATCAGCTGCTAGGACATATGGGAACATATATCTACACAAAGACTTTGTACAAATGATTATAATGGTTTCATCATAATAGCCCCCCAACTGGAACTGTACAAACATACATCAGCTAGCAAATGGATAAGCAAAATGTGATATAAATCTATATAATAAGATACAAATTAGCAATAAAAAGAAAAAATATATGTAAAACAACATGGAAAGAGTATGATTCCATTTACATAAATTTCTAGAAAAGATCAATCTATAGAAAAAGAAAGTAGATTTTCTGGGGATGAGAGGTGACAGTAAAGAGGCATGAAGAACTTCTTAGGGGGTGGCAAAAATCTGAATATAGGTTTATATAGACACAGCTATATAAACTCACTAAAATTTGACAAATAATCCTTGAAATATACGCTTATAACTGGTGAATATATAAAATGTGTATATATGTAAATTATAACTCAATATAACTTTTGTTTTTTAATTTTTAATTTTAATTCCAGTATAGTTAACATACAGTATTATATTAGTTTCAGATGTACAATATAACAATTCAACAATTCTGTATGTTACTCAATGCTTATCATGGTACGTATAGTCTTAATCCCCTTCACCTGTTTTACCCATGCCCTCACTCACCTCCCCTCTGGTAAACACCAGTTTGTTCTCTATAGTTAAGAGTCCATTTTTTGCTTTGTCTCTTTTTCTCTTTGTTCATTTATTTTGTTTCTGGATATACAAATATGTGTGAAATTATATGGTATTTGTCTTTCTGATATTTTTAAATTAGCATTATACTCTCTAGCCTCATCCATGTTGTTGCAAATGGCAAGATGTCATTCCTTTTATGGCTGAGTAATATTCCATTGTATATATAAACCACATCTTCTTTATCCATTCATTTATCTATGGACATTTGAGCTGCTATTGTAAATAATGCTGCAGTAAATATAGGGGTGCATATATCTTTCCAAATTAGCATTTTCATATTCTTTGAATAAATACCCAGAAGTGTAAGTAGTGGATCATATAGTAGTTCTATTTTTATTTTTTGAGGAAACTCCATATCTTCCATAGTGGCTGCACCAGTTTGCATTTCCACCAACCATGCACAAGGTTTGGGGTTTTTTTTGTCTGTGTGTGTGTGTTTGTGTGTGTGTGTTTTTGGCTTCTTGTGTTTTTGATTTTGGCCATTCTGACAGGTGTGAGGTGATATTTCACTGTGGTTTTGGTTTGGATTTCCCTTATGAGAGTGATGTGAACATTTTTTCATGTGTCTCTTGGCCATCTATATTTCTTCTTTGGAGAAATGTCTGTTAATGTTTTTTGCCCATTTTTAAATCAGATTACCTGTTTTTTTTCGTGTTGAGTTGTGTAAGTTCTTCATATATTTTGGATACTAACCCTTTAACGGATATGTCATTTATGAATATCTTCTCCCATTCAGTATGTTGTTTTTTTACTTTTGTTGGTTGTTTCCTTTGCTATGCAGAAGCTTTTTTATTTTGATGTAGTCCCAATGGTTTAATTTTGCTTTTGTTTCCTTTGCCTCAGGAGACATATCTAGAATAATGTTGCTATAGCCAATGTCAGAGAAATTACTGCCTGTGCTCTTTTCTAGGATTTTTATAGTTTTAGGTCTCACATTGTGGTCTTTAATTCATTTTCAGTTTATTTTTGTGTATAGTGTAATAAAGTGGTCCAGTTTCAATCTTTTGCATCTGTCTCGTTTTCCCAACACCACTTGTTAAAGATACTTTTTCCCATTGTATATTTTTGCCTCCTTTGTCAAAGATTAATTGACTGTATAATCATGAGTTTATTTGTGGGTTTTCTATTTTGTTCTATTGATCTATGTGTCTATTTTTGTGCTGATACTACACTATTTTAATTACTAAAGATTTGTAATATAACTTGAAGTCTGGAGCTGTGATACCTCTGGTTTTATTTTTCTTTTTCAAGATTGCTTTGGCTATTTGGGGTCTTTTATGGTTCCATACAAATTTTAGGATTGTTTCTTGTAGTTCTGTGAAAAATGCTGTTGGTATTTTGATAGGGATTGCATTTAAATATGTAGATGGCTTTGGGTAGTATGGGCATTTTAGCAATATTCTTACAGTTCATGAGCATGGGATATCTTTCTATTTCTTTGTGTAGTCTTCAGTTTCTTTCATCAGTGTTGTATACTTTTCAGAGTCAGGTCTTTCACCTTTTAAGTTTATTCCTAGGTATTTTATTATTTTTGGTGTAATTGTAAATGGGATTTTTTTCTTAGTTTCTCTTTCTGCTACTTCATTATTAGTGTGTAGGAATGCAACAGATCTCGTACATTGATTTTATGTCCTATAACTTGACTGAATCCATTTATCAGTTCTAGTAGGTTTTGGTGGAGTCTTTTGGGTTTTCTCCATATAGTATCCTGTCATCTCCAAATAGTGAAAGTTTTCTTTCTTCCTTAGCAATTTTGATGCCTTTTTTTTTTTTTTTTGCATATCTATTACTGGTTTTAGATTTGTAGATACCCCTGTGTTTATATATAACATCTTATCCATATGGCAGTCTATATTAAGTTGATGGTTGCTTAAGTTTTAACCTATTATAAAAGCACTAAATTTTTACTCCTCTACCCCTCCATATTTTAAATATATGGTGTCATAATTTACATCCTTTTATTTAGTCAATCCCTTGACTGATTTTTATAGATATATTTAATTTTACTACTTTTGTGCTTCCAACTTTTCTTACTCCTAATTTTGGCCTTTCCTTTTCACTCCCAGAGTGCTATTTAACATTTCTTGTAAGGCTGGCTTAGTGATGCTGAATTCCTTTAACTTTTGTTTGTCTGGGAAACTGTTTATCTCGCCTTCTATTGAGGATAATGGCTTTGCTGAATAGAGTGTTCTTGGTTGCCAGGATTTTTCCCCCACTTCATTTTGAATATATCATGCCACTCTCTTCTGGCTGGCAAAGTTTCTCCTGAAAAAATGAGCTGACAGCCTTATGTAACTGTTTTCTTTTGTTGCCTTCAAAGTTCTCTCTTTATCACTATTTTTTGCCATTTTAATTATTATGTGTCTTGTTTGGACCTCCTTGGTTTGATTTTGTTGGGAGCTCTATGTGCCTCCTGGATCTGAATTTGTTTCCTTTCCTAGATTCAGGAAGTTTCCAGCTATTATTTTTTTCAAATAAATTTTCTGCCCCCCTTTCTCTCTCTTCTCCTTCTTGGATCCTATAATGCACTCAGGTGTTGCTGAGTTCCCCTAATTGATTTTCATTTTTTGTTATTCACTTTTCTCTCTCCCGTTCAGCTTGATAACTTTCTGTTACTCTGT
The DNA here is from genome assembly GCF_011800145.1 of Mirounga leonina. NCBI lineage: Eukaryota > Metazoa > Chordata > Mammalia > Carnivora > Phocidae > Mirounga > Mirounga leonina. The sequence continues at coordinate 44,077,623 of NW_023270433.1, read as the reverse complement.
CCTGCAGGTCGCTGATCCATTCTTCTGCTTCCTCTAGTCTGCTATTTATTCCATGTAGTGTATTTTTAATTTCATTTATTGAGTTCTTCATCTCTGATTGTTTCTTTTTAATGTTTTCTATCTCTTTGTTGAGGGTCTCACTGAAGTTCTCCACTCTTTTCTCAAGTCCAGTGAGTATCTTTATGGCAACTGCTTTAAATTATATATCAGGCATATTACATATTTTTGTTTCATTTAGGCCTCTTGCTGTGATTCATATTCCTAGTGCAGGCCCCCCATGCATGGGTGCTTGGCGGGGTCTTTTCCTCTCCCCTCTCCAAGCCCATGGCTCCCTCCCTCCTGAGGATATTCCCACTGGTCTGTTTCACTCCTGACCACATCTCTGCCCTCCTTACCCTTTTTGATGTGACCTCTTCTCTACATTTAGCTGTGGAGAGTTGGTTCTGCCAGTTTTGGGTCATATTCTGGCTTATTTTGGGTGTTATCTAGGTATATCCTTGGGTTGAGGTGAGCCCCGAAACTTCCTACTTAGCCGTCTTCCCTGGAAGACTTCAGTATAACTTTTTTTTTTCTAAAGAGTTTATTTATTTATTTGACAGAGAGAGGGAGAGATAGCACAAGCAGGCAGAGCAGCAGGCAGAAGGAGAGGGAGAAGCAGGCTCCCCGCTGAGCAGGGAGCCCGACATGGGACTCGATCCCAGGACCCTGGGATCATGACCTGAGTCGAAGGCAGATGCTTAACCGACTGAGCCACCCAGGTGCCCCTCAGTATAACTTTTAAATAAAGAAAACTGCACCAAGGTACAGCACCATAAATTTCAGGAAACTAAAGAAAATTCTTTCAAGGAGAGTTAGAATTTTAGCTCACAAAGTAAATCAAATAACTTGAAATCTGACTGCCTTTTAGAATTTTTACTAGAAACTTGATGATAAAAGAAGGTAAAGGAGACCACCACTGAAAGGAAACTTTTTGAACTTTAACAATATTACTTTACAATATCTTTAATTATAATACTATTAGAAATGCAACTCAGAAAGCATACCAATAACACATTTTATCTCAGGAAGTTTCTTAAGGACGTTTTCCAGCAAAATGAAACAGCAATCAGAAATAGGATGTAATTATATAAGAAATACTGGAACTCTACTCAGAGTATAATGAAAAGAAATTGGCCTAGATTTGAACAATAGTCAGCAAGTATGCTTCAAGAACAATGTCTTCTAAGAAGAGTACAATGAATTACAAATATCTAGAATGGCTAATAATAGATATAAACTGAAAAGAATCTAAATATTCATCAATAAATGAATGGATAAATTGTGATATGTCCATGCATTATAATGCAACTTACCAATAGAAAGTAAAACTATTGTTACCTGCAACAACATGGGTGAATCTCAAAATCATGCTGAGCAAAAGAAGCAGGCAAAAAAAAAAAAAAAAAAAAAAAAAAAAAGTGTGAGTTTTAATTATTTCATAAAATTTTCAAAAATGCAAAATAATTCATAGGGAAAGAGTCAATCAGTTGTTTCTTCAGGACAGGAGTAACGACAGGGATGAATTACAATGTGGCATGAGGAAACTTTTGGTGGGTGATGGATATGTTTGTTATCTTGATTGTGTGATAGTTTCACAAATTTATATATGTCAAAGCAGAACCAATTGTGTACTTTAAACAATGAAATTAAATATATTTCAATTATAGCTCAATGAAATTATAAAACACAAAATCATATTTGAGCTGAAGATTACATTTGACTAACTTCTCTCTTTATTATGTCCTAAGTTACCAAAACCTAGTTAATTGCTCAGCAAAATAAGAAGTAAATGGTTCTATTGTGCATTAAAAAAGGTGAAGTAGAACAGTATGTTCTCCATTCTGCAGGTAGAGAATATATATTTTGTAAATTATTTTTAAAACTGAAAAAAATTGTGGCATAATCACATTGTAAATGTATTAATTCTTCAACTCTTATAACCATTTGATAGGATAATTTTTTATCTTGGTAGGATAATATTTTTTGTCTTTAATCTTTAAATAAAACTTATTCCTTGGCTTGAATTTGAGGTTAGGCTTTTAATAATAAATCATAGACACTAAATGTACATAAATATTTTATATCCCTTAATGCTTCAGTTATTTATTGCTCCATAAAAAATGACCCCAAATTTCCGGGTGTAAACAATAATAATCATTTGTTTTACTCAGAGATTTGCTTCTTGGGCAAGGTTCATTGGAAACAAATCATGCTTGTTTCAAAAAGTGTCACCTAGGGCAGCTCAACTACTGCAGACTAGGATCACAGGAAGACTGGCTTGCTTACATTTTTGTCCTTGATGTTGGTAGTCAACTGGGATCTCAGCTGGAGCTGTCTTCCAGAACATCTACATATGACTGCTTGGTATCCTCATAGGATGCTAGCTGGTTTCCAAGAGCAAGCATTCTACAGTACCAGGTGGAAGCTGTTTATTAGCTTTCTCTTCCTGTGTAACAAATTAGCACAAAATCAGTGGAATGAAGTAACATCATTTGTTACCTCATGTTTTTGTTTGTTTGCTTTTTTGTTTTTTGTTCCTTGTTTTTTCTTTGTGTTTTTGCTTTTTATTCCATTTTGTTTTGTTCATAGCTGGGAATCTGGACATGTCTTTTAAGTATCTTCTGTGTCAGAGTCTCTCACAGGCTGTAATCAAGGTGTCAAGTTGAGGTGTAGTCTTCCTAAGATTTGACTGATGACATTTCTGCTTCTAAGCTTGCTCACTTCGTTGTTGGCAGGATTCAGTCCCCGATAGGCTATTGAACTGAATGTCTTGGTTCCTAACTGGCTACTGGCCAGAAATCATCCTCATTTCCTTGATGCAGGGGCCTCTGCAACAGGGTAGCTTGCTTCATCAATACATGCATGCTAACAAGGCAAGAGAGAAAAAAATCCAGCAAGAGAGAGAGTTTTTGTTAACCAATCATGAAAATCACATCCTATCTCTTCTGGCACATTCTATTCCTTCGACACAAGCCCCAGGTCTAGGTCAGACTCAAGGGAAGAAGTTTTCACAAGGACACAAATACCAGGAAGTGGGGATTACTGCAGAGTGTCTTTGAAAGCTGTCTCCCATATATGTTTTTCCATTTATAACTGAGCATTAGAAATTATGTGACATTTCTCCCACTATTTTCTATTGATCAAGGTAGGCACAAATTTCTGCCCAGATTCAATATTGAACCCAGTACTCAGAGGAGTGTTAATTTCACATTAAATAAATTACATGCTGGATGTGATATATTGTGGAGAACATCTCTGGAAAATGAAGTTGTCCATACTTGGTAATTATAAATAGGCAGTGATTTAATTGTTAGAGCATATATTCTTGATTACTATTAACATTATCAAAAATATTTGAATTTATTTTTGTCTCATTTTTCTTCTAGAAAACATACAGGCATTTCTAGAAAATGTGAAATATCATTACATATTACGAACGAATATGAGAAAAAAATCTATGAAATTATAAAGATAGTTTTGAGGCAACAAAAAAATCTTGTGTTCTATTATAAAATAGCCTGATGATTAGTAAGCATTTATACACAGCCTCTGCATATTCAATTGTAAGCTATGTTTTGAAAATATGCTTTAGCACCATAAAAATCTAAATTTTAATTTTTATACTGTTTATTGAGTATATGGCCTAAAGAAAAGTGTTCAATTTGAGGTTCATTTTCTTTATTAAAAAAGTATCATTAGCTCATAGAGTTGATAGAAAATTTAAATGAAAAATGAATGTGTAACATGTAACAAACTTAGTACCCCAATAGTCTTGTAAGATGGTGTTTTATAAGGGATGATGCCTGCCTAGGGTTGCCTACTTTGAATGCTGGAATTTTGACTTTTAAACAAAGTGTGTTCAATTCAGTTACTTATGTCATATATCTGATTGGAATTAATTCATGATTTATAATGATAGGAAAAGAAAGTCATTATTGAGGTTGTTTCACAAAGAAAGATATAAAACATACTATTTATGCATTTTCCTAAAGGATATACTTAGGATTTCAGTGTGAGACTGCGCTAAACCATTAATAACTGTGTCAGGATAATGGTGTCTCTGTGTTCTGATGGTTCTTTTTTAGTGTTTCTTATGGTGTTTTTGACTCAAAATGATTGGTCTGAAATTTCTGCCTCTTTCTGAAGAGCCCTTATATATATGTCACATGCATTTTTTTTTTGGTTGTGTGTGTGTACTTTAAATTTAATTGAAGTACTCACAGTCCCTTAGTGCCCTCCACAAATTGTTAGCTGTTCGTGAATGCACAGATTTTCTCTTCTTAACATTTTGTATTTGCATTCTTTTTTTCTGTAATTATCATCTGCTCTAGATCAATGGTTCTCAAACTGTTGTCACTGGACAGGCAGTGTCAAGTAAGACCTCAAAACTTATTAGAAATACAATCCTTCAGATCCCAACCAAGACCTGTCTAATCAGAAGCTTTGGGAGTGGGGACCAGAAATCAATGTTTTAAAAACGATAGTGATGGGCGCCTGGGTGTCTCAGTTGGTTTAACGTCTGACTGTTGATTTTGGCTCAGGTCATGATCTCTGAGTCCTGAGATCCAGCCCCACATTGGGCTCCATGTTCAGTGCAGAGTCTACTTGGGATTCTCTCTCTCTCTCTGCCCCTCCCCCTCCACTTGTACTCTCCCTGTGTCTCTAAATAAAACAAATCTTAAAAAAAAGGTGATAGTGATTCTGACATATAATTAAGTTTGTGAGTCACTGATCCAGAATCCTCATTCTTTCTGCATGGTCTGCATTATTTGTAACCTGTGGCAGTAGGAAGGGCATTTCAGTGTCCTTTTGTTGGAAAGGACTTTTCCACAGTTATTGTTGAAGATTGTTGCCCAGTTTTACAGAGACATGTTTGCTTTTAAAGCATTACCCTAGCAAAGAGTAGTTGTTTGTTTTATATAAATTACATAGAGAACATATCTGCAATTCAGGAAAACTACAGAAGAGTTCTAAAAGCCAATTGTTTTTCCTTTTATAAAAAAATTCTTGGGGTGCATGGGTGGCTCAGTCGTTAAGCGTCTGCCTTCTCCTCAGGTCATGATCCCGGGGTCCTGGGATCGAGCCCCATGTCGGGCTCCCTGCTCGGCAGCAAGCCTGCATCTCCCTCTCCCACTCCCCCTGCTTGTGTTCCCTCTCTCGCTATATCTCTCTCTGTCAAATAAATGAATAAAAATCTTTAAAAAAAAATTCTTGTCTTTTTAAATACTAATACTTGTGCATGTGGGGAGGTGGAGACACAGATTATATGGGGCATGGCACAAAATTTAAAAAGAAAAGGGTTCATCAAAAAGTCATACTAGAGGAGGAACAGGATGATGGAGGAGTAGGAGACCTAAATTTCATTGGGTCCCAGGAATTCAGCTAGATATGGATCAAACCATTCTGAACACCTACGATCTCAACAGGAGATCGAAGAAAAGAACAGCAGCAACTCTCTGAACAGAAAAGCAACCACTTTCTGGAAGGTAGGAAGTGCGGAGAACTGAATCTGAGGTGATATATGGGAAGAAGGAGAGTGGGGGTAGGGAGCCTCCATCAGCAGCTACTGGCAAGTGATAGAGCAGAGCACAAAATCGGAACTTTTAGAAGTCTGCTCTGCTGAGGGATGTCTCTCCAGTGGCTAAACGGGGGAGTGGAACCCTCGCTGGGACAGTGTGGTCTCAGGACCCTCGGGGTCACAGAAAGACCAGGGGTGCCTGAGTGGGGCAAGCTCCCACGGTATCGGAGCGGGGAAGCTGGCTGCAGAGACGGAGCCGAGGAGTGGACTCTGAGCTCCGGGTTGCCATAAACTGTGATCCGCGGCACAGTCAGGCCACTGCTCTTCCAGCAGGAACCCAACAAGCAGCAGATCTGGGGAGACTCCCCTTCCTCCCATGGGAGGAGCGGCGCAGGAGCACACCTCAGGACTCTGCTATGTTTAGAGACTCCACATGGGGTCATGTGCCAGAGATAGAAATGCTCCATCACAGGCTGGGTGAGCACGGAGTGCAGTTGGAGACCGGGGAGATGGGAGTGATTGATGGCTTTTCTCTGGGGGCACACTGAGAAGTGGGGTCCTGAGCTCTCGGCTCTTCCGGGCAGAGACTGGGAGGTGACCATTTCACTCTCATCCTCCAAAACTGTACAGAAAGCTTGCAGGGAACAAAAGCTCCTGAGAGCAAACCTGAGCAGATTACTTAGCCGGCCCCCCGGCAAAGGCGGGGCAATTCAGCCTCTGGCAAAGACATTTGGGAACCACGGCAACAGGCCCCTCGCCCAGAAGATCAGCAAGAACAGCCAGACAAGACCAAGTTTACTGATCAATGAGAACAGCAGAACTCCAGAACTAGGAGAATACAGCACATAGAATTCATGGCTTTTTTCCCCATGATTCTTTAGACTTTCAAAGTTAATTTTTTTAGTTTTCTTTTTTTCTTTTTCTATTTTCTTTTGAATTTTTCTTTTTCCCTTTTTCAACCAACATCTTATCAATCCCTTTTTAAAAAATCTTTTTTATTTTTCATTTTTAGAGTCATATTCTATCCCTTCATTGTAGTTAACCTTATTTTTGATATATATGTAAGTTGTTCTCTCTTTAAAATTTTGGGATACAATTTCTTCTAACAGACCAAAATATACCCTAAATCTCTAGTGTATGGCTTTGTTCTAGTCTCCTGCCTGATCACATTCTCTCCCGCCCCCCCCTTTTTTTTTGATTTCTCTTCTTTATTCAACAGACTTCTTATCTTAGCAATTCCTTTTATAAAATCTTCTATAATTTTTATCTTTACAGTCATATTCCATCCCTTCATCGTATTTACCCTTATTTTTGTACATATATAAGTTTTTCTTTCTTTAAAATTTTGGGAGGCAGTTTCTTCTAACAGACCAAAATACACCCAAAATCTAGTGTGTGACACTAATCTATTCACCAGCCTGATCATATTTGATCATATTCTTTTTTTTTTCTTTTTCTTTTTCTTTTTTCTTTCTTTTCCTTTCTTTTCCCCTGGTTTCAGGTCTCTTCTGACTCATATATATTTTTCTGGGGTCATTATTACCCTGTTAGCATTTTGTTTTCTCATTCATCTATTCTCCTCTGGAAAAAATGACAAGGTGGAAAAATACCACCCCAAAAAAAGAACAAGAGGCAGTACCAACTGCCAAGGATCTAATCAATACGGACATTAGTAAGATGTTGGAACTAGAGTTCAGAATGACAATTATAAAGATACTAGCTGGGCTTGAAAAAAGCATGGAAGATACTAGAGAGACCCTGTCTGGAGAAATAAAAGGACTAAAATCTAACCAAGTCAAAATCAAAAACACTGTTAATGAGATGCAATAAAAAATGGAGGCTCTAACTGCTAGGATAATGAGGCAGAAGAGAGAATTGGTCATATAGAAGACCAAATGATGGAGAACAAAGAAGCTGAGAAAAAGAGATAACTACTGGATCACGAGGGCAGAATTTGAAAGAAAAGTGATACCATAAGACGAAACAATATTAGAATAATTGGGATCCCAGAAGAAAAAAGAGAGAGGGGCAGAAGGTATATTGGAACAAATTATAGCAGATAACTTCCCTAATTTGGGGAAGGAAACAGGCATCAAAATCCAGGAAGCATAGAGAACCCCCCCTCAAAATCAATCAAAATAGGTCAACACCCTGGCATCTAATTGTAAAACTTACAAGTCTCAGAGACAAAGAGAAAATCCTGAAAGCAGCTCGGGACAAGAGGTCTGTAACCTACAATCTTAGAAACATTAGATTGGCAACAGACCTATCCACAGAGACCTAGCTGGCCAGAAAGGACTGGCAGGATATATTCAGGGCACTAAACAAGGAAAGTATGCAGCCAAGAATACTATATCCAGCTAGGCTGTCATTGAAAATAGAAGGAGAGATGAAAAGCATCCAGAACAACAACAAAAAAAAACTAAAAGAATTTGCAAACACGAAACCAGCCCTACAGGAAATATTGAAAGAGGTCCTCTAAGCAAAGAGAGAGCCTAAAAGTAACATAGGCCAGAAAGGAACAGAGACAATATACAGTAACAGTCACCTTACAGACAATACAATGGCACTCAATTCCTATCTTTCAATAGCTACCCTGAATGTAAATGGGCTAAATGCCCCAGTCAAAAGACACAGGGTATCAGATTGGATAAAAAAACAAGACCCATCGATATGCTGTCTGCAAGAGACTCATGTAGACCCAAAGACACCTCCAGATTGAAAGTGAGGGGGTGGAAAACCATTTACCATGCTAATGGACACCAAAAGAAAGCTGGGTTGTCAATCCTTATACCAGACAAATTAGATTTTAAACCAAACTATAATAAGAGATGAGGAAGGACACTATATCCTACTTAAAGGGTCTATCCAACAAGATCTAGCAATTTTAAATATCTATGTCCCTAACATGGGAGCAGCCAACTATATAAGCCAATTAATAACAAAATCATAGAAACACATTGACAACAATACAATAATAGTAGGGGACTTTAACACCCCCCTCACTGAAATGGACAGGTCATCTAAGCAAAAGATCAACAAGGAAATAACGACTTTAAATGACACACTGGACCAAAAGGACTTCACAGATATATTCAGAACATTCCATCCCAAAGCACCAGAATACACATTCTTCTCTAGTGCCCATGGAACATTCTCCAGAATAGATCCCATCCTAGGTCACAAATCAGGTCTCAACCGGAACCAAAAGTTTGGGATCATTCCCTGCATATTTTGGACCACAATGCCTTGAAACTAGAGCTCAATCACAAGAGGAAAGTTGGAAAGAACTCCAATACATGGAGGCTAAAGAGTATCCTACTAAAGAATGAATGGGTCAACCAGGAAATTAAAGAATTAAAAAAAATTCATGGAAACAAATGAAAATGAAAACACAACTGTTCAAAATCTTTGGGATGCAGCAAACGTGATCCTAAGAGGAAAGTATATAGCAATACAAGCCTTTCTCAAGAAACAAGAAAGTTCTCGAATACACAACCTAACCCTACACCTAAAGGAGCTGGAGAAACAACAGCAAATAAAGCCTAAACCCAGCAGGAGAAGAGAAATAATAAAGATCAGAGCAGAAATCAATGAAATAGAAACCAAAAGAACAGTAGAACAGATCAACAAAACTAGGTTCTTTGAAAGAATTAATAAGATTGATAAACCCCCGGCCAGACTTATCAAAAGGAAAAGAAAAATGACCCAAATCAACAAAATCATGAATGAAAGAGGAGAGATCACAACCAACACTAAAGAAATAGAAACAATTACAAGAACATAAGAGCAACTATATGCCAGCAAATTAAATAATGTGGAAGAAATGGATGCATTCCTAGAGATGTACAAACTACCAAAACTGAACCAGGAAGAAATAGAAAACCTGAACAGACGCATAACCTCTAAGGGAATTGAAGCAGTAGTCAAAAATCTACCAACAAACAAGAGCCCAGGGCCAGATGGCTTCCCAGGGGAATTCTACCAAACATTTCAAGAAGAATTAATACCTATTCTTCTGAAACTGCTCCAAAAAATAGAAATGGAAGGAAGACTTCCAAACTCATTTTATGAGGCCTGCATTACCTTGATCCCAAAATCAGACAAAGACCCCATCAAAAAGGAGAATTACAGACCAATATCCTTGATGAACATGGATGCAAAAGTTCTCACCAAAATACTAGCCAATAGGATCCAACAGTACATCAAAAGGATTATTCCCTATGACCAAGTGGGATTTATCCCTGGGCTGCAAGGCTGGTTCAACAACTACAAATCTATGTGACACAATACATTAATAGAAGAAATAACAAGAACCATATGATCCTCTCAATAGATGCAGATAAAGCATTTGACAAAGTACAGCATCCTTTCTTGATCAAAACTCTTCAGAGTATGGGGATAGAGGGTACATACCTCAATATCATAAAAGCCATCTATGAAAAAACCACAGTGAATATCATTCTCAATGGGGAAAAACTGAGAGCTTTCCCTCTCAGGTCAGGAACATGGCAGGGATGTCCACTATCACTGCTGCTATTCAACATAGTACTAGAAGTCTTAGCCACAGCAATCAGACAACAAAAAGAAATAAAATGCATCTGAATTGACAAAGCAGAAGTCAAACTCCCACTCTCTGCAGATGATATGATACTTTCTGTGGAAAACCCAAAAGACTCCACCCCCAAACTGCTAGAACTCATACAGGAATTCAGTAAAGTGGCAGGATATAAAATCAATGCACAGAAGTCAGTGGCATTCCTATACACCAACAACAAGACAGAAGAAAGAGAAATTAAGGAGTCGATCCCATTTACAATTGCACCCAAAACCATAAGATACCTAGGAATAAATCTAACCAAAGAGGCAACGAATCTGTACTCAGAAAACTATAAAATACTCATGAAAGAAAATTAAGGAAGACACAATGAAATGGAAAAACATTCCATGCTCATGGATTGGAAGAACAAATATTGTGAAGATGTCAATGCTACCTAGAGCAATCTACACATTCAATGCAATGCCCATCAAAATACCATCCACTGTTTTCAAAGAAATGGAACAAATAATCCTAAAATTTGTATGGAACCAGAAAAGACCCCGCATAGCCAGAGGAATGTTGAAAAAGAAAGCAAAGCTAGTGGCATCACAATTCCAGACTTCCAGCTCTATTACAAAGCTGTCATCATCAAGACAGCATGGTACTGGCACAAAAACAGACACATAGATCAGTGGAACAGAATAGAGAGCCCAGAAATGGACCCTCAACTCTATGGTCAACTCATCTTTGACAAAGCAGGAAAGAATGTCCAGTGGAAAAAAGACAGTCTCTTCAACAAATGGTGTTGGGAAAATTGGACAGCCACATGCAGAAGAATGAAAATGGACCATTTCCTTACACCACACACAAAAATAGACTCCAAATGGTTGAAAGACCTCAATGTGAGACAGGAGTCCATCAAAATCCTAAAGGAGAACACAGGCAGCAACCTCTTCCGCCTCAGCCACAGCAACTTCTTCCTAGAAACATCGCCAAAGGCAAGGGAAGCAAGGGCAAAAATGAACTATTGGGATTTCATCAAGATAAAAAGCTTTTGCAAAGCAAAGGAAACAGTCAACAAAACCAAAAGACAACCGACAGAATGGGAGAAGATATTTGCAAATGACATATCAGATAAAGGGCTAGTATCCAAAATCTATAAAGAACTGATCAAACTCAACACCCAAAGAACAAATAATCCAATCAAGAAATGGGCAGAAGACATGAACAGACATTTTTGCAAAGAAGACATCCAAATGGCCAACAGACACATGAAAAAGTGCTCAATATCGCTCAGCATCAGGGAAATCCAAATCAAAACCTCAACGAGATACCACCTCACACCAGTCAGAATGGCTAAAATTAACAAGTCAGGAAATGACAGATGTTGGCGAGGATGCGGAGAAAGGGAAACCCTCCTACACTGTTGGTGGGAATGCAAGCTGGTGCAGCCACTCTGGAAAACAGGATGGAGGTTCCTCAAAAAGTTGAAAAGAGAGCTACCCTAAGACCCAGCAATTGCACTACTGGGTATTTACCCCAAAGATACAAATGTAGGGATCCGAAGGGGTATGTGCACCCCTATGTTTATAGCAGCAATGTCCCCAATAGCCAAACTATGGAAAGAGCCAAGATGTCCATCAACAGATGAATGGATAAAAAAGAGGTGGTATATATATACAATGGAATATTACGCAGCCATCAAAAGGAATGAAATCTTGCCATTTGCAACGACATGGATGGAACTAGAGGGTATTGTGCTAAGCGAAATAAATCAGTCAGAGAAAGACATGTATGATATGATCTCCCTGATATGAGGAACTCTTAATCTCAGGAAACAAACTGAGGGTTCCTGGAGTGGTGAGGGGTGGGAGGAATGGGATGGGTGGGTGATAGACATTGGGGAGGGTATGTGCTATGGTGAGCGCTGTGAACTGTGTAAGAATGATGAATCACAGACCTGTACCTCTGAATCAAATAATACATTATATGTTTAAAAAAAAAGAAGAAGAAGAAGAAGATAGTAGGAAGGGAAAAATTAAGGGGGGGATATCGGAGGGGGAATGAACCATGAGAGACTATGGATTCTGTTAAACAAACTGAAGGTTCTAGAGGGGAGGGGAGTGGGGGGATGGGTTAGCCTGGTGATGGGTATTAAGGAGGGCATGTATTGAATGGAGCGCTGTGTGTTATACACAAACAATGCATCATGGAACCCTACATCAAAAACTAATGATGTAGGGTGCCTGGGTGGCTCAGTTGGTTAAGCGACTGCCTTCGGCTCAGGTCATGATCCTGGAGTCCCGGGTCGAGTCCCACATCGGGCTCCCTGCTCAGCAGGGAGTCTGCTTCTCCCTCTGACCCTCCTCCCTCTCATGCTCTCTGTCTCTCATTCTCTCTCTCACAAATAAATAAAATCTTAAAAAAAAAAAAAACTAATGATGTAATGTATGGTGATTAACATAATGTAATAAAATAAAATTAAAAAAAGAAAAGTCATACTAATTCTCAGTATAATTTGTGACTCAGAATTCTTCTCTGGAAACAAATATGATTATCAGTATCTTATAAAATTTTAAGATATTCTATAAAAATATAAATATGTATAACATATATTCAAATATATACATACTAGCACTTTATTCTTTTCTTTTGTTAATGTAAAAAATTGTAAAAATTGTCATATATTGGTGCATATAGTGCTTCATTATTATTTTAGTATTTCACTGTATGGACTATTTAACAATTCCTCACTGATGAACATATAGAATGTTACCAATCTTTTGTTATTATAAACTATTTTATAACGAATATCTTCATATGTTACATTTTCTTGCATGTGACATTGTAGGTTAAAATTTTAAATGCATTTGGTGAATGGTTTGTTCACTCAGATATTTTAAAATTGTCTTGCATAGAAATTGCCCAATTTTCACACAATAAGCAGTATGCAAGCAAGAGTTTTCCATACTCTTGTCAATGATGTTATCAAATTTTAAGTATTTTAATAGACTAGAGTATTATATCATAGCTGTTTTAATTTGCATATCTATTCTTTTGAGGTTCACATAACTTCATATGTTGAAGAAACACATATATTTCCTTTTCTGTGAACTGTTTTCTCATGTCCTTCACCTATTTCTTTCTCTTACAATGTTGGTATGCTTACTTTTTATGCATAAAAGACCTTTACTTATTATGAAAATTAACTTTATGAAATATTTCGATTAATTTCCCCACTGTTACTATTATTTGACTTCATTAATGTTGATATTTTTGCCATGCAAGTGTGTATTTTTAAGTAACCAACTTGGTCTATGTATTTTATTTGTCTTTTCTGATGTGGTCTGTTCTCTAAATGTTTTTATTTTGTGGGAGTATATTTCATCTAATAATTGTGAAGGTTAACAATCTGTTTTTAATTCTTTTAATGTTTACATTTATAAGGTACCTGTATGTAACACATTCTCTATTTCTTTTACTGTATCTGTTGATACTATCTAAAACTTACACGCTTCAAAGTCTTGCTAACATCTTGCTTATCTCTTATTTCCATCCACCATGTAATTTTAGTTGATTTTCTTTTTCTATTTATTTATTTTTAGTTATTTACTTTAAATCTTCAACTGTGTAATACTGGAAATTTATTTAAAACAACCACAAGACCATGTAATTTCTGCATAATATGTAATGGCTCCCTCCTTTAAATACATAGCAAGGCTTGAAATATAAATATGCCACAGTGGGAAATAAGAGTGATAAGCTATCTCAGAAATAAAATCTACCCAGGGAACTTGCCTACCTTAGTAGCTATTTGGACTGGGATTTTGGATCACACAGGAGCATACATCAAGCCTAGAGTAAGGGAGAATTTGGAAATAGGGAATTAAGGCCCATGTAACCTGGTACCACTGAAGAACTACAGTCTCAAGAGGCAACTAAAAAATAGTATCTGCCTGTTGGAAATTCTTCTGTCTTATCTTGGCCTCTAGGTGAAAAGCAATCTCTCTTGAGAATATTCAAGCACATGTCTTTTTTACTTCAAATTTGGAGTTTGAATTTAAATATCATTGACATAAAAAATAGTAAATCTGTCCATAAATTAAGATGACCCAGAATTTACAGTGGTACAAGGTACCTAGCCAAAGAAAATGCAAAAATTTTAAGTGTAACATATCCTTAGCTCAGATTATAAAGCATTACCAGGGATGAAAATCCATGGGCCACAGACTCACAATTTGAAATGGGTTAGGGTTGTGAGCAAAGCCATCATAACTTTCAGGAGAATAAAACAAACTCCACCAAAGTAGAAGAATCACACTCTTAGAAATCTAGGTAATTGAAATATTACATTCAAAATATGAAATTAGTATATTAAGATATTTAAATAAGTAAAATATTAAGTAAAATTGATTTAAAGAAAAAACAAGATATATGTTAAATTAGCTAAACAGAAGTTTTAGAAGTGAAAAATAAAACATTTTATTTAAAAACTCAGTGGATGAATAAACCTTGTATTAGAACTGAAGGGGAAATTGGTGAATTACACAAAAATTCTGAAGAAATTCCCCAGAATGAAGCATAGGGACAAAAAGAAATTATAAAGAGGAAGAGAAAATTAAGAATTGTTGAGAATAAAATAAGAAAACCTGTAATTTTTCTAATAGTAGTTCCAGAAGAAAAGAATATGGTAATATCCAAAGAGAGAATACATGAAAATTTTCCAGAATTTATGAAGGACATGTATACTCAGACCAAGTAAACACAAGTTCCAAACAATATAAAAACAAGTCAGACCTGGTTACATCATTGTGAAATACAGAACTTCAAAGACAATGAGAAAATTTTAAAAACAGTTGGAGAGAAAAGAATATATGTTATAAAGAAATCATAATTAGAAAAAGACTTCTCAATATTAATAATTGAAGACAGAGAATAATTAAACTAGCATTATCCATGCAGGGAATTTAGAGGGTGGAGAAATTTAAGAACTTACAAAAAGTTTAAAAAATTAAGAGAATTGTTTATCATCAGTAGACTTTCACTAAAGAAACTTCTAAAGGATGGACATTGGAAAAACAGAGGGAATCTTTTAAAGAAACATCTGAGCTGCAAGAACTGACTTTGAACAAATAAACTGGTAACGTGTAGGCAAATCTAATCAATAAATGTCTGTAATAATTTTTATACTATCTAATTTAAGGAGTAGGAGATAACTAAAAACCAAGAGAATAATATCATAGAGCATGAGAGTATAAAAGGAGTAAGAAACATCCTAAAGTTATCATATCTTTTAGGAGGATGCAATATTGAGTAATCTTAAATTTTGTTAAGTATGCATATATAAATTCTCAAATGTCTAAAATAGTGTTTACAAAGACCAAGTGTTTAGAAGAGAAAGAGTTTTTTGCATGTTTGTCTAGTTTGTTTTGTTCTTTTAAGTCTTAATTCAAAATAGAAAATGTTTAGGTTGACTTTGACTAAGATTCAAGTGCAAGTATATTTTATTTAGAAAATAAGGTGGGGCACCTGGGTGGCTCAGTCAGTTAAGTATCTGAATCTTGATCTCAGCTCAGGTCTTGATGTCAGGGTTATGAATTCAAGCCCCACATTGGGCTCCATGCTGGTGTAGAGCCACATTAAAAAATATATATATATTGTAGGAAAATCCAGTAAGGGTGTGGAGAGGTAAGAAAGGGGAAGACAGGCAGCCAATAAAGAGTATGTTAATAAACAAGTTAACACTGTGGGAAACTGAAGCTTATTCCCTCTGGGGAATTCTGTGACCCACTGGAAAACATGTTCCTCTTTTTTATTAACCTTTCAAGGAGAAAGGAACCTTCACCACCTTCCATCAGTTATTGGTTGAAGGCTGTCTTTTTTGGAGAGGAAGTGACGTGTGGGAATGAAGAGTACTTCCTGTGCTGGCTACTTGTTATAGTGAAATCCTCTTACCTATGGAGAATGGAGAGCTTCTCCCTTGCTGGCCACTCATCCCCCCTGCCCTTTATCCCCCAGCCACACGTTGTCTTAAGATATGAAGGGAGTTTCAGGCCCAGCTGGTAAGAAGTGAATTATATGACTTCTTATTGTTAGCAGAACTTCTGATGTTTCCTCCTTCCCTTTTCTGCCATGCTGGCCTTTTATAGGTAGAACTCTCATGAGATTGAGAAAAATGAGCCTACTTCTCCACCATCTGTTGTTAGGTTGGGGATTGGGAGATTCTGGGTCCATCACTTGGTGGAGAGGATAGTAAGATGTTCTGCCACTATGCTGTTCCTCCAGTCCTTGGTTCCCAACCCTAATATCCAACCTTCCTCTTTTCATCTCTCAGATTTCTCCTTTGGTCACCACTTGAATTATTTCTAGGATTTATTGTTGTAATTAGAGGGAAGGAACAGGCAGAGATGGGTTTATGTAATCTTGACTGGAAGTCTGTGGTTGCTTTTTTTTAAAATGGAATATATTTTTCTCTGTTTTATTTTGCAGGGAATAGTCACATTATAAAATCACTTTGACTTAGAGTCTTTTGAAAATTAATTTCAGAACTGTTTAGAGTTTTATAGATATCTTCCAAGTTAGCTACAAATATGAGAAAATCCAAGAGTTTTGAGAGATTCTTGATTTCCACAAGATGCTTTGGGTCATTAATGGTATCACTAATCTGCAAGATGCTCCTGACTATATTGTAAGAAAAGATCTTTAAAATGAATAACGGAATATGCACATGAACAATGTAAAAATTGGATAAAGGAGTGCTAAAACCACACTGTGGTTTTCAGGTTTCTTGCTTACTTATAGGAAGTGCTTTTAATTTGCCACATCTGAGGAGACAGAAATGACTGACATACTTTCTGTCCTTGAAGAGCCAATAATCTGTTAGATCAGAGTGAAAAACTCCTAAGTATCATGCTTTAAAAAGGTGGGGGCGGGGGGGGGAGGGCTGGGCGCCTGGGTGGCTCAGTTAGTTAAGTGACTGCCTTCGGCTCAGGGCATGATCCTGGAGTCCTGGGATGGAGTTCCGCATCGGGCTCCCTGCTCAGCGGGGAGTCTGCTTCTCTCTCTGACCTTCTCCTCTCCTGCTCTCTCTCTCTCTCTCAAATAAATAAATAAAATCTTTTTAAAAAGAGGGGGGAGGGCAACAAAGCAAAACTGAGAAGAGGGAGTAAGTAGAAACTTGGAAGTGTAGGAAGATGGACACATGGGGAGTGCTGAAACAGAACAACAGGTAGGTCTTGAGAGAGCCTTGTTCTGCAGAGCTATCCATGAACTTGAGCAATGCAGCAGATGTTATAAACCCATTAATTGTGCCCTCAGTGTTCTTTCTTTAAAAAAAAAAAAAAACATGGATTGGGATAACATTCCAGTTTTTTGAGGTGGGTCTAGATGCATAACATAAAACTTCGTGAGCACTAGCTGTACAGAAAGCAGTGCTCCACTGAGATTTAATTTAAACTAAATCTGTTCAGGGCAACAAAAACATTTATTTTAAAAATGATCTAAGTAAAGCTTGCCTATTATAAAATTCTGGAACACAATTTGCCCTAAAATCTTATAAACTTTCTCTCCATTTCCATAAGTATTATTTTCATTTCCTTCTAATATACAAAATATTGCTGAGTTAGGAAAGAGAAGATCAGATGACTTATTCAAGACTATGCAGTTCACCAGCCAGTTTTATTTCTTCCTGTTCTATGCCTCCTCCCCACAGATACTAATTCTCAAAACACTTAATAAATGCACACGTGGGTACACACACACACACACACACACACCCTAGCATTTGTACTACTAGATCTTTACCCAGTAGAAATAAAAATGTATGCTCACACAAAAACAATATGCAGATGTTTATAGCAATTTTATTTATAATTGCCCCAAACTAGAAATAATGAAAATGTTTTTCAGCTGGTGAATGAATAAACAAACTGTAGTAGATCCTTACAATGGAAAAACCAGTTGACAATAAAAAAGAACCAGTTATGCCACAATAATACAGAGGAACTCAAATGTCTTATGCTAAGGGAAAGAAGCAAGACTCTGATATCTACATGATGTATATTGGTCTGGCTCTGTAATTTGTAGGGCCCAGTACAAAGTAGAAATATGGAGTGTATTGTTGAAAAATTAAGACTTTCAATACATTGACAGCAGAACATTAAACCAAGCCTTTATTAAACTTTAATAAACATTTATTATAACATTAAACCTTTATAAGTGCAGATGTGTATGACTGTATGGGCTACACTCCCATAAAGTCGGCACTGACTATATCATTTTGTTCCTATGACATTCTCAAAAGGCAAACCTATAGGAAGAGAAAACACGTCAGTTTTGCCAGGGGTTAAGAGTGAGAGGGAGGAGTTCACTACTGAGGACATATAGGAATAGAACTGGTCTGTCTTGCTAGAAATGGTGGCTATACAATTATGTGTATGACAAAATTCATACAACTGGTCACTGAAAAGGGAAAAAAATTCCTGGTAAATTATATAAATCTGACTTAAAACCCATATATTAACATTTTATTGAACGGTTATAAATAATTGCAGTGAAACGTGGAATATCATACAACTAACAGAAACAAAATATGATGGAAAGGGCAGGGATAAAGACCTGGATTGGAATATCATCTTGGCCTTTTTTTTTTTTAAGATTTTATTTATTTATTTGAGACAGAGAGAATGAGAGACAGAGAGCATGAGAGGGAGGAGGGTCAGAGGGAGAAGCAGACTCCCTGCCGAGCAGGGAGCCCGATGCGGGACTCGATGCCGGGACTCCAGGATCATGACCTGAGCCGAAGGCAGTCGCTTAACCAACTGAGCCACCCAGGTGCCCTCATCTTGGCCTCTTAATAGCAGAGTGAAATAGCTTCAATCATTTAATGTCTGTGGTTCACAATTTCATTATCCCACAAACAGGGTGGCAATGGTAAGTCAAACTTATAGGGTGCTGAAGGATCAAATAAGGTAATATAGTGAAAAGTTTTTTCAAAACTTTTTAATATTAAAGCACTCAGATTATTATTATTAGCAGTGGTAATAAAAGCACCAACTTACCACCTTTTTCCCCTCAATTTTAAAGATTTGTCACTCACTGTGCTTACCTTTAGTTCTGAAAAGATAATTGAAATCAGAAGTTCAATTTAGTAATATTCTATAGAACATATAATACATTTAATACATAGCACATTTTAAACCTGGAGAGGGTTACTTTTTTTTCACAAAATGTTACATTCTTTGGGAGAAATCTGTTTAATGCCTAGTGGACTAAATGTTGAATTCTTACTTCTCAATGCAGTGGGCATTCCTCCCCCCCCACCCAAGGCTAAATTGAATGTACAAATGAACACCATTCTTCCACTTTACTTTTTTTTTATTATGTTATGTTAATCACCATACATTACATCATTAGTTTTTGATGTAGTGTTCCATGATTCATTCTTCCACTTTACTTTTAAGTTTTAGTACCCACTTTTGACAGTTTTGTAATCTTAAAATAATATGGACAGTATGATAAACAATATTATAAATGTGTATGGGGATTAAATGGTCAAAATTTGCACAGTTCATTCAATTCTTGAGATACTCTTTATATAAATATAACTAGTCACGCAATAATAAATATTGCATGATAAATACTGGTAAGTACACAGCTTAAAAAATTGTTACCTGGAACATTCTATAACCTAATACATGACTCACATTTGCCTTTTAACTTAATTAGGGAGAAGAAAGGAATCAGAGTTCTGAGTTGCTTTATGTCCCCATTGTACCTAATAAGAATGTACCTCCAATATAGCACCTCATCACATTGCAGTGTAATTGTTTATTTAAATATATATTAGCTACCATCTGATTTATGAACATCAATGTCAGGACAGGGTCTTATTTATTTCTATTTTTCAGCTATCGTATCTTTTGCTAGCACATAGTATTTGTTTAATGATTTTTGCTTTCAGGGTAAGGAAAACCAGATGTTATTGGTGGACAGAGTGGCAAATTGAATAGAGCACTGAATATTGTTGGAATTCTTTAATACTGTTTTCTTTTAGTTATGCATCATTGAATATGAGACTTAGCCTTTTTGGGGGCCCAGTTTTCTGAATCGTTAAGTACCTAGAAAAATACTTGACTTGCAGCATTCTCTCAGTAAATATCAATTGTTAGATATCAATTGTTGGACATTTTTTCCCTAATGCATCATCACGTACTACTTCATGAGAGTGTTGTAGTGGTCAAGTGTAATAATGGATGTGAAATGTAAAAATACTCTCTTTTTATGTAAAGCTCTATTCAAAAGATGGCAAAATTAGGGTGCTGGACTTGAGTAAAGAGAGCTTGACCAGCAGCACAACTTCTGTCACCAATCAGCTAAATTACTTTGGAGAAGATTTATAATGTCTCTGGATTTTTACTGTAAAATGAGAGTTCTAAATTTCATTCTATATTCCAAAATATTTACTTCAGTTGAACAGAGAAACATATTCTATAATTAAAACAAGCTAAATATACAATTTTGCATAATGTTATTTGCCACTGGTTGAAAATATATCATAACTGTGCACCTAATTAGAAAACTCAATAATAAAATTAATAAAATGCAAACTGGTTTAAAGATTCCATTTTCAAACTGTTTTGCTATAGTATATCAAGAGTGGTTTGTGTTTTTTGCGTTCTTCAACTTCTGTACCATCAACATTTTGCATTGGTATTTTGTCTCAACTATATTGTAAAATCCATAAAAGCAGGATCATAGGTTATATATTTTTTTAAATCCCCATACTAGCTAGACATTGTCTTTCACTTAGTATTTGCTTGATAGATATGCAATAGGCTGATTGATTCAAATCTAATGTCTCTGTAATCAGTCATATATTTTAGAGTATTGATCCATGATTGAGTTCAGTTAATGGACAGGCTAGACAGAGTCAACAAGCTTCTAAATTTCACTGCAGAGTAAAAATTTAAAAAAATTAAAACTTGCTTCAAATTATTTGAGAATATAATGAGCTATAATCAATTACAGTCATTTATTGTTGGACATCTAGGTCTATTATACAGTCCAGTGTAAGTGTAATTGTCTTACAATAACGATACAAGTAGAAATTCATAGAGATAAGACTAATGCATCTTCCCGAGACAATTATAGTCCATCTTCCATTAGCCAGAATGAAGTAAGTTCCGTTTTTATTAGTCGCAACTTCTGACTCTGGAAGGATAGAGAGAGTGAAGGACATCTGATATTCATGAGTCATTCTGTTTGTCCCTTCTTTGGCTAGGTTCCAGCCTCTAAGAGAAGAAAAAACTCATTGTGGCTTTAAGATCATGTCTTTCTTCCTATTCCATAATCAATCACACGTTACTGATAATAAGCATGATGCTTTGCTTTTGCCTTAGTCTGAGTGACCAATTACCTGCTAAAAATGATCTCTATACCACATGGAAGCCCTCAATTTTGGCACCTTAATGAACTTTGCAAGGACTTACAAACTGACTTAAATCAGTTGATGTAATTATTTAAAAGCACACAATCAATATAATCCCATTCTATTAGTTTGGCTTAATTATTGCACTTGCTACTTAGAAATTTTAGATTAATTTTAAGTGAACTGAGGAACTTGTATTAGTTTCTTTTCACTATCAGTTTAGTTTATGTATATGATCTTAGCATTTAAATTTGACCAAATAGAGTTTTCAAATTTTCAATGTCGTTACAACCTATAGTGGTATTTATTAAAAATAAGTTGATTTCAGAAAACACCTTCTTTACAGTGAGAAATTAAATCCAGTAACTAATCTTTGGTAATGGCCATGGATTAAAATTTATGAAATGAGTAAAAGTATAGTCTTAAGAGCAGGCAGTTCACATTTTGGAATATCAGTGCAAAGGCTCTGCTGGCTCAGAGTAATACAAATGTCCAGATTGCAGTTCAACATGACCTTTATTATGCATAAGTATTTTTTTTCCTTTGCAAGAAATAACTTTGCACATAAAATTTTATGCTATTTTCAGGCTTGGTTTGACTACAATAAATCTTTTACTGAATAAGCCTTAATACCAGTATGGAGAGCACAAGTGAATAAGTCAGAAAATGGTTTGACTTAGCAAATTTTGAAGTTATTACATGATTAGGAGGGATTTATGTGTTCCATAATATAGCCTGGGGAAGACACTGTGATTTGTTCCATCTAAACTCTTTAATTAATAAAGCCTACATTCTCAAAATGTAATCTGATTTGAAAATATTCTCATTTTATTCTAATCTTTGGGAGAAAGAACATGGACTTGTGTTTTAGATGGTTATTTAAATGCTGTTTCCAATTTCCTGACCTTGAGCAAGTAATTTATTCTTTCTGAGCTTCAGTTACTTCATTTTAGAAAGAATATAGAATATTAACTCCATCCACAGCATTGGTGTCAGAAGAGTGATGATACATGTAAGATGCCCAGCACAGTGTCACATATATAGTAGGTACCTAATAAATGTCACATCCTTTATTTGGGATTTCTTGTCTGTTTTATATTTTTACTGATCTATTCACATGAGACTATTGTATAAGTGTTACGAGTTTTCACAAAGTACATTTTTGTCAGTTGGTTGAGAAAGCAGGAGTTACCATCACATATTTCTGGAATAATTCTCATCCTTTTAGCTATAAAAATAATGGACTATTCTAATTCTCATTTGAAATTGTATAAGAAGTTTTGGGGTGTTCAAGCATCTTTATCCTGATCAATTAAGAATGTCTATGTATTTTTCTCATTCCCTTTGGCCTTTAATATACACTAAAAAATTAGAGTCTGGTTGCAGAAAAATATAAAAAGGACAAACAACCCTAGCTCTGGAAGTGTTCATTTTTTTTTTTACTATTGTTGAGAGAGGACCAAATTACCTGTCATTGGGGGTTTGTTTCCCCAATAAGCAGATGAGCATGCGGGGAGTTGATTGGGAGTCTCTAGGATTTAGTATCTGAAGAAGAAAAGGGAAGGGAGAAAGGGGGAAAAGAAGAGAGGGGGAGGGAAGAAAGGTGGGAGGACAGGAAGGGTGAAGAAGGGAAGGTGGGAGAGGAAAAGAAGCAGAACAGAGGGAGAAGTTGAGCAGAGAAACATCATTTCAAGGGAAACATCAGATGGTCCCACAGGGAGTTCTAACTGTCCCGTGCTGAAGTGAGGTGACTGGTGCTTTATATCCCTGAAATGATCAGTCATTGAAAGCAAAATTCTTGACAAGGGGACTGATCTTGAACAAGGCCAACTCTTTGGTTGAGGCCATAATCCAAAGTAGGTGGAGAACTGAGAAAGATCTCCCTCCTGGTAGCACTGTAGGCAGCTGGGGAAATAACTCCTTCATTACTGAAGGGGGATTGGTATGGCACACCATGTTACCCTCCTGCACTTTTACTTTGCATGATGATTTAAACATCCTCAGTTCCTCAATATATGTACACAATGACCTTCACCCATTTCTTCCGCTGATCTTTGCTAGCTCATCAGTTCAGAAGTACCAGACTCTCCAGAGTCCTGATTTACTGTCTGCTCAGAGCTTAGCAATGCCTCATCTCTCAAGAGATGCCTGAGTTCTTCATCTTGTAAGAGATGCTGAATTAGGTCTTGCCCAAAATACCTCAGTAATGCAAACACCCATGCTTCAGCAAAACAGCAAAGTAGCTTCTGCTTCTCTGCCCTCATACTTATGTACTAAACAAGTGTGTGTGTGTGTGTGTGTGTGTGTGTGTGTGAAGAAAATAAAGATAATATTCCATCAGATCGTGTTGACGAGTTTGAGTGGAGAGAAATCCCAGGTTAGTAGATGCAGATGTGGTTGTTTCAGTCCATCTAACTAGAAGTCAAATCTAGTATATAGATTAGTTCCTAGATTGAATAACCTCATAGCAATAGAGGAGAGCATTTTCCTCTTTCACAACAGAATAAGAGATGGAATTTTCCATTCTTGGTAGCAGTTGCTGCTTCTTTGCCTAATAGTTACAATTATTAAGTAATGATTATCAGTGTTTTAACATCCCCTCTTAGGATTTTGGCTATTTGCAGCACTTAACTGTTTCCTTCTCTCTGTATTCTTTAAGGCATAAGAACTGACACAAAAATAATATTGCAATCCCAAACAGGGGAAATGGAAGAAAGAATTTTATCATACAAATGTGGTCTCTATGACTCCTATCTATGGAAAGCACTGATGGGTCTCAGTAGAGGGAAGACTAAAGAAGATGGGCAAACAGTGAATGAATGTAAGAGTGAGTTAACAGGGCTTCTTCTTCTTTTTTTTTTTTAAGATTTTATTTATTTATTTGACACAGAGAGATACAGCAAGAGAAGGAACACAAGCAGGGGGAGTGGGAGAGGGAGAAGCAGGCTTCTCGCCGAGCAGGGAGCCTGATGTGGGGCTCGATCCCAGGACTCTGGGATCATGACCTGAGCCTAAGCAGATGCTTAATGACTGAGCCACCCAGGCACCCCTAACAGGGCTTCTTCTTACCTGTTTTCCTTTGCCTTCAGTTTTTGAACACCAGCCAACGACTACTCTTTCTGCTGATTGACAGAACAATGCAAACAAATATGATCTTTCATTATAGAGCAAGTTTTTTCTCATCATAAAATAACCTCATTATAAAAGAAGTTCATTTGACTTTCTGCACAAGTCAAATGTTCATAACTAAATTACATTTTATTGGGAATTGTTCAACTAAAAGGTTTCTCTGTAGTGCTCTTTTTTCCTTGAAAAATCACAACAGTGAAATTTGACCCTTTTCATCCTCATCCCGTATTTTTCTAAAAGGTAGTACATTGTGAAAAAGATGGGAAAACAGTGTATTCAAGCATAACAAATGGGAAAGTACTGTATCAAAAAGGATGAGATTTTTTGTTTCTGTTTTTATTATTTTTTAAAGATTTATTTATTTATTTGAAAGAGAAAAAGAGTGTATAAGAGCAGGGGGAGGGACAACAGGAGAGGGAGAAGCATACTCCCCGCTGAGCAGGGAGCTCAATGCAGGGCTTGATCCAAGGACCCTAGGATCATGACCTGAGCCAAAGGCACATGCTTACCTGGATGAGCCACCAGGCACCCCTGTTTTTGTTTTCGTTTTTTTTTTGTTGTTTATTTTTATTTTTTATTTTTTATTTATTTTTAAAGATTTTATTTATTTATTTGAGAGAGAGAGAATGAGAGAGAGCAAGCACATGAGAGGGGGGAGGGTCAGAGGGAGAAGCAGACTCCCTGCCGAGCAGGGAGCCCGATGCGGGACTCAATCCAGGGACTCCAGGATCATGACCTGAGCCGAAGGCAGTCGCTTAACCAACTGAGCCACCCAGGCGCCCTGTTTTTGTTTTTTAAATGGGGCTTCTCTGGTTCAGGACAATGCAGTGGTACCTGCAATGTGATTTGCTCTATGAGATACTTTGTGTTTCTTTATCTGATCCTATCTCAGCTTTTATGTTGCAAAGACCATTGGATCTTTCATAGAAAAAATGGCAAGATTGTGAAATTTTTTTTTAAAAGTGTGTATATATGGTGCCTGATTAGCTTTCTTAATCCTGAGAAATTATGGGACCAGTATTCCACTGTGATATAAGACAAATCTAATAAGTTTTAGAATATTAAAGAAAATATGCTAACTACATGTAAAATTGTTTAGTTTGTAATGAAACAGCATTCTCTTTCTTGAGATTGGAGAAAGCTGTAGGTTTTTTTTTTTCCTTTTTGCAATCACATTTCCATGCCAAAAATATTTTGTTTTCAATCCTGTTGGTGTCTTCTGACACTCTTCATTTTCCTTTTATGGCTTTTTAATTATTTCATTAATTTCACCTATCAGGATGAAGGATAATGCTCATTCAGAGTACGACATTTCTCCATTTGGCAAATTGTTGTTATAGAGGGTATTGTTGGTTTGATGTTGAATTTGATAAAATATCCCATTTAAACATTCAAAGTTTAAATTCACATAGCCTTATATATGAGGACATTTCCTAATAAGTGTCATTTAGGAGGTTCTAACTTACAATATTTTTTAGCATCCAGTTTTAACAATGAAGAAAATAATAAGGAAGTCTGGGGGCGGGGGGAGATGGGTGAAAATAAGTTGAGACAGAAAATAGAAATAACTCTGTTTACAGAAATAGCTCTGTGTTGAAATCACGCTCACAAGTCACCACAGGGAGAAATAGAACATGTGCAGCAGATGCGTATGATAACTGATGAAACATTGAATTTATTGTCTGTTTGGAAAGAAGTCACAAATAAAAATTCAAATATATTATGCCTAGTAGAAAAGGTGACATCTACAACTCAATTCAGTGAAATGAAGGACCCTGAAACTCTGCCATTTTTGAATTTTCAGGTCAACTTAATTCCAGGGAGACCTGTCATTTCTCTGAGAAATAAAACCCAGCTGATGTTATTGTTAGATACAGTCCATTCACAGCATACCACGAGGGCAAAGAACCTTATTCTCTAGGGAACAGATTAGTGATTTTTCTCCTTTTGGAGAAAAAAAAAATCTGAAAGTGCCTCTTTTGAGTAGGAAAGAAAATGCAGAAGTCCTCCAATAGCAAACTAATAGATTGAACTTGGTAAAGGGGAATGGGAATTTCAAAGACCCTTTGAAAATTCCTGTAGAGAAGGAAACACTATGGCTGAATTGGGTGGGCAAGAGGAGCTCTTTCTCCACTCTCCCCTCAGAAAGGAAAGTAAAACAGATACTAATGAGTGACTGTTCTTTTCTTAGTTTAATAAGCAATTAATGAGGTCACAAATATAGACACTAGTATATTTAATCATATAGAGTTCTTGGATGTTTTGACATAGAGTGATAGTTTCAATTTACACTAATTTCTTTCCATATGGTTTAACCAAAGTGTATTTGTAATTGAAGTCCTCTCCCCATACTATGGAGGGAAACACAGCTTTTCATGATGACAGACACAGGAAATTAAACAGGAATTATACAAGATGAGAGTTCCATAGCTACATTTGAGCTGTTGATACGGGAGCTTCCACACCATCAGCTTGGATTATCCTCCAAAGAACAACAGTGGGTTGATATTACACCACGTAGAGAAGAAAGGAAGAACCTAGAGGGAACACCTTCACAATAGTTCTGTCTGAAATTTCTGTGTGGCTCTAAATCCATATGTGAAATGTATTCAAATTCTTCTTCAGGTGTCAGAAACTTCTCCAGAGAACATAAATGATAGATGAGAGCACCAACCTGGAAAGCACAAGGCTCTTACGAATATTGAGGCTCTGAATACATATTTAAGTCCTCTCTTTTTCTTGATTAGCTAGCTAAAGGTTTGCCAATTGTTTCTTTTCAAAAAACCAATTCTTTTGTTAATATTTTCTATTGTTTTCTTATTGTTTCATTTATTTCTGCTCTTATCTTTATATTGTCCTAACTTCTGCTCACTTGGAACTTTGTTCATTTTCTTCTAGTTCCTTGAGGCATGTAGTTGTTTAAGATTTTTTTCCTTGATGTATGTGATTAGCTTTATAAACTTTTCTTTTAGAACTGCTTTTGTTGCATCCCATTAGTTTTGGTATATTGTGCTTCCATTTTTATTTGTCTCAATATATTTTTTTAAATTTCCTTTTTGATTTCTCCTTTGTTCCATTTGTTGTCCAGGAATGTATTGTTTAATTGCCACATATTTGTGAATTTTCTAGTTTTGCTCTTATTACTGATTCCTAGTTTCATACTCTTGTGGTCAGAAAAGATATTGATGTAATTTCTATGTTTTCTTAAATTTGTTGAGACTTGTTATGTGGTCTAACATATGATGTATCCTAGAAAACATTCCATGTGCACTTGAGAAAAATGTGCATTCTACCGCTATTGGATGGAATATTCTCTATATAGCTGTTACATTTGGTCTTTAGTGTTCTTCAAATCCACTGTTTTCTTGTTGGTTCTTTGTATGGATTATTTATCCATTGTTGAGAATGGGATATTAAAGTCCTTAACTATTATATTGTTCTTTACTTTCCCTTTTAGTTTTATTTGCATTGGCTTTTTGTATTTAAATTCTCTGATTTTGGGTGCATAGATATTTACAATTGTGATATCTTCTTGATGGATTGACCCCTTTATTGTATAATGACCTTCTTTGTCTTGTTTGTCTATATTTAGCTTAAAGTCTGTTTTGGGAGCTCCTGGGTGGCTCAGTTGGTTGAACATCTGCTATTGGCTCAGATCATGAACTCAGGGTCCTGGGAGCCCCGCAATGGGCTCCCTGCACAACAAGGAGCCTGCTTCTCTCTCTCCCTCTGCCATTCCCCCTGCTCTTACTCTCTCTCTCTGCCAAATAAATAAATAAAATATTTAAGGAAAAAAAAGTCTATTTTGTCTGATGTAAGTATAGCTACTCCTACTGTTTTTGGTAACTTTGCTTGAAGTATCATTTATCATCCCTTCACTTTCCATCTGTGAGGGTCTTTAGGGCTAAAGTTAGTCTCTTGTAGTCAGCATATTGTTGGATCTTGTTTTTATTCCTCAGCCACTTTGTGTCTTCAATTGAAGAATTTAGTCCATTTATGTTTAAAGTAATTATTGATAGATAAGGACTTCCTATTGCCATTAAAAATTTTTTTCTATTTTATAGATCTTTTATTCCATGTTTCATATCCTGCTGCCTTTCTTTATGATTTGATGTCTTTTTGGGTCAGTATGCTTTGACTTTTTATCATAGTCTTTTTTTTTTTTTATTCTTATGTTAATCCCCATACATTACATCATTAGTTTTAGATGTAGTGTTCCATGATTCATTGTTTGTGCACAACACCCAGTGCTCCATGCAGAATGTGCCCTCCTCAATACCCACCACCAGGCTAACCCATCCTCCCACCCCCCTCCCCTCTAGAACCCTGTTTGTTTTTCAGAGTCCATCATCTCTCATGGTTCGTCTACCCCTCCGATTTCCCCCGCTTCATTCTTCCCCTCCCGCTACCTTCTTCTTCTTCTTTTTTTTTTTTTCTTAACATATATTGCATTATTTGTTTCAGAGGTACAGATCTGAGATTCAACAGTCTTGCACAATTCACAGCGCTTACCAGAGCACATACCCTCCCCAGTGTCTATCACCCAGTCACCCCATCCCTCCCACCCCACCCCCCACTCCAACAACACTCAGTTTCATTCCTGCGATTAAGAATTCCTCATATCAGTGAGATCATATGATACATGTCTTTCTCTTTTTGACTTATTTCACTCAACATAATACCCTCCAGTTCCATCCACGTCATTGCAAATGGCAAGATCTCATTCCTTTTGATGGCTGCATAATATTCCACTGTATATATATACCACCTCTTCTTTATCCATTCATCTGTCGATGGACATCTTGGCTCTTTCCACAGTTTGGCTATTGTGGACATTGCTGCTATAAACATCAGGGTGCACGTACCCCTTTGGATCCCTACTTTTGTATCTTTGGGGTAAATACCAAGTAGTGCAATTGCTGGATCATATGGTAGCTCTATTTTCAACTTTTTGAGTAACCTCCATACATTTTTCCAGAGTGGCTGCACCAGCTTGCATTCCCACCAACAGTGTAGGAGGGTTCCCCTTTCTCCGCATCCCTGCCAACATCTGTCATTTCCTGACTTGTTAATTTTAGCCATTCTGACTGGTGTGAGGTGGTATCTCGTTGAGGTTTTGATTTGGATTTCCCTGATGCTGAGCAATATTGAGCACTTTTTCATGTGTCTGTTGGCCATTTGGATGTCTTCTTTGCAAAAATGTCTGTTCATGTCTTCTGCCCATTTCTTGATTGGATTCTTTGTTCTTGGGGTGTTCAGTTTGATGAGTTCTTTATAGATTTTGGATACTAGCCCTTTATCTGATATGTCATTTGCAAATATCTTCTCCCATTCTGTCGGTTGTCTTTTGGTTTTGTTGACTGTTTCCTTTGCTTTGCAAAAGCTTTTTATCTTGATGAAGTCCCAATAGTTCATTTTTGCCCTTGCTTCCCTTGCCTTTGGCGATGTTTCTAGGAAGAAGTTGCTTCGGCTGAGGTCAAAGAGGTTGCTGCCTGTGTTCTCCTTTAGGATTTTGATGGACTCCTGTCTCACATTGAGGTCTTTCAACCATTTGGAGTCTATTTTTGTGTGTGGTGTAAGGAAATGGTCCAGTTTCATTCTTCTGCATGTGGCTATCCAATTTTCCCAACACCATTTGTTGAAGAGACTGTCTTTTTTCCATTGGACATTCTTTCCTGCTTTGTCGAAGATGAGTTGACCATAGAGTTGAGGGTCCATTTCTGGGCTCTCTATTCTGTTCCACTGATCTATGTGTCTGTTTTTGTGCCAGTACCATGCCATCTTGATGATGACAGCTTTGTAATAGAGCTGGAAGTCCGGAATTGTGATGCCGCCGGCTTTGCTTTTCTTTTTCAATATTCCTCTGGCTATGCGGGGTCTTTTCTGGTTCCATACAAATTTTCGGATTATTTGTTCCATTTCTTTGAAAACAGTGGATGGTATTTTGATGCGGATTGCATTGAATGTGTAGATTGCTCTAGGTAGCATGGACATCTTCACAATATTTTTTCTTCCAATCCATGAGCATGGAACGTTTTCCCATTTCTTTGTGTCTTCCTCAATTTCATGAGTATTTTATAGTTTTCTGAGTACAGATCCTTTGTCTCTTTGGTTAGATTTATTCCTAGGTATCTTATGGTTTTGGGTGCAATTGTAAATGGGATCGACTCCTTAATTTCTCTTTCTTCTGTCTTGTTGTTGGTGTATAGGAAAGCCACTGACTTCTGTGCATTGATTTTATATCCTGCCACTTTGCTGAATTCCTGTATGAGTTCTAGCAGTTTTGGGGTGGAGTCTTTTGGGTTTTCCACATAAAGTATCATATCATCTGCAAAGAGTGAGAGTTTGACTTCTTCTTTGCCAATTTGGATGCCTTTGATTTCTTTTTGTTGTCTGATTGCTGTGGCTAGGACTTCCAATACTATGTTGAATAGCAGTGGTGATAGTGGACATCCCTGCCGCGTTCCTGACCTTAGGGGGAAAGCTGTCAGTTTTTCCCAATTGAGAATGATATTTGCTGTAGGTTTTTCATAGATGGCTTTTATGATATTGAGGTATGTACCCTCTATCCCTATACTCTGAAGGGTTTTGATCAAGAAAGGATGCTGTACTTTGTCAAAAGCTTTTTCTGCATCTATTGAGAGGATCATATGATTCTTGTTCTTTCTTTTGTTAATGTATTGTATCACACTGATTGATTTGCGGATGTTGAACCAACCTTGCAGCCCAGGGATAAATCCCACTTGGTCATGGTGAATAATCCTTTTAATATACTGTTGGATCCTATTGGCTAGTATTTTGGTGAGAATTTTTGCATCCATGTTCATCAGGGATATTGGTCTGTAATTCTCCTTTTTGATGGGGTCTTTGTCTGGTTTTGGGATCAAGGTAATGCTGGCCTCATAAAATGAGTTTGGAAGTTTTCCTTCCGTTTCTATTTTTTGGAGCAGTTTCAGAAGAATAGGTATTAATTCTTCTTGAAATGTTTGGTAGAATTCCCCTGGGAAGCCATCTGGCCCTGGGCTTTTGTTTTTTGGGAGATTTTTGATGACTGCTTCAATTTCCTTAGTGGTTCTGGGTCTGTTCAGGTTTTCTATTTCATCCTGGTTCAGTTTTGGTAGTTGATACATCTCTATGAATGCATCCATCTCTTCCAGGTTATCTAATTTGCTGGCATAGAGTTGCTCATAATATGTTCTTATAATTGTTTGTATTTCTTTGGTGTTGGTTGTGATCTCTCCTCTTTCATTCATGATTTTGTTGATTTGGGTCATTTCTCTTCTCTTTTTGATAAGGCCAGGGGTTTATCAATCTTGTTAATTCTTTCAAAGAACCAGCTCCTAGTTTCGTTGATCTGTTCTACTGTTCTTTTAGTTTCTATTTCATTGATTTCTGCTCTGATCTTTATGATTTCTCTTCTCCTGCTGGGTTTAGGCTTTATTTGCTGTTCTTTCTCCAGCTCCTTTAGGTGTAGGGTTAGGTTGTGTACTTGAGACCTTTCTTGTTTCTTGAGAAAGGCTTGTATTGCTATATACTTTCCTCTTAGGACTGCCTTTGCTGCATCCCAAAGATTTTGAATAGTTGTGTTTTCATTTTCATTGGTTTCCATGTATTTTTTTAATTCTTCTTTAATTTCCTGGTTGACCCATTCATTCTTCAGTAGGATGCTCTTTAGCCTCCATGTATTTGAGTTCTTTCCAACTTTCTTCTTGTGATTGAGTTCTAGTTTCAAAGCATTGTGGTCTGAAAATAGGCAGGGAATGATCCCAATCTTTTGGTACTGGTTGAGACCTGATTTATGACCTAGGATGTGATCTATTCTGGAGAATGTTCCATGGGCACTAGAGTAGAATGTGTATTCCGTTGCTTTGGGGTGGAATGTTCTGAATATGTCTGTGAAGTCCATTTGGTCCAGTGTGTCATTTAAAGTCTTTATTTCCTTGTTGATCTTTTGCTTAGACGATCTGTCCATTTCAGTGAGGGGGATGTTAAAGTCCCCCACTATTATTGTATTGTTGTCGATATGTTTCTTTGCTTTTGTTATTAATTGCCTTATATAATTGGCTGCTCCCATGTTAGGGGCATAGATATTTACAATTGTTAGATCTTCTTGTTGGATAGATCCTTTAAGTACGATATAGTGTCCTTCCTCATCTCTTATTACAGTCTTTGGTTTAAAATCTACTTTGTCTGATATAAGGATTGCCACCCCAGCTTTCTTTTGGTGTCCATTAGCATGGTAAATGGTTTTCCACCCCCTCACTTTCAATCTGGGGGTGTCTTTGGTTCTAAAATGAGTCTCTTGCCGACAGCATATCGATGGATCTTGTTTTTTAATCCAGTCTGTTAGCCTGTGTCTTTTGATTGGGGCGTTTAGCCCATTTACATTCAGGGTAACTATTGAATGATAGGAATTTAGTGCCATTGTATTGCCTGTAAGGTGACTGTTACCATATATTGTCTGTGTTCCTTTCTGGTCTATGTTGCTTTTAGGGTCTCTCTTTGCTTAGAGGACCCCTTTCAAGATTTCCTGTAGGGCTGGTTTTGTGTTTGCAAATTCCTTTAGTTTTTGTTTGTCCTGGAAGCTTTTTATCTCTCCTTCAATTTTCAATGACAGCCTAGCTGGATAGAGTATTCTTGGCTGCATATTTTTCTCATTTAGTGCTCTGAATATATCCTGCCAGTCCCTTCTGGCCTGCCAGGTCTCTGTGGATAGGTTTGTTGCCAATCTAATGTTTCTACCCTTGTAGGTTACATATCTCTTCTCCCGAGCTGCTTTCAGGATTTTCTCTTTGTCTATGAGACTTGTAAGTTTTACTATTAGATGTCGGGGAGTTGACCTATTTTTATTGATTTTGAGAGGGGTTCTCTGTGCTTCCTGGATTTTCATGCCTGTTTCTTTCCCCAAATTAGGGAAGTTCTCTGCTATAATTTGCTCCAATATACCTTCTGGCCCTCTCTCTCTTTCTTCTTCTTCTGGGATCCCAATTATTCTAATGTTGTTTCATCTTATGGTATCACTTATCTCTTGAATTCTGCCCTCGTGATCCAGTAGTGGTTTATCTCTCTTTTTCTCAGCTTCTTTATTTTCATCATTTGGTCTTCTATATCACTGATTCTCTCTTCTGCCTCATTTATTCTAGCAGTTAGCGCCCCCATTTTTGATTGCACCTCATTAATAGCCTTTTTGATTTCTACTTGGTTGGATTTTAGCTCTTTTACATCTCCAGAAAGGGTTTCTCTAATAAATTCCATATTTTTTTCAAGCCCAGCTAGTATCTTTAAAGTGATAATTCTGAACTCTAGATCTGACATCGTACTAATGTCCGTATTGAGTAGGTCCCTGGCAGTCGGTACTACCTCTTGTTCTTTTTGTTGAGGTGATTTTTTCCGTCTTGTCATTTTGTGCAGAGGAGAATAGATTAATGAGAGAACAAAATGCTAGCAGAGTAACCACGTCCCCAGAAAATATACTCTAAACAAATCAGAAAAGACCTGAAGCAGTGGGATAAGAAAGGGAAAGAGAGAAAAAAGAAAAAGAAAAAAAAAGATAAAGATAAAAACAAAAACCAACAAAACAAAACAACAACAACAAAAGGAAAACCAGAATGTGATCAAATATGATCAGGCTGGTATATAGATCAATGCCACACACTAGATTTGGGGTGTATTTTGGTCTTTTAGAAGAAAGTGCCTCCCAAAATTTTAAAGAAAGAAAAACTTATATATGTACAAAAATAAGGGTTGATATGATGAAGGGATGGAATATGACTGTAAAAATGGAAATTATAAAAAATATTATAAAAGATATTGATAAGAAGTTGTTTGAAAAAAGAAAGAAGAGGATTTAAAAAAAGAAAAAAGAAAAAGAGAAAAAAAAAGGGAGAGGATGTGATCAGGCAGGGGAATAGAAAGCACCATATACTAGAGATTTAGGGTATATTTTAATCTGTTAGAAGAAACTATCTCAAAATTTTAAAGATAGAACAACTTATATATATAAGCCAAAAATATGGGTAACTACTATGAAGGGATAGAATATGACTCTAAAAATGAAAAATGAAAATTTTTTTTTTTTTAAAAGGGATTGATAAGATGTTGGTTGAAAAAGGGAAAAAGAAAAATTCAAAAAGAAATAATAAGACAAAAAGACAGTTAAAAAAAATTAACTTTAAAAGACTAAAGAATCATGGTAAAAAAGCCATGAATTCTATGTGCAGTATTCCCCTAGCACTGGAGTTCTGCCATTCTCATTGATCGGTAAACTTGGTCTTGGCTGGCTGTTCTCACTGATCTTCTGGGGAGGGGCCTGTTGCCGTGGTTTCCAAATGTCTCTGCCGGAGGCGGAATCGCCCCGCCCTTGCCCCCTCCCTGCTAAGTAATCTGCTCGGCTTTGCTCTCCGGGGCTTTTGTTCCCTGCGAGCTTTCCGTACAGCTTTGGAGGCGGAGAGTGAAAATGGCAGCCTCCCAATCTCCTCCAGGGAGGAGCCGAGAACTTGGCCCCGCTCCTCAGTGAGCCCCCAGAGAAAAGCCGTCAGTCACTCCCGTCTCCCCGGTCTCCGGCCGCACTCCGTGCTCACCCGGCCTGTGACCGCGCGTTTCTATCTCTGGCACCTGACCCCGGGTGGAGTCTCCAAACCCAGCAGATCCGTGCGGTGCACTTATGCGTGGCTCCCCCCAGGGGAGGAAGGTGAGTCTCCCTGGATCTGCCGCTTGTTGGGTCCCTGCTGGAGGAGCAGGGGCCCGACTGTGCCACGGATCACGGTTTATGACAACCCCGAGCTGAGAGCCCGCGCCTGGGCTCCGCCTCTGCAGCCGGCTTCCCTGCTCCATTGCCTGGGAGCTCTGCCACACTCAGGCACCCCCGGTCTTTCTGTGACCCCGAGGGTCCTGAGACCACACTGTCCCGGAGGGTTCCACCCCCCGCTTAGCCACCAGAGTGATGTCCCTCAGCGGAGCAGACTTTTAAAAGTTCCGATTTTGTGCTCCGCGGTTCTATCACTTGCCAGAAGCGGCCGACGGAGGCCCCTCCCCCGCCGTCTATCCTCCCGAATATCGCCTCGGATTCACTTCTCCTCATGTCCTACCTTCCAGAAAGTGGTCGCTTTTCTGATGAGAGAGTTGTTGCTCTTCTTTTCTTCGATCTCCTTTTGAGTTTGTAGGTGTTCAGAATGGTTTGATCCCTATCCAGCTGAATTCCTGAGTGGAGACGAAATCCAGGTCTCCTACTCCTCTGCCATCTTGCTCCGCCCCTTTATCATAGTCTTTTGTGTATCTACTACAGGTTTTTTCCTTTGTAGTTACCATGAGGCTGACATAAAATATATATCCTATTTTAAGCTAATAACTAACATTCATTTTGTGACAAAGTAAAACCTAACCTCATCCTCAAGTTAATATTCTTGGAAACATGAAAACCTACCCTATTACTGCTACAAATTCTGAAACACTGTCCCAAGTCCTCAAGAGCTAGGATGAATAAGTTCTAGAGATCTGCTATACAACATCGTACCTATAATCAACAGTATTGTACACTTAAAATTTTAAGGTACATCCATGTTAAATGTTCTTACCACAATAAAAAATAAAGAGCAAGAGGTCTTTTTTCTTTTTTTAAATTTGGTCTAAACTTCTTTTTTTTTTAATTTTATTTTACTATGTTATGTTAGTCACCATATAATACATCATCAGTTTTTGATGCAGTGATCCGTGCTTCATTGTTTTCATACAACACCCAATGCTCCATGCAGTACATGCCCTTCTTAATTCTCATCACTGAGCTAACCCATCCCCCCACCCCACTCCCATCTAAAACCCTCAGTTTGTTTCTCAGAGTCCATAGTCTCTCATGGTTCATCTCTCCTTCTGATTCCCCCCACCCCTTTCATTTTTCCCTTCCTTCTCCTAATGTCCTCCATGCTATTCCTTATGTTCCACAAATAAGTGAAACCATATGATAATTGACTTTCTCTGCTTCACTTATTTCACTTAGCATAATTTCCTCCAGTCCCATCCATATTGATGTAAAAGTTGGGTATTCATCCTTCCTGGGGGCTGAGTAATATTCCATTGTGTACATGGACCACATCTTCTTTATCCACTCATCTGTTGAAGGGCATCTCGGCTCTTTCCACAGTTTGGCTATTGCAGACATTGCTGCTATGAACATTGGGGTGCATATGACCCTTCTTTTCACTACATCTGTGTCTTTGGGTAAATATCCAGGAGTGCAATTTTTTGAGGCATCTCCACACTGTTTTCCAAAGTGGCTGTACCAGCTTGCATTCCCACCAACAGTGTAAGAGGGTTCCCCTTTCTCCATAACCTCTCCAACATTTGTTGTTTCTTGCTTTCTCAATTTTTGCCATTCTAACTGGTGTAAGGTGGTATCTCATTGAGGTTTTGATTTGAATTTCCTTGATGGTTAATGATGATGAACATTTTTTCATGTGTCTGTTAGCCATTTTATGTCTTCTTTGGAGAAGTGTTCATGTCTTCTGCCCATTTTTGGACTTGATTATTTGTTTTTTGGGTGTTGAGTTTGAGAAGTTCTTTATAGATCTTGGATACCAGCCCTTTATTTGCAAATATCTTCTCCCATTCTGTGGGTTGCCTCTTTGTTTTGTTGACTGTTTCCTTTGCTGTGCAGGAGTTTTCTATCTCAATGAAGTCCCAAAAGTTCATTTTTGCTTTTGTTTCACTAGCCTTTGGAGATGTATCTTGAAAGAAGTTGCTGTGGCCAATGTCAAAGAGGTTACTGCCTATGTTCTCCTCTAGGATTTTGATGGATTCCTGTCTCACATTGAGGTCTCTCATCCATTTTGAGTTTATCTTTGTGTATGGTATTAAAGAGTGTTCGAGTTTCATTCTTCTGTATATAGCTGTCTAATTTTCCCAGCACAATTTATTGAAGAGACTGTCTTTTTTCCATTGCATGTTTTTTCCTGCTTTGTCAAAGATTATTTGACCATGGAGTTGAGGGTCCATATCTGGGTTCTCTATTCTGTTCCATTGGTCTATATGTCTGTTTTTGTGCCAGTACCATGCTGTCTTGGTGATCACTGCTTTGTAATATAGCTTGAAATCGGGCAGCGTGATGCCCCCAGCTTTGTTTTTCTTTTTCAACATTTCCTTGGCGATTCAGGGTCTTTTCTGATTCCATACAAATTTTAAGATTGTTTGTTCCAGCACTTTGAAAAATGTCATTGGAATTTTGATCAGGATGGCATTGAAGGTATAGATCGCTCTGGGTAGCATAGACATTTTAAAAATGTTTATTCTTCCAGTCCATAAGCATGGAATGGTTTTCCATCTTTTTGTGTCTTCTTCAATTTCCTTCATGAGTGTTCTGTAGTTCCTAGAGTATAGATCCTTTACCTCTTGGTTAGGTTTATTCTGATATATCTTACGGTTTTTGGTGCTATTGTAAATGGAATCATTTCTCTAATTTCTCTTTCTACAGTTGCATTGTTAGTGTATAAGACAGCAACTGATTTCTGTGCATTGATTTTGTATCCTGCCACATTACTGATTTGTTATATGAGATCTAGTAATTTAGGGGTAGAGTCTTTTGGGTTTTCCACATAGAGTATCATGTCATCTGCAAAAAGAGAGAGTTTGACTTCATCTTTGCCAATTTGAATACTTTTTATTTATTTTTTGTTGTCTGATTGCTGTTGCCAGGACTTCTAGTACTATGTTGAACAACAGTGGCAAGAGTGGGCATCTTTGACGTGTTCCTGATCTTAAGGGAAAGGCTCTCAGCTTTTCCCCATTGAGGATGATATTTGCTGTGGGTTTATCATAGATGGATTTTATGAACTTGAGGAATGTTCCCTCTATCCCTATACTCTGAAGAGTTTTAATCAGGAAAGGATGCTGTATTTTGTCAAATGCTTTTTCTGCATCAATTGAGAGGACCATATGGTTCTTCTCTCTCCTCTTATTAATGTGTTCTATCACACTGATTGATTTGTGAATGTTGAACCACCCTTGCATCCCGGGGATAAATCCCACTTGGTCGTGGTAGATGATCCTTTTAATGTATTGTTGGATCCTATTAGCTAGGATTTTGTTGAGGATTTTGGAATCCATATTCATCAGGGATATCAGTCTGAAATTCTCTTTTTTGATGGGGTTTGGGGATTAAGATAATGCTGGCCTCATAGAATGAGTCTGGAAGCTTTCCTTCTGTTTCTATTTTTTGAAACAGCTTCAGTAGAATAGGTATTATTTCTTCTTTGAATGTTTGGTAGAATTCCCCAGGGAATCCATCAGGCCCTGGACTCTTGTTTTTTGGGAGGTTTTTGATCACTGCTTCAATCTCGTTACTGGTTATTGGCCAATTCAGGTTGTCAATTTCTTCCTGTTTCAGTCTTGGGAGTTTATGGGTTTCCAGTTAGGCATCCATTTCATTCAGGTCACTCAGTTTATTGGCATATGGTTGTTGATAATAATTTCTAATAATTGTTTCTATTTCCTTGGTGTTAGTCATGATCTCTCCCCTTTCATTCATCAATTTATTAATTTGGGTCCTTTCTCTTTTCTTTTGGATAAGTCTGGCCAGTGGTTTATCAATGTTATTAATTCTTTCAGAGAACCAGCTTCTAGTTTCGTTGATCTGATCCACTGTGTTTCTGGTTTCTAATTCATTGATCTCTGCTCTAATCTTAATTATTTCTCTTCTAATGTGTGGCTTAGGCATCGTTTGTTGCTTTTTCTCTAGTTCTTTAAGGTGTAGAGTCTTCTGGGGAGGGGCCGGCCTCACTGTTACTCAGGCAACCCTGTTTGGACAGAGTTGCCCTGCCCCCTGTGGTGGTGGATGGGCTCAGTGAAAACCGGTTTTTTGGAGCTTTTGTTCTCTGCCGGCTTTCCCTGGCGGCTTTCTGCGTCTCTTCCAAGGGTCAGAGCAGAAGAGATCATCTCCAACCCTTTTCCTCAGAGCAGAGAAATCACAGTCTGTTCTTCAGTGAGCTCTCCAGGCCACACTATCTCCATTTCTATCTGTGCTGCTATAAACTGCAGCATCCTGGGTTGTGCGCCCCTCCGCAGCACTCCCAGTCCTGCCTCCAGGTCGGGGCACGTTTCTGCCCTTTGTGCTTCTAAAACCGCCAGCCGCCCCCAGTTCATGCACGTGGCCCTGGTCCAGGTTTCCCTCTGGCTGCCCTAAAGTCCTTTCCCTGTGGCTACCAGTCTGCGAGTCTGTGCCCCGTCCCTAGCATGGGAGGTTATCACTCACCGGCAGTGTAGGATCCCCATGACCTGGCTCCCTCCCGCTGCCGTTTATCCTCCAATATCTGCCTGTGTAATCATGGCTCCCCGCTTCGTACCTCGAAACCAACCACCTGCGATATTCTGTTTGTAGAGATCCAGATCTATCTTCTTACATCTCAGGCTGATTTTGTGGGTTTTCAGAGTGGTCTGGTAGATATCCAGCTCAATTCTGGGGACCAGTTGGAATAGGGTCCCTTACTCCTCTGCCATCTTTTCCTGATCCAAGAGCTCTTTTTAAAGCAAGAGCTCACCCCTCTCCCTTTTTCTTATTTTTTTTTGTAGAATATTTGTCTTTATTTGTATGTTCTTCAGCCCTTCATTTACTTTCTCTTTATTTTTATTTTTTTCATCATGATAAGTGTGCTCTTTAATTCCTATCCCCTATTTAACCCATCCCCACCCACCTCCCCTCTGATCACCACCGGTTGTTCTCTGTGGTTAAGAGTCTCTTTCTTGGTTTCTCTCTCTTTCTTTTTTCTTTTGTTCATTTTTTTTTTTTTGTTTCTTAGATTCTACATATAAGTGAGATTATATGGTATTTGTCTTTGACTTATTTCACTTAACATTATGCTCTCTAGCTCTATTCATGTTGTTGCGTGTCCCTTACTTTTCAAAAATGAAATATAGTATAGATGACCCAAACTATTGACAAGAATCCTAAATCTGAAAAGTTAATAAAGTCTCAGTTTTTAGGTAGAGGCAATCTGCTGTCATATATATGTACAGTCTTCCTTGCTGTATGACATGTTAATTGTCTATGAATCATATTATTAAGGAGTTTTGTTTAGTGTGTTTAGTAAATCCAGTATTGGTTTTCATTTCTCAGCCTGGGGCCTTTTTTTTTTTTTTTTTTAATTTCATTTGGAAACCTGTCTTCAGAGCCTAGTACTGTATAATGAGTAACATCAGTAGAGGCAGAATTATCACACAAATTCACTGTCATAATGCTAATGTTTCCTGAACCTCTTAGGGGCTGTTCAGTTTAGCACTGGTCAAGAAACCTTTGTCAATATTTAACCTGTATTGACTGTTGGCTCAATTATAATGCAGAATGCTGACTACATCCATCTTCCCATGCAGCATGGCTCTTTTTGGTGACAAAATTCTATTGATATATTTGCCCTGACCATGCAAAATTTCAAAACAGCTGAGATCTTTATTTTCACATAATGTATTAGTCCTTTTACACTAGGCACAAAAGTGTTGTTATTTTTTTCACTCTGTTATACGTGGTCTTGTAAATCAGATATTAACAGGTCCCTTCACAAAGCCATTTTACCATGTTTACATATACTCTGTAGAGCATCATTTTGTAAATGAAAGGAAACATCGTTTTGTTGTTTAACATCCATATGAAAAGGGATCTTGCAGAATGCAATATTTCGTGGAAACTTTTTAACTACAATATGCTGAACAATCTTGGTTTGTAAAGTTCTACCTGCTTTCTCTATTGAAAAATCACATAAATGCACCTGGAAAACTCCTCATGTTATTATAAATATAATAACTAGATGATACTCAAGTTTTAAAATAGCCGAAAAGAGAGTGACTCCCTTCCTTTGCTCAGAAATTATCAAAAGCTCACACTATGTTGAAGTAAAATTTTGGAGAATATATGAAAGAGAGGAACTAATGCCCTAAAGGTCAAGTGAAGATGTTGGAACATGCCTGAACTTGCAGATTCTAAGCAAAACCACCAGTGTTTGATTCTACAACAGTGATAGTGTATCCTTTGGGGGGAATTTTAAATATCTTGTTTGGAAATGCAGAGAAGTGTTATGTCATCTGATGGTAAAAGATTTGGGCATGCACTATGACACCAGAGTAGTGATAGAGGTTCACCTGAATGAGACATCAAACAGTGGGGTGGGGATTGAATTTAGACAGCTAGCATCTCTGATGCTGTTAATCTCTCTTGGTTGTAGAAAGATAAAAGCTAAAATAATTCCCCCACACACATACAGACAAGACACAAAATAGTACAAGCACACTGATACATACAAACCCACACAAAAGCATATTTTCACAGTTTTTCTGGATTAAGGAGAAATGAACAATTAAAACAAAAACCATGAAGGAATAAAAAATTCAAGGAAAAAAATGTGCATAGTGTTAGGAAAAATCATAGCTATGGAACATATACAAAGGTGATCCAAAATATTTGTAATTTATATCCCCCAAGATGAGAACTTACTAAAAGTATCAAATAGAAATATAAAAAGAATTCTATCTAATGAGAAAAATAAAAAATATTACTTCAATTTATATTATTAAAGGAGCCACCATGTTTCCTAAAAAATCAATAGAGGAACATTAAAAATCAGAGCCTGGCAAGGATACCAGATTTCTAAGAGAACTCCTTGAGCACTCAAGCAAATATCATTAATATATACAGGGAAGAAGAAAAGAAAACTTGCCTCAGTGCTAGAAATAAAATGTCATTTAAGTACACAAAAAGGAAAATGTCCTCTGATCTTTTAATTGGCATTTCTTTGGTTACTAATGAGGTAGAAGAACTTTTTATATGTTTATTGACCATTCTGTTTTCTTATTCTGTGAATTTCTTA
The DNA here is from genome assembly GCF_011800145.1 of Mirounga leonina. NCBI lineage: Eukaryota > Metazoa > Chordata > Mammalia > Carnivora > Phocidae > Mirounga > Mirounga leonina. Next base: position 44,035,129 of record NW_023270433.1, on the reverse strand, counting down.
ATGCATTTCTTGATCTGTTTTCCTTTGGTTTGTCTTTCTTTTCTTTGTTTCATATACACACACTTATATATGATTATGTTTTATTAATATTTCTTCTTAACCTATGGATTGGCTTTTCATTCTTTTTTTTTTTTTTTTTAAAGATTTTATTTATTTGACAGAGAGAGAGAGACAGCTAGAGAGGGAACACAAGCAGGGGGAGTGGGAAAGGGAGAAGCAGGCTTCTCCCCCGAGCAGGGAGCCCAATGACGGGGCTCAATCCCAGAACCCTGGGATCATGACCTGAGCTGAAGGCAGACGCTTAACGACTGAGCCACCCAGGCGCCCTGGCTTTTCATTCTTAACATTATTTTTCATTGACATAAATTATTTTAATTTAGTTTGTTCAGTCTTTTCTTTTATACTTTGTGCCTTGTGTGCCTTTAAAGAAGCTTTTTCTACCCTGAAATCAGTCTTCTGATTTTTCTGATCAGTCTTCTGATAGGTCTTCTATATTTTAATCTAATTTAAAAATTATTTTGAAATAATTCTTGATACATAGGAAGTTCCAAAGATAATTTCTCCATACAGGGAAACAGTTTTTCTGTACCTTTCATCCAGTTTCCCCCACTGGTCACATCCTATATAACTATAGTACAATAGCAATACCAGATTAACATTGACACACTGTGTGTGAAAATACTGTCATTTTATCTCACGTGTAGTTCATGTAACCACCCTAATCAAGATACGAAAATATTCCTTCACCACAAAGATTCCCCTTATACTACACCTATTCGTAGTCACACCTACTCTCTTCTCCTCACCATTCTTAACTCCAGGCAACCACTAATTTGTTCTCCATCTGTATAATTTTGTCATATTGGGAATGCTATGTAAGTGGAATCCTATAGTATACATACAGCTCTTTATTATTTTTTCATTCAGCATAAATCCAAGTTGCTGCATTTATCAATTTTTTTTCCTGAGTATTCCATGCTGTGGATGTAGCAATTTGTTTAACTGTCACCAACTGTAGAGTATTTTGATTGTTTCCAGTTTTTGACAATTACAAATAAAGCTGCTTTAACAATCATGTAGAGGCTCTTGTGTGGAAGAGGGATAAATGCTAAGGATTATGATTTCTGGGTCCTATGATAAATGCATGTTTAGTATTACAAAAAGAAAGTTTTTGGGATGCCTAGGTGGCTCAGTCAGTTAAACGTCTGCCTTCCACTCAGGTTATGATCCCAGTGTCCTGGGATGGAGTCCCGCCTTGGGCTCCTTGCTTGGTGGGGAGCCTGCTTCTTCCTCTGCCTGCCACTTCCCCTGCTTGTGCCCTCTTTCTGTCTCTCTCCAACAAATAAATAAATAAAATCTTAAAAAAAAAAAAGTTTCCAGAGTGACTGCACCATTTTAAATTCCCACCAACAATGTATTGGAGATTCAATTTCACCACATCCTGGTTAGAATTTGTTTTTTATACAATTTGTTTGTTTGTTTGTTTTAGCTGTTCTCATATGTGTGTAGTGATATGATACCATAGTCTTAACTTGCATTTTCCTGATAGCTAGTGATTTCAACATCTTTTCATGTTCTTACTTGTCATCTTTGTATCACTTTGGTAAAGCAAAGTATGGCTATATCTCTTGCCCATTATATCTAAGATATGATGTATATAAATAATATATACCTTTTATATATTTTATACTATCTATACATATAGATATATAATTGAACTTTGAGAGTGCTTTATATCCTCTAGATGTAAGTCTTTTGTCAGATATGTGGTTTCCAAATATTCCATCTTGGTCTGTAGCTTGTCTTTTCATTTTCACTCTTTTGATTTATTTATTTTTTTTTTTATGGTGCATGATTTGGTATAATATCTAAGCCTTTTTCATTGAGGCAAAGTTTCCAAAGATTTCTCCTGTGTTTTAGTGTTTTATGTTTATATTTAACTTAATCCATTTTGAGTTAATCTGTATAGAAGTTACAAGATTTACATTTAGGTTCTTTTTTGTTGTTGTATGCATACGGATATCCAGCCATTTCTGCACCACTTGTTGAAAAGATTGTCCTTCCTCAAATGAATTGCTTTTATATTCTATCAAAAATCACTTGATTATACATGTATAGGGCTGCTTCTGTGCTCTCTGTTCAGTTTTATTGAGTTATGCTTCAATTCCTTTGTCTAATGTACATGATCTTGATTACTGTATCTATATAGAAAGTCTTAATATTTGATATAGTGAATCATTAAACTTTATTCTTTTTTCCCAAAAGATTGGCCTTTTTTAAAGATTTATTTATTTTAGAGAGAGAGTGCTACTGGGGTGGGGGGGGAAGGGTCAGAGGGAGAGAGAGAATCTCAAGCAGACTCCCCATTGAGCATGGAGCCCAATAAGGGGCTGATTTAAAGATTAGAGATCATGACCTGAGCCAAAATCAAGAGTCAGATGCTTAACCAACAGGGCCACATAGATGGCCTTCAAAAGATTGTTTTTTAGCTATTTGAGGGCCTAGGCCTTTCCATGCACATTTCAGATTAAGTATTTTGATAAAAACCTTGTGGGTATTTTGATAGGAATTTCATTAAATCTTTACATCAATTTGGGAAGAATTTACATCTTTATAATGTTGATTTTTCCAGTCCATGAATATTTTGCTTATGTAATTTTCCACAAAATTTTCTATATAATTTCCTGTACCATATCCTTAATAGTCCATCCTTTCTTTAGTGATATGCAGCAAAATCTATAAACAAAATTTCTTTCATTAGAAGGATCCTTGCTTAATTTGTTTACACCTGATTAAGTACCACCTTGTTTTTATTTAGTTTTTATTCAGTACCACCTTATGTTAAGCTTTTAATAAAAAGCTATGGTATCTAGAAGGGTAAATCCCTGATCTTAGTTTTCTGGAAAATAACCTTTATTATTCATTTGATTTTCCTATGAATTTCATAGTGAACTCCTTGATTTCTATGAAATAAAAGATGAAAATTGCATTAAATATATAGGTTAATTTGGATTTAAAAATTAGCTTATCTATGACAAAGAGGTTTCCTAACCTTAAGTATGGTGTATTTCTTTGATTATGGAGTCTTAACATCTTTCAATAAAGTTTTACTGTTTTTATTAAGGTCTTTCACATACTTTGTTAGATTTATGCCTAGATACTTTATATCTCACTTTCTATTGTAAATGCCATTATTTTAAATTACACTTCCTCCTTGATATTGGTATAAAAAGTTTACTTGGTTTTCAGGTATTGATCTTATATCCAGTAATACTTAGGAATTCTCTTTAATTCTATTACACAAATGATGAAGAGATGAGAGTAAAGAAGGATGGAAGATTGTCAAAATGTGTAGAGTTGATCAAGGAGTAAAGTCATAGATTCCTCTCTTTTTATTTTCTTGCTGTAATCACACACAGCATAGTCTGATTATGGTTCTCCTTTTTTGGGGGGCACTGGAACACCAAAAATAAATTCAGCTACTCCTCACAAATCTGTGGATCATATTGAATGTCTTTTTGTGCATTCCTTTTACCTGTATCTTCACTCCATTTCTTTCTTTTTTTTTTTTTTTAAAGATTTTATTTATTTATTTGAGAGAGAGAATGAGAGACAGAGAGCTTGAGAGGGAGGAGGGTCAGAGGGAGAAGCAGACTCCCTGCCGAGCAGGGAGCCCGATGTGGGACTCGATCCCAGGACTCCAGGATCATGACCTGAGCCGAAGGCAGTCGCTTAACCAACTGAGCCACCCAGGCGCCCCCTCTTCACTCCATTTCTACCATTTCACTTAAATGGTGAAATTTTACTTAACCCGAACTTTATATACAATTATTAACAATTGTTGAGTTCTTTTCATATGTTCTAGGTAGCTAATCAAGTTGCCAAGGATCACACAATAAATAGATGGCAAAGCCAGTAATAGAATCCAGAAGTTTTGGCTTCAGAACTTGTGTTGAACTATTTGACTACTGCTAACTACAAAGGCATGTTGTTTTCAATATGACAAGGCAATGTGTTTGTGGTTCATACAGCAATCAGTGGGGAGATACAATATATGTTTCCTAGTAAAGGTGTGGCAGATTTAGTTTCCTTATAGATGACTTTACCACCAGCATGGAAACCTGACCAGAGTGAAGAATTTAGAAAATATCACAATAATTCAAGCTATTTGTGTGATTCTGAACACAGACAGCCTCCATTAAGATGAAACAGTAAAGTTACATTTATGTGATAGTTTTATGGCAGAACCAATGATACTTAGAAATTAATTACAGTAAGGAACTAGACATATGTGGGAATGAATGTGACTCTAAGTTTTCTGACATGAATGACCAGGTATATGGTGAAATAGAAAAGAGAAAAAGGTAGAATTTTATAATCAGTGGTCAATTATGAATAGGTTAAACTAGAATCTGTGCAGAACTTCAAGATAGAAATATCTAGTGTACAGGTAGACATATGGGAAAGAGCTGGGAATTTGGGGATATTGAAATAGGTATTTCAACTCATCATCATAAAGGAAGCAGTTGAAACCATGGTCTCTGATACAATTCTTTTGTAAAAATATATAGGTAGAGAAAACAAGAACAGGAAGAGGCCAAAACAAACCCCAGCAGCCTTGACAATTAAGGAAAAGTTTGAATGAGGTACACATGCAGGAGACCAACAAGGAACAGTCTGATATAAAACAGTAGTTCAGAAAGGGTTCTATGAGGAAGTAGGGAACAATCATTCAGGTCAGTCTATATGAGGAGGTCAAGTAGGATATGACTGCCATTATGGCACTGGATTTCATTAAAGTAGGGCATTGGGTGATTCAAATGAATCAAGGAATTAATGGAATTTGGAATACGGCTGTCATTTTAAAAATTGAGTTTTAAAGAAAAAGAGAGAGTTGAATGGTAGCTTGGAGATTAATTTTGTAAAAGTCCCATTATCTTTGTTATACTTTTCAGACATCAGAACTGTTTTGTTTTGTGTTTTATATCTATCTGAATGAGAAATCTAAATATTTTGGGGAAGGGGGAAATTGGGTAGATTTGATTCTTAACATTTAGTTTAAAAGGTGCTTAATATTAACCTAAAAGATTGACTATTCATTCATCAAAAAGGATAATGAAGTTAGGCAGATTTTTGAGTATCAATCAGAATGGAATAATGTTAGATTTTGTGTTTCTATATGACATTTCAGAGATTATAAAGTGATTGCTATAAAGTATTTCAACTTTGTCTCTTTCCAATGCTGTGACATTATACAAGTTCCTTCTCTCTCAATTTTTCATCTCTAAATGATGACGTGAGCATAAAAGTTTTTCACTCAGCACTTACTTGGGCCAGGAATTAGGCTCTAAAGAACTTCACATGCATTATCTCATTTAAGCTTCCTAACAAGCAAAAGGAATAATTATGACCACAGTAGATCTCAATTTGTAAATGAGGGAACAGCGACTTGCCTGAGGATAGTTACACAGCTAATTAGCAAAGCAACTGGGATTTGAAATTCTGGAGTCCACCCTTATTCACTGTGTCATGCCTTTTCTCCAACATAAAGAGTAATTTGATATTTACCTAACATAGACTCTTCTGAGGCTTAAATATAATAAAGCATGGAAAGTATTTAGATTAATGCCAGTCTGTTATTTGTTTCAAATAGAATTTGTTATTAAAGTTACAGCTTTTGTTATGTGATTTTTGTCCTGTGGATACTTAACAGTTAACTCTAATTTTTCCTACATAACTGAAATTGTAATCTAAAAATCATATGTTTAACGAAAGGCATAAGTTCTTTCTGCCTGTATAATATATGCACATATACAAATGTATTGCATCCATATATTTTGTTCTCCGTATTTTTCTACATTTTAATGATAATTCAGATTTCCATCTGTTCACTGTCATATTAAACTTAAATTGAGAGAATTTGACTAGGTACTGCTTCCTCACTATGTCTTCATTTGACCTGAAAATCTATTATCAGAAGGTGTACAAATTGAATCATTACACTGACTTTAACAGCATATTTTAGTTCAATTGCAATATCTTCATTGCCTCTGAAAGCAGTGGAATGAAAAGAAATCATGCCTTCATACTTTATGGCATGTAGGTTTCTTGTCAGGCCAGTGTGTTACCAACTTCTTTCAAAGAGCAAAGCCAAACTACCAGAAGAGATTTGTTTCTATCTGGAAGCCTTACATCAGTAGTTTGGCTAGAGTTCTGATCTCCAAAATGCTCAGAATGACCTCCAGGAGAGGTTCTTCCATTTCAGGTGGTGGGAGTGGCTATTCAGTGACACTGATAGAGAAATAATTTTCAGCAGTTGTCATCATAGATGCTGCAACAGTGGGCAGACCCTTTGCCCTTTGCAAGTAAAAAGATACCTTTATGTATCTAATATTTATTCATTTGGCTGTTATCTGATGAATTGATGAGCTAACTAGTTTTGTGAATTGTTTATATCTCAGCTTTATCTTTTACCATCTGTGTGATCTTAGATAGGATCCTTAACTCTCTAAGCCTTAGTTTTCTCTTCAACAAAATAGGGGGAATAAATTGTGTCTTCATCAGGTTGTTTGTTATAAGAATTATCTAAGTGTGTCTTAACCCTCCAACACTTGATATAGGTCATATCCTCCTTCATCTCCCCTTAAATACATCACCTTTTCCATGTTTCTCTCTATTGTTTGAGATTATCATTCTTCTTATGACTTGAAGGATTCTTTTTTTTTTTTTTTTTTAGAGATTTTATTTATTTATTTGACAGAGAGAGAGGGAACACAAGCAAGGGGAGCAGCAGAGGGAGGAGCAGGCCTCCCGCAGAGCAGGGAGCCCGATGCGGGGCTCGATCCCAGGACCCTGGGATCATGACCTGAGCTGAAGGCAGACGCTTAACCACTGAGCCACCCAGGTGCCACCTGACTTGAAGGATTCTTAATCTGGGAGAGAGGTTCATTGAGATGCCGCATTCTGTCCCTTACTACTAGAGAGGTCTTTGGGCTCTTATTATTCTAGAATCCAGTTCTCTGGGTGCTTTGAAGTTTATTGAAATACTTGGTCTTGGGGTTGCTGTAGTTTCCCACAAAATATGTAAAGAGATCAATATAAAATTGGAAAACTCAATGTAGAACTGGAAAACTCTTCCTAATACTACTTAAATTGCAGATTAAATTGCAGATCAGATGAGCCTGGAAACTTCCCATAATGCCGCCTAAATTGTCAAGGAGAATTTACCTAATAAAGGCTTTGAGTTCAAGACAGCTAACAATAAACAAACAAAAGAATCATCACTGTGGATAAAAATGACATAAAATTGACTATCTTAAAATTGACAGTGATTCCCCTCCTGTTAATACAGTAAAACATAAAGTCTCAATTTGGGGAATATAAAGTCCTGAGCTCATGGACTCAAGTTTCTGTGTTTCAACATGAATTGGTTTTCAGTAACTTTTTCCAGGTTAGATCAACCTTCAAGTGATTCTATAAAAAAGTACTCCTATTACTATCACTTGTTTCCATATTTGTTTCAACTTCATTGGTGTCTCCTGTTTTGCATTTTCTAAACAGTTGTTACAGGATTTTTTTTTTTTTTAATCTGACACGTGGATTAGCATTTTTCTCTACCCTCCAGAACAGGACACAGAATCCATGGTATCTCTCTTGAGAGTTCAGGCTTATAAACTGGGATTGGAATTAGCTATTATTTATTTCTGTTTTAGAGTTTATAGTCTTTTTTCTTTTTTAATGCAGTTCATGGTGTTCCTACCTTGTCTTTAAGAAGTACGCAGGAGTCCCATTTTATTTGCAAAGATGAGATACCTTAGAGGGCTTAAGCTTAATAGGATTTGTATGTAAAGCTCTTCTATCTACACTTAGTTTTAAACCTCTTCTGAGGCAATAACCACCCTTCCGTTCCCACTAGCAATCTTTTCCCAAACTTTGTTTCCAAAGTTTTGAGTGTCTTAGGTTGCCTGTGGTGTTTTTACTCACACTTGCAATACCAAATGTGTGGGGATTTACTCCCACACTGACCAGTCTTCCAACTGTCTGGACCCCGACTTTGTGTCCTGAAGTTCAGTTCAGTTTTGACACTAACTATTTTAGTTGCACTGACACCCTAGTTTAAGGGCTCTGTCCCAAAAGACTGCCACCCCTTCAAATGCCACTCACAATGTCACAGTATCATACAGAATATTTCAACTACCCTAAAAATTATCCCTTGTATTCCACCAATTCATTTCTCCTTTCCCCCTCTCTGAGCCCTTGGCAACCATCTTTTAACTGTCTCCATAGTTTTGCCTTTTTCAGAATGTCATGTAGATGGAATCGTACAGTATCTAGCCTTTTCAGATTGGCTTCTTTCACCTAGTAATATGCTTTTAAGATTTCTGCATGTCTTTTTGTGTATTAATAACTTTCATGTCTTTTTAGTGCTGAATAATACTCTATTGTCTGGATGTACCATAGGCTATTTTTCTATTCACCTACTGAAAGGCTTCTTGAGGGCTTCCAAGTTTTGGCAAGGAATACAGTTGCTGAATTGTGTGCTAAGAGTATGTTTAGTTTTGTAAGAAACTACCAAACTTTTCCAAAGTGGCTGTACCATTTTGAATTCCCACTAACAATAAATGAGGGTTCTGTTGCTCTAAATCCCCTCCAGCATTTGGCATTCCCAGGGCTCTAGATTTGGACCATTCCAATAGGTTATATTCATTGTTGTTTTATTTTTTAATTATTACTGCAAATGTACTTTTCAGTAAAGAAAAGTGAAGAAAAGCAACTTTTATTTTTCAAATTAGTTTATGAATCTGAACTTGGGAATACTATATTTTATAGAAAATGTTTTCTGTGTATATGTGTATACATATATACGAAGTTTGGAATGAATTGAAATTTTTACAGTAAATTTCCTTGATTTTTTAAAAATAGTCTCATTTTTTAATACAGTTGACATACAACATTGCATTAGTTTCAGGTATGCAACGTAATAATTCAACAATTCTATACATTATGGTATGCTCACCACAAGTGTAGCTACCATGTGTCACCATGCAATGCTATTACAATACTATTGACTATGTTCTCTATGCTGTACCTTTTATTCCCCTGACTTATTCATTTCATAACTGGAAGCCCATATCTCCCACTCCCCTTCACTCATTTTGCCCATCCCTGTGTCCCCCTTCTCTCTGACAACCATCAGTTTATTCTCTATATTTGTAGGTCTGATTCCATTTTTGTTTGTTTATTCATTTTGTTTTTAAATTCCACACATAAGTGAAATCATATGGTATTTATGTCTCCTGTCTGACTTATTTCATTAGCATAATATCTCAGTGTCCACCATGTTGTTCAAAATGGCAAGATCTCATCCTTTTTTATGGCTGAGTAATATCCCATTTTATACACACACACACACACACACACACACCCCACATCTTTTTTATCCATTTATCTGTGGATGGTCACTTGGATTGTTTCCATATCTTAGCTATTGTAAATAATGCTGCAATAAACTTAGGGGTGCATATATCTTTTTGAATTAGTCTTTTCATTTTCCTTGCTTCCTAATGACATATGATGTGGAGCATCTTTTCATATGCTTATCATCTGTATATCTCCTATGCTGAGGTATCTTTTGAAGTCATTGGCCCATTTTTTTTAAATTGGGGTGTTTGTTTTCTTAGAACTGTTGAATTTTAAGAGTTCTTTGTATATTTTGGATTGCATTCCTTTATCAGATGTGTGTTTTGCAAATATTTCCTCTCAGTCCATGACTTGTCTCCTCGTTCTTTTGACATTGCTTTTTGCAGAGCAGAAGTTTTTAATTTATACAAAGTCCTGCTTATTTTTTTTCCCCCTCTTGGATTATGCTTTTGGTGTTGCATCTTAAAAGTCCTTGTCAAAGCCAAGGTCTCCTTGGTTTTTTCTTATGTTATCTTCTATGATTTTATAGTTTTGTTTTTCCATTTAGGTGTGTGAAACATTTTAAGTCATTTTTTCTGAAGTGTCTAAGGCCTGTTTCTAATTTCAGGTTTTTGCATGTGGTTATCAAATTGTGTCAGCACCATTTGTTGCAAAGACTGTTCTTTCTCCACTGAATTGCCTTTGTTCCTTTGTCAGTGATCAATTGATTATAATTGTATGAGTCTATTTTGGGGATATTTATTCTGTTCCATTTATTTGTTTATTCTTTTGCTAATCCCACAGTCTCTTAATTACTATAACTTTATAGTAAGCCTTGAATTTGAGTAATGTCAGTTCTCCAACTTTGTGCTTTTCCTTCAATATTGTGTTGGCTCTTCTGTATCTTTTGCTTCTTTATATAAAATTTAGATTCATTCGGTCAATACCTACAAAATAACTTTCTGGAATTTTAATTGGAATTATATTGAATCTACAGATAAGTTTGAGAAAAGCTGACATCTTGATAATATTGATTTTTTTCCTATCCTTGGACATGGAATATCTCTACATTTTTTTCAGATCTTTGATTTCTTTCATCAAAGTTTTGTGGTTTTCCTCATATAGATCTGATACATATATTGTTTTTCAGATTTATACATATTAATTATTTGGTGTTAATGTAAATGTGTTTTTCAACTTTAAATTCCAGTATTTCATTGATTTTATCCAAGAAATTAGAGGGCTTTTGTTTATTAACTTGTAGGCAACAACCTTGCTATAATTGCTAGTTATTTTTAGGAGTTTTTCATGATTCTTTGGGATTTCTTATGTAGACAAACATGTCATATGCGAGCAAAGACAGTTTTAGGTCTTCCGTCCCAATCTGTATATCTTTTATTTCTTGTTTTAATGCCTTAGCTAGGATTTCCAATATGATATTGAATAGAAGTGATGAGAAAGGACATATTTGTTTTTCATTTTGTTAGTAGGAGAACATCTAGTTTTTCATTATATGGTCTTAGCTATAGGGTTTTTTGTATATGTTCTTTACTAAGTTGAGAAGATAATCTTCTTGTCCAAGTTTTCATTATGAATGGATGATAGATTGTGTCTAATGTGTTTTTTTTTTTTTTTTCCTCCTGCATCTACTGATATCATATGATTTTTCTTAGGGAGAGAAGGTAACAACATGTGATTCAAAATTTGCTACCTCCCTTCTCTTAGTCATTTGGTTCCTAAAGGTTAAAATGTGCTTTACTATTGTCTCTAGAATTTTTTTTCTGAGCCTGAGAAATATGCTCTGTAAGTCTAATGCTTTTGCTTTTGTTTTTGCACATGGACAGACGAAGGCAACTACCACATAGTGGACAGGTCGATAAAGCAGTTGTAATATATCATCAACTGGAAGATGCACTACAATTTCAGAAATGCTAAATGGATCAAATATGCATGTTATAATTAGTGAAATATGTTATTAGTATCTGAAAGCACAGTTTAAGTACACAACTAAAATGTTAAAAAACATTATTGATTCAGAAAAATTAGCATAAGAAATTCTGCCAGATTTCTAAAATCAATACTTCTGGAAACCAGTTCAAAAATAATTTTAAAAAATACATTGCATCATAAATGCCCATGTTGAAAAGGGATTCTCTTAAAGGAAAATTGATAAATAAGGGATATAAGTATAAAATCATGAGATAATTTTTATACAGATTTAATAAGTCTAAACCATAAAACTTTAATTATAAATGTGTACCATAAAAATCATGCTGAGATGTGATTGAGTATTATAAGGCTGAATGAAGTAGCTAATTTATAAGAGTGGTATAATGGTAGGTTTGTTTTATCAGTTTTTATTTAATTTTGATATCAAGGTATGGTTGGTGTACTAAACAAAGCAAATTATAAAAATAAGGAAAAAGAGCAAAATAAGCAGAAAAAAATAATATATTTGCTTCTGTTTTTTCTAAAAGCCCTAAGAGAGTATGGGAAGAACACCTGAGCAGTTCCTCTGGGAGAGGACTGGAGGCTGTCTTTCAGGAAGGCTTAGTAATCATGCCCATTAGTTTTACAAAGGATGAGAGCAGCTGCCAAACAAGGGACTTGGTGGTGGGGGTCCTGGTTACTAGTTCATTTGGATCCAACCTGGGATCCACAGTGCATAGGCAGTAACTTAGATTCTAAGAAAGTTAAAGGTTTGACACTAACATCACATCAGGGGATAAAATGTATTTATTTTGGGGACAGTATAAAGAGATGAAGGGACAAGCCTGCCTTTAGGAGTCTGTGGTGGGATGTCACCGAGCAGACTAACACGAGAGTGCAGGTAGGTTTGGTATGAAATCTGTAAAATCCTCAGATTGAACATGAAGAAAGGGATGTTAACCCCTTGATAAGTGTTTTCCGTTTAGATAGAGCACCTATTTAAAGGACCATCTAAAGCCTCTATCGAAGTGAGAAACTAAATGTAGTGCATAATACAAACTCATGTTTCAGAGGTAGCGGGCAAACAAATTGCAGTACCTGTGTAAAAGGGGATTCTTTGTGTTTTCTGTGAAGACAAAAATTGTTATGCTCAAGGCAATGTTATCCTAAAAGAGATGTACCAGTTTAAGTGTGTTGGCTTACTGCCAAACCAGCTTTCTAACTCTGATCTGCTGCAAAATTATCATGATCCTCAGAGCATTCATAAAGCCATGAAAGCTTATCTCTGGCAATCCCATTTGCCAGAAATAAGATAGCACCATTTTATTGGATGTCATATTATTTATTCACTGATTTTTTTTTTAATTTTTAAATTAACCTATTATGAAACACTCACTGCAAATTGGTTTTGTGGATGCAATGATGAGCAAACACCATTAAAACTCTGAAAAGTGCTATGATACACATTTTACATGATGTACATGATGCTCTAAAAATGAATGAAGGGCATCTTACCTAATCTACAAGGAAGGTAATTATTTTATTAGGAAAGAACATTCATGCCACAACTTTGAAAAATAACTACTAGAGGTATGGGAAGAGCATATGGGGCGCAGAAATGGTATATGCAAAAGCCATTGGTAGGGAATGAGAGGAAATGGCATGTTTGGAGTTCATCAATTATCTATAGATACATGATAAGTAGGTAGGTAGATACTATTCTTGACCACCACATTTTACAATGTCACAAGCATCCCAAATTCAATAATTAAGATTTCCTTATCCCACTGTTTTGTGTTCTCTACTGAAGCTTAGTTTCCCTTTGTAAGAAACTAATAGCAATAGGTAAACTGTAAGAAGAAGGAGACATCCTCAAAGCCATCATTGGTAAAGACATTTTGTCTCTATGTGTCTTAATCTCTTGGATGAATTACCACTGATAATGATCCATGATTTGGCTTTTTTAACAGATTATAGAGATAAGCACATACGACCTGAGAGATAAAATAGTACAATGTCAAACATTAATGCCCAGTGCTCAACGTTTGCCACCAGTAATACTCAAAATCCAACACTGCACAAGATTTGATTTATGATCTTTGGGACAGGAAAAAAAATCATATCCAGAGAATATTGCAATCTAAACTTGCTACCAATACAACATAAATGTTTTATATATATGGTATATAGATATATAGTATGCATGCAGTATATAAATATATAGTATGTAGTATAGTGTTATATGCTATATATTTTATATTATTCAATAAACTATGTATAATTATGGCATATAAGTATATAATATATAGAATAATATTCTATAGTAGTAATATATATTATTTAACAAACTGTTACCTCTTTCATCAATATAGGCAGCTGAGGAAATTATTAAAAAATTCTAGAAAAAGACATTTTAATCTCAGTTCTAAGTTTCATATATGCTGTTATCTTGAACATTACTCAATACCTTTGCATTCATTTAATTCATGAATAAAAGGTGTCATTAAATGGCTTAATGAATATAAACTGAGTAGCATGATTTCAGACATATACTAAGTGTTCAATGAATGTTAACTCTTCAAAATTATTGCTGTTCTTATTCCCGTTTGGTGTCTTTAATTGCAGTCAGTGCTGCTATTATATATTGAAGGTAGACTGGGTAGCACAGTCTAAGCTAGAGCACCACAGGCTCACATAGTGGTTGTGGCCAATGAGGAGGTAGCAGTTGGGAAATCCTGGTGTTAGTAAATCTAGAAATCAAAGCAGTTGGGAGTCTGGTCTATCTAGAGCTCATCTCTATGGGCTAACATTATAACATGTGAGGGGACAAGTTGCTCCAAAGATTTTTTTTTTTTCTTTTGCTTTGATGATTTCTAATAGGGATGCCCACACAAAGAGAGCAGCCAGTAATTTTTGTCTTTGTTTATAAACTTGCCCTCATTCTGCCTGTTTGTGAAGTCAAATTAATTGTGTTTTGGATTATATAGTAACAATTCTTCATGTAAGGTAATACCTGAAAAGCAATAATTAAGGCCCACTTGAATATGCATCTATAAACATGGATCCTAAACATAATTCTTACACATATTCCATGATGCCTTTCCCTCTGTACACTAGACTTCAATATCTACCATTTCATGAAAACTGATCCCATGTTAATAGACCTAAAGTGGCAAGAGTGGATCCCACAAAGGCCTAGATAACATAATTGTGCAGCCTCTTCTAAACTGAACATAATCCTACAAGACTGCAATATGCATAGATTCATTGCTGAACTCCCTACCCACTTCTTAGTAACATTATTTTGTAGATTTGTTTATGTATATAATAATGGAAATTTTGTTTTTTAGAAATACACAATTATCATGATTAATTGCTTATATACTGAGTTGTCCTATAATAAGATATTATGTACATTCACATTTGCATTTACAAATACAAATATAAAAAATAATTTTAATTGTCACATAACATTGTTCTGAACGGTTTATCCATCATGCCTTTAACAAACCCTTGGTTATTGTATGTGTAAGTTACTCAGATTTTTCCTACTGTAAATAGTATTGTACTAAACATCTTTATTATATTTTTCCATATTTGCATGAGTATTTCCTTAATATTAGTGAAAATGAAATGCAATTTTCTTGTAGGATATTTTCTTACTATATATTCAAAGTATAAAAGTGTGCATGCTCATGAAACCATGCGTTCCCTTAACCCATAATTTCACTTATGTTTTTATTAAATGCTTCCCTATAATGTTCTTTGAATTTATATATACATGGATTCATATAATTATTTACACATACAGACTTTTTTTCTGTACTTCTTTCCTGATTAGCTGTTTTCCCAGTGTGCCCACTTAACATTTCTGCTTTTGGAAAAAAATTCATCTATTTTCACTTTGTGTTCTTATGAGTGAAATTTGCAATCACTTTGCTTACATTCTAAAGTGAAATTCAGTGTCAATTTGAATAGTGATGTTTTTGAGTTATATCTATATTTGGAAACAGTTGGCGTTCTGAAAGAGTTAATATTTGAACAAATGTCGATCCTTCCATCTGTTTATAATTGTTTTCTTGATCTTCATTCTAACTTTGTTGGTTTCTGTTCTGGTAGTGTTGGTGAAAGCAGGTATCACTGTCTTATATTTGAGCACTTCTGACTTTAGAGAAGAATTTCCAAAGTGGTCTATGAAAAAATATTTCTGAAAAATGTTAGTGCATTTTACAAATGCCTCATTATTTTCATTGGGATGGAATTAAGGTCCAGGGGGGAGAAGTTATGCATCTAAATTTATATTAGGACGAGGAAGACTCTGCTATTACATCAAATCTCCTAACTCTATTAGCTTGTTCTGCTCTGATGGATCGATTTGTTCCACATATACCACTAATCTTTTTAGAAATGGCAAATATGCATGCTGCTACTTCCCTGTTGCACCAGCAGTCAGTTGTAGTGTTCTTTAACACTGAGTCTGGATCTGGCCTCAGAATTCTTCTCAAAGTGTCGGACATCTTAGCATGCTATTGAAGTTGGCAAATGGAATAAAATCTGTATACTGTCCATGCTTACACTCTGTTCCATGCTTTCATGTTTAGAGTATATGATATGGGTGTGTGTGTGTGTGTGTGTGTGTGTTTCAGTATCACATGTTTGACTTTGAATATATTATTCCTCATTTAACTGATCTCATGGTCTTGCCTCCTTCCTATTTTGAAGAAAGATCCAGAACGTACTTAAAAACAGAAAACAGAACATGCTTATTTTATTAGGGCTTAATAGCAACTAAAATATTGGGATATCATTTGATACAATTATTTATAGGGTACATAGACACAATCTCTACATGTTCTCCTTTTCTCCATTTTTACTTTTAAAAAATTTATTTACAGTAAAATTTACTAATGGCGTAGAGTCCTATGACTTGAAAACTGCAGAGATGCATATTTACCACGATCAAGATTCAGCTATTCCCATCAGCCCCTCCCACCCACATTCCTTTATGTTGCTGTTGGTGGTCAACTCCTCTTAACTCATAAACTCTTGGAAACTGTAGGTCTGTCCTCCATTCCTATCCTTTTTACCTTTTCTAAAATGTCATAGAAATGAATTATATACTACACTGCTTTTTGGGTCTGAACTCTTTGACTTGGAAAGATGCCTTGGGAATTCATCTACATTGTTACATGGATTAGTAGTTACATTCCTTTGGATTTTTGAGTTGTGTTCTATTGTATGGATGTGTAGCATTTTATCCATTCACCTGTTGAAGGGCATTTGGATTGTTCCACACTAAGGGCCAGTATGAACATTTCTATAAATATTAGAATGAGGTTTTCTTTGTGTGTGTAAACTTAAGTTTTTATTTCTTTTTGGATAAAGTAGTAGGGAGTAATAAGTAAAAGTTTATAAGAAACTGCCATGCAATTTCCCAAAGTAGTTAGAGCATTTCACATTCCCACTGCAATATAACAAAGTTCTAATTGCTCCACCTGTTCACCAGCACTTTATATTTCACTTTTTAAAATTGTTATAAATAGAAAAATTTTAAAATAATTTTTATAATTTTATAAATAAAAATATCAGTTAATAGAGATAATATGAATTCAAATTTGAGAAGAATGAAATACATGAAATAAAGGGTAGCAGGTAATGAATCAGCAATTAGCAAATTGTGAAGAATTTTCTTCCTGCCAACTGCATGCAATTTGCATCACCTTGATTTATATCGTAACATATCGACTTGATGATAGCACTTTGGTTAGATAATATATATTGTGGTTTTATTTTTTTATTTTTATTTTTTTTTAAAGATTTATTTATTTGAGAGAGAGAATGAGAGACAGAGAGCATGAGAGGGAAGAGGGTCAGAGGGAGAAGCAGACTCCCTGCCGAGCAGGGAGCCCGATGCGGGACTCGATCCCGGGACTCCAGGATCATGACCTGAGCCGAAGGCAGTCGCTTAACCAACTGAGCCACCCAGGCGCCCCTACATTGTGGTTTTAAATAGCCCTTTCCTAATAACTAATCATGTTGATGACTTTATCATGTCTTTGTCATCTTTAACCTTCCTTAGTTAGGTGTCTGTTTAAATCTTTTGCCCAATTCTTAATTGGGTCATTTATTTTCTTATTCTTGGTCACTTTTTAGCACAATCTTGGTATTTCTGGATTAGCTCCATTTAAGACCCTGCTATGTGGCTCTTTATGCTTCATTTTAGGCTATTGTTGAGTAAATAGATGAGTTAACCATTACTGAAGAGTTAGATGATTGTAATGAAACAGCCACCATTCATTTATTATTGGCAATGCTGGGATCCTTAGAAGGCTATATGGGCAGAGAGGGTAAGTTCAATAAGTATGTTCAGTCACACTGTACTTAATGAAGCAAACTCAACTAACTTAGAACTTCAGGCAATTGCTTTAACTAATTTTAAAGATGCTTGAGAAACCAACATAAGTATAGGAAAATGTATTCATATATACACACGTGCACATTTAAATATATAAACCACTCAGGCTCTCACTTAGAGATAATTTACTCCTTATTTTACAAATAATTCTATCAATTTGCGTTTTCAATTCTTAAATCATAGACAAGAAATCTGAACTGTAGTAGAGACTGCTAAAGACAGATTTAATACTTATTATAAAGGAAGATTACTGATGATCTTCCAGAGAAGTGAATAAGATACACATAAGAATACAATATTTTTTTTAAAGCAAGCAGTTTGGGGTGAATCCATTTAGAAATTGATAGGGAACATGCTCAGTTGTTCTATACTAAGGTGAGATATTACACTGTGCAAATGATAAATGTTAAAAAAAGAAAGTAGCCTTTTGCTTAACATTCTCTGCTTAATAGAGGAGGAATCTGTATAAATTATCTTAAAGGAAAGATAATTTGTATTTCCATAAAATATAGAGATTGTTAATATGTGGTGATTGGAATTAAATAATTTAGAGTTCACATTCTGGAGCTACAGTCTCTTATATGTTAGAAGTAATTTGCTGACAATGTCACATGTAAACCTATGACTATATCTTAACATCTAAGGAAAAGAGTTTCTGCTACATTGAAATGAATGCTAAGACATTTGGGATACTAACTTTGAAGTAGTAGAAATATATTCAATATATTAAAACAACAATGAAGAAACGCTTATTAGTATAGTAGAAAATAACACATGCTTGTTTATAAGTAGAAGCTTAAAGAAATGTATTTTGAGGGGGCGCCTGGGTGGCTCAGTAGGTTAAGCATCTGCCTTCATTCAGCTCAGGTCAGGATCCCAGGATCCTGGGATTGAGCCTCACATCGGGCTCCCTGTTCGGTGGGGAGTGTGCTTCTCCTCCTCCTTCCTGCTCGTGCTCTCTTTCACTATCTGTCTCTCTCAAATAAATAAATAAACTATTAAAAAAAGAAATGTATTTTGGAAACAGCCTTTCTGCATACTTCCACTCTTGCAAATTATTCCCAATTATTTATTTGAATGTCTTAGAAATACTCACTGTTTCTGTTCTGATGCTTTGTTGTTCTCTCACATGCTAGTCCCAGGATATCCAGTGAGTGCTTTATTGTTGGTTCTCAGTCCTACTCATACTGAGTATTGCCATTTGTTAAATCCAAGCTCTTTTTTATGCTAGGTTGAGTTGGTTTTACCCAATTATTCCTTTTGTCTTTTTTTCTGATTTCAAGTTGTGATTTCTTTTCTTTTTTTTTTTTTTAAGATTTTATTTATTTATTTGACAGAGAGAGAGATAGCAAGAGGAAGAACACAAGCAGGGAGAGTGGGAGATGGAGAGGGAGGCTTCCTGCTGAGCAGGGAGCCCGATGTGGGGCTCATTCCCAGGACCCTGGAATCATGACCTGAGCAGAAGGCAGACGCTTAATGACTGAGCCATCCAGGTGCCCCTCAAGTTGTGATTTCTATAATGCCATGTTCTTTTATTTAATTTCTTAGCTCCTTTAGAGAGCTAGAAACTTTTAAGAAAGAACTTGAAATTTTGATTTAGACATTAGAATTCCAAATAAGTCACGATACTCACCCCCTTTTATAATAAGTAAATATTCAGATAATTGCATGTATTTTATTTCTTGTAAATCATCTTTTTAACTTGAAGAGAACCTTTATCTTCTGTGAGTTTTCTACGAGTGGCAGAAATTGACATAACTCTCAAGAATCACCAACACATCTGAACAAAGATGACCACTTGGTTAATAGAGGTAATTTGAATTCATTGTACTTTTGAGATGCATGCAATATTCAGCTTTTTATTGGCAGGTGATTAATCAATATATATCAAATTGTGAATAATTTTATTCTTGCCAACTGCTTCTTACTTGCTTGACCCTGATTTATATTTTTGTTATACTAACTTAATTCAAATAATTTGCTGTCTTCGGTTAAATAAATTATTTCAATAGCAATATTCAAATGAGCAATAGAAGTTTCAGAGTTAAATATATTCATTCCCAAACCTGAATTCAGCACTGCATGCCTTGGTAATTGTTGGCACTTTATAGCAAAACACTTAGCTGTGATCAATTGTAGCTTTCTCAGTAAAATCCCAGAGCGCATCTCTAGGAAGAACATGCGGTTAAAGCAAAGGGGGTGGAGGGGTGAAGATGTTAAAAATTGCTTAGCTGAGTCTGACATTTTATCTTTTAAATATTAATTATACTGTGGGCTTCTTCCTATTTACATACCTAAGTGTTTGCTTGGGACATAAATGGTACTAAATTGTCTTGAGAAAGCCATAGAACAGCTTTGTTAGATAAAACTTCTTGCAGCTGGTAATTTTTGGCAATTAATATTATGAATGCTAATGTGATGGGGAGAGGGAAGGCACTTCCAGGATGCCACTTATCTCTGCAAAATGAAAGAAAATGTCAGAAGTGGTGAGCCTGCTGAGAGTATTACTTCTGGGAAGGAAATAGATGGCAAATGTTAAAATTATCATATTTATGGACAGGCTAGAATTTTAAGACTGGAGTATCTAATAAATAGTCTAGTAAATAGAGTTTATTGTAAATATTTTTAAATGCTTATTTTGGATTGTTTAGTATAACAATGAAGGCTTTTTTTTGTAAGTTATGCTGAATATATTACTGGCCCAAAGTAACAACTGAAAGCACATTCACAGAAATTAGCTCATTTGATTATCTCAATTGGTGAGAAATTTGGAGCAGTTCTGTGGATGCTTAGGGCCAGTATTTAAGATAAATATTAAAGTGAGATATATATTAAGATAAAGGTGAGCTTGATATCTAAAAATGCGAAAGCCTAAAGTTGTGAAGAAAAAAATCACCAGAGCTATTGGAATCTGCTACTTAGGTATTAGAATTGTCATTGTAAGTTTCAAAGTTGTTACATTCTCTTAAACTTTCCAAGTGAATAAAAAAAAAAAATAGCTATACCGTCATTGCTCATTAGGCTATGTAATTTAAACCAGACTAACTCTTCCCTGGAAAAAATGGAGGAGGAGAGCAGTAATAAGCATTATTCACATATGAACTGTTTACAGTTCAGAAGTGAAAATAAATTATATTATCACTTTGCACATTTTCCATTTATGATTGGAGGAACTCCCAGTTTCAGCTTGTGCTAGTTTCTCTGAGATTTCAAATTGCTAGGTCTTAAAATTTTATAAAGACTCAGGAAATACATAGTTTTAAATATTGTGTATTACATTTTGGACTCAGATGTAGGCGTGACTTACAGTGACTGTGAAAAAATAGTATTTCCATCAGTAAAGGGGTAAGTCTTCTTTTTATGTTAAAACAGCAGTAGGGGGCGCCTGGGTGGCTCAGTTGGTTAAGCGACTGCCTTCGGCTCAGGTCATGATCCTGGAGTCTCGGGATCGAGTCCCACATCGGGCTCCCTGCTCGGCAGGGAGTCTGCTTCTCCCTCTGACCCTCCTCCCTCTCATGCTCTCTGTCTCTCATTCTCTCTGTCTCAAATAAATAAAATAAATAAATAAATAAATAAAAATAAAATAAAACAGCAGTAGGAATAAATATATTACTTAGCTATTTTACTATGTTCATTTGTATGTGAAGAAATAACGATGAGGAATGTTACTGAAATAAAATAAACATCCCTAATTTGATGTGATAGTCTAAATCTCCAGTTTCAGTTATTCTGTGCTATCATGTCCACAAGCCCATTCACAGGTAATGGCATGCCATGTACAATAATTTTTTGTCAAACATGGCCACTATATAAAGAAAACAAAAGTGATAACTTGAGAAAACATTCTTCCTCTTTTTATTTTAATTTGCCAAGTCTTTATTAAATAGCTGCTTTATATCAGGTCTGTAAAGAAAAGGAAATAAATAATATTTCTCTGTGTTAAAGTACCTGCTTAGTTTTTTTTTTCCCAGAAACAAATTTGTGAATGTGAAAAAATCAAAATTTAAGCATGAGTGGCCACTGAAAATGATACGTACAAAATAGCATACCATAAAAAGTTGATTGGAATAGTATATAACGAAGAAATATTAAAATTATTTCCATTTAGCAGCACTAAGCATTGATATTGCAAGGTTGATAGTGTGCCCTAGCTTGGAATTCATTACTGGAATCCTAAGATTCCTTTGGAAGGGGGGGATCCCTATAAAATAGAGATATGTTAAATTTTTATATGCAAAGTATTTATTGTGAGTTTATTGATCATAGCAAACAACTTGAAAATAACTCTAGATGAATGGATAAAATATAAAATGCAATGCCATATATCCTTGTCTGCTTGGATTGCTATATCAAAATACCATGGACTGGGTGACTTGAACAATAGAATTTATATTTCCCACCATTTTGGAAGCTGGGAAGTCCCATGATCTTGTTGTCAGCTAATTTGGATCCTGGTGAGGACTCTTCCTGGCTTGTATTGTCACATTGGGACAGGAGGCAAAGCAGAGAGAGGGATATTCAATATTTCTTTCTAAATTGAAGATTAGGGCTGCCTGGGTGGCTCAGTTGGTTAAGTGGCTGCCTTCAGCTCAGGTCATGAACCCCAGGTCCTGAGAATGAGCTCTGCCTCAGGCTCCCTACTTAGTTTATGTTTCTTCTTCTCCCTCTGCCCCTCTCCCCGCCAATGCTCTCTTTCTTTCCTCTCAAATAAATAAAATCTTTAAAAACATTTTTTTAATTAAAAAATGAAGATTAAATACAATTTCAATCCTAGTATTCTTTTTTTTTATGTATAAATTAACAAATGGATTCTAAAATTCTTATGGAGGGTGTCTGGGTGGTTCAATAGGTTCAGTGACTGCCTTCAGCTCAGGTCATGATCCCAGGGTCCTGGGATCAAGTCCCACATTAGGCTCCCTGCTCGGTGGGGAGTCTGCTTCTCCCTCTCCCTCTACACCCCCCCCGCCCCCGCTTGCTCTCTCTCTCTCTCATGTTCTCTCTCTCAAATAAATAAATAAAATATTAAAAAAAAATAAAAATAAAATTCTTATGGAAAGTCAAGGACAAATAGCCAAAACAACTTCAAGAAGAAAGTTGAAGGAGTATATGACCCTGATTTTAGGACTTACTATAAAAACATAGTAATCAATACATGAAAATATTGGCATCAATAAAATAAACAAATGCAGCAGAATAGAAAGTCCAGAAATAAACATATAAAATAAATGATTGACCTTCAGTGAAGGTACAAAAACATTTCAGTGGAGAAGGAATAATTTTTTTAAGATTTTATTTATTTATTTATTTGAGAGAGAGAGAGAGCATGTATGAGTGGGGAGAGAAGCAGAGGGAGAGTGACAAGCAGACTCCATGCTGAGTGCAGAGGCAACACAGGGATAAATCCCATGACCCTGAGATCAAGACCTGAGCTGAAATGAAGAGTCAGAGGCTTAACCAACAGCCACTCAGGTGCCCTGGAATTAGAAAGAATTTTTAAAATTCTTTGGGATTCTTTTCCTGTGGAAATACCCTTCGGTTGTCTTTTTAATGCTTTTTATTGTACCTATTTTTTTTATAGACTTAATAGCATATTTTGGGTATTTCCCAACTTGCTTTGTCACTTAACAATGCTACATGAATATCTTGCCATGCAAGTACGCTGAATATTTTACTTTTTCATGGTGCTATGAACTGATTGTGCTCCCCAGAATTTGGAATTTGAAGTCCTAACCCCCAATGTGATGGCATTTGGAGATGAGGCACAATGGGAGATAATTAGGTTGAGATGAGTTCATGGGGACAGGTTCTTCATGATGAGGTCAGTGCCCTTTAAAAAAAAGACCAGAGCGTGCAACTGTGGACACATCCTCCCTCCCTCCTCTCCCCTTCTCCCCTACTACTCACACACTTCATACGGTAGGTGAATGTTTAACTTCTTAAGGAACAGTGAAACTTTTCTAAAGTGATTCACCACAAGAACCAGTTCCAGGTGTCTATGTCCTTACCAATACTTGATCTGGTCAGTTTTAGTGATGGGATAGATGTGCAGTGTTATCCTATCATTTTAATTTGCATTTTCCTAATGATGTTGTGTGATTTTTCCTGTGTTAATTGCCAACTCTTTATCTTTTTTTCTTAAAAATTTCTGTTCATCTGATTTGTCATCTTATTACTGAGTTTTGACAATTCTTCATGTATTTCAATAAAATTCCTCTAATGGAAATATCAGCAATATATTCTCCTACTCTTGGTCCTGCCTTTTCAATAGTTTTTCTAGAGAAGACATTATTACTTTTAATAAAATCTAATTTGTCCATTTATTCTTTTACTGGTTATTCTTTTGCTGAATTAAAGACATATTTTCCTATATTTCCTTCTGTAATTTTTATGGTTTTAGGGTTTTCTCATTGTTGTATATGATCCATTTTAAGTTAATCTTTGGAGGATCTTTTTTTAGAATATGGATACCCAATTGTTGTATCAATATTGATTTAATTATTTACATCTTAGTCTTATCCAACTTATCTGCAATGACTAATATAACTTCTAGAACCAGAGAAGTAAATGCATTGAGAGAGAAAATATGCTATTCCATGATACATAATGCATGATTTCAGAGATTTCAGAATGTAACAGCACAGATTTAACATATGCTAATTAAAAGGAAAATAATTGATAGTAGATCATTTCTTATTATAGTGGAACTAGAGATCAGAAAATCTCTCATCTGCTGGATGACAGCAGAAAGGAAAATGGAAGCAGAAAGAACATTGTGGTTGGGCGCCTAGGTGTCTCAGTCGGTTAAGCATCCGACTCCTGCTTTTGACTCAGGTCATGATTCCAGGGTTGTGAGATCGAGCCCTGCAATAGGCTGGGCATGGAGCCTGCTTAAGATTTTCTCTCTCCCTCTACTCCTCCCCACAAAATAAAAAGAAAATTGTGGTAAAAGCACAATATGCAGTTGAAGTTCTTCACTATTTTCAAATAAGGGAGGTCCTTTCTGATTATATTATTATATTATATTATATTATTCCATATAAAGTTTTATCTATAGGGGGAAAATGTTGACCAGAATTATGAGGAGAAGCCTTAGAAAGCTTGAGAAATGATAGAACTTGAAGGCTCTATGAAAACTGTGGGTCTCAGACACAGCCACATAGAATCACCTGAGGAAATTTCGAGTGTCCCAGTCTGTATGAACAGAGGTTCTAATTTAATTTGCATGCAGTGGGGTCTAAGGATGAGTACTTTTAAATAACTCCTGAGTGGTCAAAATATGCAGCCAAGATTGTGAACCAATGATGGCTGAACAATCCATAAATTAGGAATAATTGACATATGGTTCTTTTTTTTAAAGATTTTATTTATTTATTTGACAGAGAGAGACACAGCGAGAGAAGGAACACAAGCAGGGGGAGTGGGAGAGGGAGAAGCAGGCTTCCCGCTGAGCAAGGAGCCCGATGCAGGGCTCAATCCCACATGACCTGAGCCAAAGGCAGACACTTAACAGACTGAGCCACACAGGCGCCCCAGACATATGGTTCTGAATGGATGAGCGCTGTTATCTGACCCAGTAAACATTCAGGCTCCCTGAATGTTTTATAAAAAAAAAAAAAGTCTACAATTAGAGCTAGTTAGCAATTTGATTGTCTTCTGATTAAATGAATTGCGTATTAGAGAAAGTGTCAGGAATAGGCTACATGAATAGCCATGTAATTGGAATATTTCAGAATATTCCTGATATTTGATGAGGGAGTTACATAATGTGAACTTCAATATTCTTTTAAACTTCAAGATTTAAAGGCAGTGAAAAATTATAAAAAAATAGAATTGACAACATTGTTGAGGCTCATTATTGGTACTTTTCTCCTCCCTCCCATTGTGAATGTTTACTGCATATTATACCTTTAAAAAATATACACTTAATTTGCTCCCATAAGTGACTCCTTATATTTATAGAGCACCATGTGACCATAGGTCAGATAGCCTTAGTGGGGAAAATCATGAACTTGAGGTTGAGAAATGTCGACTTTAAAGTAATTTGTATATTGAAGGATGACTAATTTGAATACAGTTTGAAACTTGAGACTTGGTATTAGGGAAAGAACTTTTGGAAAGATGAGCTCAGTAAGAAGAGAAACAAGAGGCAAAATGGGCAGAATACAGATGTAGTTTAGTGACCAAGGCAAGCAATAGCTGGACTGAAAGCCTGTTAAAGGTTTGATCCCATTATCTTGGTTTATATGGAAACTAACATAACGTAATAATAAAAAAAAGAAACCTATTAAGTCCTCAATAAATGTTTGAAAAGAGAAATTTTAATTCCACCAGCATTATATGGACTCTGGATCTTGATAATTATGTAGTATCTCTCTCCTAATATTTAATACCACCCAGCTCTCCATATAAATATGAGACCTCAGAGATCTCAGAGTGAGAATAAACTTAAAATTTGCCCAACTTTTCAGGGGACTGCAAGGAAATTTTCCAGTCTCAAATCTTAGTGCCAAGTGAACGGTTAAATTATCCCTGAGAATTTGTTACTTTAATCTAGCCCTAGGATGATTGACAGAAAAATTCATATTACCTGCATGGCGCAAAACACCTCAGGAAGCTGAGAATTTAGTTTAAAGTGTCCCTGAATGATGACCCCAGGTGCATGGCAGAAGCAAACAGAATCCTCACAGGAGGAACAGACAGAGTTGAATAAAATGGCTAAAATAAGCTGCATACAAAAGGCACAGTTAAACATAAAGCTGCAGAAATGTTGAAAGTAAAAAAAAAAATTAGTATACTGGAAATATATTAGGCAAAAGAGAATCATTATTATTGCCATGGTAATTTTAATATAAAGTATTTTTAAAGACATAAACCTTTATTGAGGTAAACAAAGTCATTATATAATTATAAACATTTCAATCCACCAGGAAGATACAAGTTTTAAACTTGTATGCATCTAACAACATAGCCACAAAATTAAGTAAAACTTGATAGAACTGCAGAGAAAGAGAATAATGTACAACCTATTTAGAAATTTTATATACATGATTTAATAATTCATCAGGTAGGAAAAAATTAGTTACAAAATACAGAAAACATGAAAAATAGTCTTTTGGGGACGTCTATGCTGTATTTTATTTATGCAAATAAAATAATGTATTTTGAGGTTAACATCTTATTTATAACCACCCTAATATGATCTGCTTATTGTTCCTATAACTGGAAAAAAAAATTTCTAAGACCCTCTAGGAGAAAATACTCAACCAGATATCCAGGAACATTGTTGGGCAATTGATAGATTGGAAAAATTAGACTTTTGCTAAGTTAAAGTCTTTGTCCTTAAATTCTAGACTCTTAGTCCCAGGACAAATCAGTAGCAGATTAAATTAACATTATTAAAGGTTCTCACGTCTAATCAAAAATTCATTTTGAATGTTTTGTAATGAAATTGAACAGAATCTTGACAGCCTTTGTTCTACATCTGACATGGCTGCTTCAAAGTATTACAAGGTAGAGAAATTTGATGGTCCATAAAAATAGCTCAGATATTTCTTTTCCGTGTCTTTCCAAATGAATCAGGTTGGGTTCCCTGCCCTCAAAATTTACCTTTCAGTATTTTCATATATAGTAATCCACAATTTTGCTTGTGCGTGTCTCTGTAATGAGTTCTTTTTTTTTTTTAAGATTTATTTTTTTATTTGAGAGAGACAGAACATGAGCAGGGGGGTGAGGCAGAGGGAGAAGCAGGCTCTCTGGGACCCCAATGCAGGGCTCGATCCCAGGACCCTGAGATCCTGACCTGAGCCGAAGGCAGACGCTTAACTGACTAAGTCACCCAGGTGTCCCATGTGTGATGAGTTCTTGATTGTATATTTCAATTTCTATTTTTTTAAGCAAAGGATTTCTTCATTTCTGATTAGCCAGAGCAGAGAAAAATTAAGAACCTTTTTCTTTTGAACAAACCTTTATTTTGTTTCCTTGTTCTTCCTTCTGAAGTGTGTTTATCCTACCTCTATGACTCTTAGTAAATGATGCTTTGTGACTTATTATTAGATACTCAACTTCCAATTCTACACTTCTAGCCCCTTTAGAGCATAAGTTTGCCTTGCCCATCTTTAATACTCAGACTCTTGTATAGTTCTGTGCACATATTAAACATTCAAGATGCTTATTGAATGGATGGGTGCATGAATATATGCATAAAAGGCTAACTAGCTTGAATCTAAGTCCTCTTAGTTTAGTAAGTGCAACTCTTTGGTCCAAGACATCTTTCTCTGCTGTACTGGCTGTCTTCCCAGAGCCCAAGGTAGTGCTGAAAAAGAGTTCTGAAGCCAACTAGAGTATTTGACAAAAGCACAGAAGGATTTCAATCAAGAAAATTCTTTCTTGGGCATTAAAATGAGATGGCAATGGTTAGGAAGAACTAGTGAAACCATCTGCATTGTTACAAAAGCAGTGTAAAAAATGTCCAAGCATTTCCAAAAGAAGAACTAGGGGAAAAAAATAAAGGGTTATTTAAAAAGAAATCATCTTTCTTAATTCTTGTATAATGGGGTTCATGATAACGTAAGGAATTTCTACTTAAAGCTCTAAACTTATAAAAAATGTTTATTCTTCTGTAACTTCAAATTTATGAAATTCATTTGTGTTTCTTATTTTTATCCCAGTGATGTCTCTTCCAATAGATGAGTTCTTCCTATGATGGGGCTATAAAAATAGACTGAAACAACCAGGATACTCTTTTCTCTAGACAGCTAGATTCATCCAGGTCCAATGGGACCTTTTTTTTTTTTTTTTTTTCAGGAAGTAAGTAATATTGCCTGGAAGTGTACAAATATGCTGGATAATTCCACCAGAATTTTCACACAAAGATGAGTACATTTGGTTTATTAACACATACATGTAAACACATTTGCTTACAGATTTTTAAAACACATACACTCATGGCACATATATCTACTTAGCATAAAGGAGTGTCTGATAGGAGGAACAAGTAATAGCCTATATTGTGAGTGTTAGTAGCTCTCAGATGTTTGGCAGTGTGCAATTTACCACAACAAATAATCTACAACAATTTCACATACCATTTCCTTAGCTTGGGTTTTCTAGTTCAGTAGCCTAAGATGATTCCTATGCATATGATTTATTGGGGCGGGGGGCTCTTAGATGAGACCTGTAAGGGGGTGAAGGAAGCAGGATGAGGAAAGAAGTCAGGCAAAGATATGGGTTCAGCTGAAGTCTACTGGGCATTCCCTGGTGAAGAGACTTCTCTAGGTCCTGGGTCGTCTGAGACTGTAAACTTAGCCATTAGCAGACAACACTCATGGAAGCTAAGGGTTAGTGCACTGTCCCAGTAGAGGGGTATGCACAGAGCTCCAGCAATGTCAACTACACCCACCCATTCCTAGTTTTCATGTGTGTATGGGAGCAGCCCTCGGAGGGGAAAATGTGACTGTTAAATGCAAAAATGCCATACTAATCAATATTATATCCTTTTTCTGTTTCTCATATTCTAGGTTATCTGGCAAATGTCTAGCTAGTAAATGGGACTGAGGATACACTAATTTGATGTTTTATTTTGTAATAAACTATAATATGCTCTGGTGATATGTTGATAAAACAAATCTAGACTGCTTGAGGTTCCCTTCCTACCAAGACAGTATCCACTCAAAGCTTTTTTTTTTTTTTTTTTTTAAGATTTTACTTATTTATTTGACAGAGAGAGAATGAGAGAGAGCATAAGCAGGGGGAACAGCAGAGGGAGAGGGAGAAGCAGGCTCCCCACTGAGCAGGGAGCCGGATGCTGGGCTTGAACCCAGGACTCTGGGATCATGACCTGAGCCAAAGGCAGACGCTTTACTGTCTGAGCCACCCAGGCACCCCAGCTCAAAGCTTTGATCCTGAATTGGAGACACAAGGTCCTAGAGCTGTAACATTAAATCATCAAGTGGATAGACCTACTGAATTTTCAAAGGAATGCTAATTACACAAGGAAGATAATTCCCATATTTTCTGTATCTTCTCCAGACCTACTAATCCACCCATTAAATATACTTAAGAAGGATTACAACAATCAATGTAACTATAGAATCAAAAAACTCAAATCTAGATGATATTTAGTTGTATGAAATTGCCCTCATTAATCTTTCACCAGTCCCATACTGGAAACATTTAATCTCTACCAGAGTTTAGATAGCCCTTCTTGTTTTATTATCCTGACCTCTTTTATTGAGTCTTTGGAAGACTATTATTTCTACTGGCTCATTCTCATGGTATTTTGTGCCCTCAGCTATTTTGTGATTTTTGACTATGAATTCACTTTAGGAATTCTTCTGTGGAATTTTTGAGACCTTAGTTTAAGGGGCTTTTGTTCCAGAGAGGATCTGTCTTTTCTTTTCTCAGGCAACAAGGGGCAATTTTTAGCCAGAGTTTGACTGTTGGACAAAATCCTGCAGAAAAGACCTACTTGTAGTTAAAATTTTCTTGTTAGACTATTATTTTTCCCTCTTTTACCCAATGTAAAAGTCTGCAAGTTTCCACAATGCTCTATTCTATAAGATTATTTTTCCCTAGTTCATACTTGATGGACTTTAACTCTTAGCTTTACGTAGGGTAATCCTATGAAGGTGGGCCCTGATTTTATGTCTGGTCCGCAGAGTCTTGCATCATCTAGGGGAAAAAAAAAAAAAAAAAAAGCTGACAGCCACCAGGGAGTAAAAGATAGTCTCAGGTTAGCTAGAAATGTCAACTCTAAATTATTTCTTTCAATTCTTGTGTTTACTTCATTTTTGTCCTCTGAATACTTTCTTTATTTTGTGCATAGTACAATGATATTAAATAAATGAATAAATGCATATGAACTTACATATACATATATGTTTATAATACATAAATATATATTTGTTTATACTTGTCTACAAAATGATTATAAATAGATGGGCAGATTATAAGGGGTTTTGTAAAGTTTACAAAACCTTGAATGTACGGTGTAGTATATGTTTATGAGGTGTTAATTTTGGTATTAATATATGTATTGGTACTAATATATTAATTACTTCAATCTCATTTATAGGCCCCAATATCTTCCTTGTATTTTATCTACCATTTTTTTTGTCAATTTTAGGGAGATAACTATTTCAACATCTCCAGAAACAATTGCATTTATTATTTTTCAGTTCAGATATTTAGATATAGTGCCAAGAGTTCATTATTTAAAGAAATAAATAAGAGAAAATGAGAAATTGAGGTTTTCTGATTTTTTTTTATTATTTAGACAATAGATTTTCTTCCTGGATACTAATAAGAAATTTATCTCTGATATTTTTAAATTGCCATATGAAATCCATCTGCTATCCTCTTTGTATTCATTTGATCTGGAGCAATGGAAGATTAACTTTGCACATGAATTTGTTAAGGAGGCTATGGTTTTCAACTCAGTTAATTATTCTATTGTGCCTTTGCTTGTTTTCAACTTATTTACTTTCAATACTCCAGATGCTAATTATCAATTGAAGCTGCAACACTCAATTCAACTTGTTACATTTTCTTATCTTGATTTTCTTCCTTTGAATTCTTAGAGAGTATTCTTAAATTGTCATTTATAACATTGTTTTTATTATGCATTTTCTCATATTACAATCATTTAAAAAATATGAAATCTCTCCCATAAAAAGCTATAGAGAATCATGATAGTCATTGATGATCCAACACCTGGTTTGATAAAATATAACAAATACAGGTTTAAGCTTTTTTGCATACCCTTCATTTTCCTCTAAATCCTGAATTATCCAGTACACTGCATTCATTTATTATTGTTTTTTTTTTAATTGTAGGTCTATTACCAAAAATATCTTTAATTTTACTTTATTCTCAAATGATCATTTAGTTTAATACATAGTTCAAAGTTGATAGTTATTATTTCTCAGAATTTTCAAAAAGCACTCATCACCTTCTGGTTCCTATTAATGCTCTTAGACAATCTTTTGTTAAAGTAACTGTATTTCCTTGATGGATAATCTGCCTTTTCTTTTTGACCTTTTCAACTTTTTTCTTGACTTTGTTGTTTTCATTCTCTGTTCAACTTTATTCAATATGCTATTTCATCTGTCTATTGAATGTTTAATATTCTATAATTATTATTTTCTTTCTTGAGCTTCTATTTTGTTCTTGGAAAATGTCCGAAAGCATTTTTATAATTTTTTGATCCTTAGTTGAATTTTCACTTTCCTAATAGATCTCTGTTTATATATACTTATATTTTGTAGTTGATAATTAAATACTGAAGTTGTTGGGATTCAATTCTATGTTTGTTATATTTGCTGCCTTTCACAGAGGTGGCATTAGTTTTGTGCTTAAATTTGTTTTATTATAGTCTATGGATATTTTGAGGGGCCTCAGGTAAAAATGTTTTCCTAGGGAAAATATTTGCATTTGTTTCTGCAAGATGGACTTTTTTTTTTTTTAAGGTTTTATTTATTTATTTCAGGGGGGGAGAGAGAGAGAATAAGAGAGCATGCAAGCGTGAGTAGGGGGAGGGGAAGAGGAAGGAGCAGACTCCCCCCTGAGCAGGTAGCCTGAGATGGGACTCAATCCTGGGACCTTGGGATCATGACCTGAGCTGAAGACAGACGCTTAACCACTGATGCACCTAGGCACCCCTGTAAGATGGACTTCTAACACAAGGCCATTTTTTTTTTTTTAATTTAATGATTTTTTTTTTTTTTTTAAGTAGGCTCTACCACCAATGTGGGGCCCAAACTTACAACCCTTAGATCAAGAGTCACATGTTCTACTGAATAAGCCAGGCAGGTGTCCCTCAAAACCATTATAGATTAATTTCTTACACTGTGATTTCATGGACCACACAGATGATGTAAAATTTAAACCCTAAATGTATATGAAGGCAGAGTTATGATTACAAATATTCAGATTAGTTTCCTTTTTCATGACGGGGTGGGGGTAGGGGGTAAGATGGAGACATTTTTACTAATCTGAACTGAGGCCAAGTCAACAGGATATTTTGTAACCTCCCATTTCTAGAAAGTATGTTGGGTTTCTTTTACCCAACCCATTTTCAAGAATAAAATTTTTCAAAAGATTTCAGTTAAAGTAGTTACACTTTATAACCATAGATCAATCTGATACACCTTAGATTCATATTTTTACTAGTTTTGTGTGGATGCTCTAACAGATTACCACAAACCTAGTAGCTTAAAACAACACATATTCATCATTTTACAGTTCTGGAGGTCAGAAATCTAAAATGGCTCTCACTGGGCTTAAATCAAGGTGTTGGCAGGACTTCATTCATTTCTGGTAGCTCTAGGTGGATAAGTGGTTTTTTTTTTTTTTTTCTGTTTTGTTTTGTTTTGTTTTCCCTGTTCCTCTTCCTGAGGGCCCTCACACTCTTTGAATCATGGCCTGTTACATCTTCGAAGCCCGGAATGGCAGGTGGAGTCCTCACATCTCATCCCATCCTATCCCACATCTCTCCAATCTTGCTTTGTCATCACTTTTCTGGCACTGACTCACCTACTTCCCTCATATAAGTATCCTTGTGATTACATTGGACCCACTTAGATAATCCAGAATACAATCTTACCTCAAGGTCCGCTGATTCCATTAATGGCACCTTAATTCCATCTGTGAGCTTTGTTCTCCTTTACCATATGACCTAGCATATTCACAGGTTCAAGGGATTAGGATATGAACATCTTTGGAGGTCACCATTATTCTGCCTACCATAGCATTTGTACCCAAATTAACCAA
The DNA here is from genome assembly GCF_011800145.1 of Mirounga leonina. Taxonomy (NCBI): domain Eukaryota; kingdom Metazoa; phylum Chordata; class Mammalia; order Carnivora; family Phocidae; genus Mirounga; species Mirounga leonina. The sequence continues at coordinate 44,001,618 of NW_023270433.1, read as the reverse complement.
AAACAATTTCTTTACAAAATTGTATGTGGCCAGTTTAAAATTTTACTTTCTGAAGAGTTAGTACTTTTTAGTATACATTCTGATCAAAATCTGACTCTGCTGCATTCTAGTGACTTTCTTTTCATTGGAATTACATATTCTATAAATGAATAAATAATATGGCACCAAATAAATTAATTTTTCTCACGTTTATCACTTTGCTACCTAACTATGCCAGTTTACTGGCTGGATACTATACATATCAGACAAATCAGCGTACACATTTTGCAAAATTATGTAATACATACCGTGAAAATTCTCTACCAAAATACTCAAAATGTCATACTTGTCATTATATGCTAATAACCAACTTAATCTTGTGTATTATAGTCCTCAGAGTTTCAGCTCCCAGTTCAAATTTCGAACCTGTCATCTTTCCACTTCAGGCTCCATTCACAATGAGAGAGTCCATGTGTTCTTCCCAGACATCAAGTCACAGCTTTTCCCATAAGGGCAGCAAACAGGAACGCTTGGTTCCTTGGTTTACAGATGCACACAGACAGAGGACTCTTCATACCTAGGGGATTGGTCATGGGGAATGGAGCTAGAATGGAGGCTCCTTAATGAGACCCAACCGTTTTGGGGTGCCAGTGTCTTCTAACAGCCCAGATGATTTATTAATTTATTCTGTTCATTGTCTATATCTCCTCTAGTAGAATGTGTGCTCTGTTTAGGCCAGAGATTTTTATGTTTTGTCACTGATTTATCTCTAGTGCCTAGACTAATGCTTATAACATTGTAGGTCCTCAGTAAATATTTACTGAGTGTTGAGGAAATTGCTTGACTCTGAATATGAGATAGTTTCCTTTTTGCTTTCCTGCCTGAGCTTCTGGCTTCTTTAAGTACTTCCTAGTACTCAGAATAGGCTCAAGGTATTTGTTTTATTCTGCAGGTAACTGGTGTTATGTTCTTTCATTTTGAAATCATAAAAAAATGTTACATTGCACATATTCACAACTGATTATTGACAGGATGTTTCTGATCAAAGCTTCAACCACTGGGCACAGTTTCTGAAAGGAAAGCAGAGAATCAGAAATGCTGAAGAAAGATCAGCAGATACAAAATAGGGTTTTACATTATACTTTGCCAGGACCAACACACTTATTCTATTTTTGGGGTTATGACAAACGAAGTATCCAGGTACACAGTTTAAGGAAGCATCCACTATTAAGATCATGCAAGTACTGCAGGGGATAAAGGAAATTAAGTGGTACAAACTTCTAGTTATAAAATAAATATGTCACAGAGATGAAAAGTACAGCATAGGGAATAGAGTCAATGATATTGTAATAATGTTTGGTGACATATGGTGACTAAACTTAACATAGTGAGCACTGAGAAATGTATAGAATTGTTGAATCAATATGTTGTACACCTGAAAGTAATTTAACATTGTATGTTAATTATACAAAAAAGCCCATGGAGATCATTCAAGTACTGACTCATATTTTCACAACTCTGAGAGCAAGCACCCCCTTAAATTTTGTCCCCTAGGCACTTTAGTAGCCACGCCACCCTTGTCCTGGCCCACAGGGTTCATCCATGCATACCTGCATGCATCTGCAAGTTATAGAAATGATGCATTCCCATTTTCAGTTTGTATATAATTTCTTGCTAATAATATCAACATTTCTACTGACTGTAACCCTGAGCATGTAACATTTCCATTTCAAACATAGGTTTCTTTATTTGTAAAATGGGTATAAGTCAACTTCACAGGAATTTTTTTTTGAGCTATAATAGACATATAGCCTTATATTAGTTTCAGGTTTCATTACAACATAATTTGCTATTTGAATATATATCACAAGGATATTTTTTTTCTTTATTTTTTTATTGTTATGTTAATCCCCATACATTACATCATTAGTTTTAGATGTAGTATTCCATGATTCATTGTTTGTGCATAACACCCAGTGCTCCATGCAGAATGTGCCCTCCTCAATACCCACCACCAGGCTAACCCATCCTCCCACCCCCCTCCCCTCTAGAACCCTCAGTTTGTTTTTGAGTCCATTGTCTCTCATGGTTCAATGAGGAAAAACTGAGAGCTTTCCCCCTAAGGTCAGGAATGCGGCAGGGATGTCCACTATCACCACTGCTATTCAACATAGGATTGGAAGTCCTAGCCACAGCAATCAGACAACAAAAAGAAATAAAAGGCATCCAATCCAAATCGGCAAAGAAGAAGTCAAACTCTCACTCTTTGCAGATGATATGATACTTTATGTGGAAAACCCCAAAGACTCCACCCCAAAACTGCTAGAACTCTAAAATTCTAGAGGAATTCATACAGGAATTCAGTAAAGTGGCAGGATATAAAATCAATGCACAGAAGTCAGTGGCATTCCTATACACCAACAACAAGACAGAAGAAAGAGAAATTAAGGAGTCGATCCCATTTACAATTGCACCCAAAACCATAAGATACCTAGGAATAAATCTAACCAAAGAGGCAAAGGATCTCTACTCAGAAAACTATAAAATACTCATGAAAGAAATTGAGGAAGACACAAAGAAATGGAAAAACGTTCCATGCTCATGGGTTGGAAGAACAAATATTGTGAAGATGTCCATGCTACCTAGAGCAATCTACACATTCAATGCAATCCCCATCAAAATACCATCCACTGTTTTCAAAGAAATGGAACAAATAATCCTAAAATTTGTATGGAACCAGAAAAGACCCCGCATAGCCAGAGGAATATTGAAAAAGAAAAGCAAAGCTGGCGGCATCACATATCCAGACTTCAAGCTCTATTACAAAGCTGTCATCATCAAGACAGTATGGTACTGGCACAAAAACAGACACATAGATCAATGGAACAGAATAGAGAACCCAGAAATGGACCCTCAACTCTATGGTCAACTCATCTTTGACAAAGCAGGAAAGAATGTCCAATGGAACAAAGACAGTCTCTTCAACAAATGGTGTTGGGAAAATTGGATAGCCACATGCAGAAGAATGAAACTGGACCCTTTCCTTACACCACACACAAAAATAGACTCCAAATGGTTCACAAGGATATTTTAAGGATTAAGTGATTTAGGGTAGGTAAAGCTCAGAGACGTATTACACATTTAATATGGGTTATTTTACTGTGTTTATATATTTTTCCATTTTTTATTATTATGTTAATCACCATGCATTACAACTTTAGTATTTGATGTAGTGTTCCATGATTCATTATTTGCATATAACACCCAGTGCTCCATGCAGAACGTGCCCTCTTTAATACCCATTACCAGGCTAATCCATCCCCCACCCTCCCCTCTAGAACCCTCAGTTTGTTTCTCAGAGTCCATCGTCTCTCATGGTTCGTCTCCCCCTCTGATTTCCCCCCCTTCATTCTTTCCCTCCTGCTATCTTTTTTTTTTTTTTTTTTAACATATACTGTATTATTTGTTTCAGAAGTACAGGTCTGTGATTCAACAGTCTTACACAATTCACAGTGCTCACCATAGCACATACCCTCCCCAATGTCTATCACCCAGCCACCCAATTAGGACTTTAGAAAACTGTATTTTGACAAATTAGAGTAATTGTGGAAGAAATGTTTACCATTTATCTTTCATTACAAATTTAATTTTATTTATATTAAATAATTATATGCTAACCCCCAAAGAAAAGTAACTATCTTACTGTAAAGTTATAATATTGGATATGTATGTATGTATGAAACTATTCTATTTAGTTAAAATTAAATATTTTCCTAGAAATATTTTCCCAATGGTGATATTTGAATGTATAACTAGTGAAATTTTTATCTTGAAAGCTGATTTGTTACAAAGAGAAACACAAAAACTCAATATAAGTGAGTTTCTGATTAGTTTTTATAAATGAGAATTGCCAACATACTTAACATACTCATAAAAATATGTGGGAGCATGTAGGAGGAGTGAAGGTGTAAGTTTGAGATAATCTTTATATTTGGTATTTACATTTTCCCTGTAAATTGGAAATCTTACTTTTCCCTTCTCTTTTGATTGCAGTAGCTTATCCTAGCTTTACCTGAATTTCAGTGTTAAATCCTTTTTATTTCAAGCATATTACTAAATTATGTTTAGTAATCAAATTCTTTAGTCATGAATCAAACATCTTATTATTGGTTTTGCCAAAATAGAATACCAAAACCTAGAAATTCCCCTGAACAACCTAAACAAACTAGGACCTATTGAGAGACAAAAGAAATAGAATTAGAAATGTACTTTCATAAAAGTACATCATTACTAGTTTAAATGATTAGATAATTTTTCCAAGAATGATATTTTTAATAAAAAGCATTCACAATAAGATTAATTATGCAAGCCAGCTGAATTTTTAAAACAGATTATTCCAAAGAAAAAGAGTCCATATCATGCTCTGCTTTTTCTCTTCACTTAAAAGATTCATTTTTAGGAATCATTTGTTGTGAAAGTAAGCTGTGGCAGGACCTGGCTAACCTGCCATAGAAACCCTGCCATGTAATAGATGTGAGAATTACAAGGTCATATTCAGTCTGGAGATAGATCTTATATCCACATCATCCGCATAGTGCTAGTAAGCTAAATTTGTATAGGCACTGTGGATCCACTATTTCTTATTATCTTGACTTAGAAACATCTGAAAGGCATGCAGAAGCCACTCACCATAGGGAAATATTTACCAAATGTTCAGAAAGCAAATTGTAATGAGTAATAGTGACAAAAAATCTTAACATTTATAATGTATTGTCTTGAGATAGACATTTGCTTTTTAAAAATAGTATGTCTGAAGTTTAAAAGCTTCAATTATAAAGCATGAAGAGCATATTTGCTCTAACAGCTAACATGTATATACGTTATGGCAGGAACAAAGTTCAGAAAAAAAAACTTCAACTTAGTTTATATCTCTTAAAAAGTTTAGTATTTAATGTTTTCCATTCACAATTCTGTAGCAGATTCTTAGCTAACTTTAGGATCTGGTGAAGTCTACTATTTAGTTGATAATTTATATGAACTCTGGTATACGCCTAAGTGATGATTACCTTTTAGTAAGTACTCATATGCTAATGTGGCTAGTTACAGGCAACTGCTTATTTGTACTGTGATACAGGATCATATGCATTATATAACTCCATTTCATCTTCAAAACAGTGATAGTCTTATCCTCATTTTGTAAATGAAGTATGTACATTTCATATTCAAGTTAAGTGATTTATTTATCTGAGAGTCAGTTTAGTGGCTGACTCTTGATTTTGGCTCAAGTCATGATCTCAGGATCCTGATATTGAGCTCTGTGTTGGGTTCCACACTCAGTGGAGAGTCTGCTTGAGGATTCTCTCTCTCCCTCTGTCCCTTCTCCCATTCATGCTATCTCTCTCTCTAAAATAAATAAATTTTTTTAAAAAGTTTAAAGAAAATAAAATTAATCTGTTCAACAATAAAAATATGTGCTAAATTACTTCATTTTTGTCTTGATTGCCCTACCACCTATCCCCAACTGGTCTATTTATAAAAATTTGTAAGATACTGATCCTGGATCCCTAGCTTACATTCTTTCTATCCCTCATATTTGTGGCCATTTGATACCTATCTAGGATCCATCTGGACCAGAAGTAGAAAAGTTTAAAGAGCTTCAGACTGCCTCTTCACAGCATCAAACCCTCCCTTTTGTGTACTTTTGCTCTGACTTTGTATCCTAGCTCTCCTCAATGGGATTTTGCCTTATTTTTAATTATCACTTCATACTCCAGTTTTCATTACTGAATTCTAATCTTGGTATCCCATTTCTGGTACTAAAAAGCAGCATCATTCTTGTTCAGTGACACTGAGGGACTTGAGTCCTGTTTCTGAACTCTGGTTACTAGGATGGAACCAGAATTTCTTGCTGATGGATTTTCTGGATGCCTTTTGGCTGCTTCACTTCCTCTTGAGTCATCCATCCCTTTGTTGAGAATTTTTCTTGCTGTCACACCTCTTAGATAGTGTCACCTGCTGTCTGGGCAGGACCTCTCATCTTCCATAACTTTCAGGCTATTCACAGCCTCTTCTAGCAGACAGGCCTAATGTCTTTCTTGGATCTCTTTCATTTGCTCCATGTTACTGTTTCTAATGGGAGAAATTCTCATCATTTTTCTTACAAAAAATGCAACAAAATAGGGAAAGCTTTTTTTCAAGTTTTGCATGTGTTTATTGTTGACTTTCATTTTTTTTTTGACTCTGCCATTTTTGTCTTTTTATTTTTAGAGATGTTATTAGTACTCATTTGAAACTAGGCAGGGCATGGTGAAGTTTGCATAAATTGTGATACAAATATAGTAGTCATTTTGTATATAAGTAGAATATACAGATTCTGTGTGCTTCTACGCTATCCTTCCTATTGTGTGATGCTTTACAAGAAGGCCAGTAATTGCCTCATCAACACTCATGCAATAAAAACATATTAAATTAGGAAATGATAATAAGAAAGGCCAAACTGGATTAAATAAACAAGTCCTTATAAAGGACATATGTGGGGGCGCCTCGGTGGCTCAGTTGGTTAAGCGACTGCCTTCGGCTCAGGTCATGATCCTGGAGTCCTGGGATCGAGTCCCGCATCAGGCTCCCTGCTTGGCGGGGAGTCTGCTTCTCCCTCTGACCCTCCCCCCTCTCATGTGCTCTCTCTCTCTCTCATTCTCTCTCTCAAATAAATAAATAAAATCTTTAAAAAAAAATAAAGGACATATGTGCATGTGCAAGTAGTACTAAGAAGACATCCGTTCATCACCCATTAAATGTCAGAATAAGAATTTATTTACAGGTCATCATCCTTAGAGATTGTTATTACATTAAAATGGGTTTTAGAAAGTACACAGGAGCTACTTTGCATATAGGGACGTAAGTAGTACCAGTAGTACTAGTTTGCTCCCAGTGGTACCAAAATATGCCTACTAATTTTGGGTCCAATGTATTAAACTGGATGATTTTGTATTTTTATGCAAAGAAAATCCCCACGTGTCTATATAGTTTGTACTGCTACTCCAACGCTTGTCCAGATGCAGAAGCTTAATTTTGGTTAGTAATATAAGTAGAATGTGTCATAGGTTTACATTTATTAAAATATTTATTGAACATCAATGATGTTCTGTTCACTCTAGGTATAGAGTATTGAACAGGCAAGACAAACATCTCTACCTACTTGGAGTTTTATGTTATAGGATAGTTAAAGAAAAGACTGAGAATACCTGTATTTTAGAACTGGTTCTTCTACTTAATGGTTGTGTGACTATGGATAGAAAACCTACATTGCTTCCGCAAACTCTGAAGTCAAAAACTTGAACCCTTTGCCTCTGTTTCATTTACTTCTCCCTGTGCCTTAGCTTTATTTTATCTCATTGACTATTGGCTTTATGCACATGGTACTAAAAATGGTCCTATAGTGAGTTTTACAACCTATATAATCTGCCACTATACAAGCCTGTCCTTGACACTCTGATGCAAGTCCAAAAATTTGAGGTGAGAAGATCACTAGCCCAGCTGAAATCAGGTACCATTCTCTAGGCCAGTAAAATATAGCTGAGAGTACATACATTCAAGAATATGTCATTTTTCATGATAGCTATGTGAATGGTGGGGAAGGAAGGAGGTTTTAGGCGATTGAGACGCCTGGTAGACCATCCGAAGAGATGTTTACTGTAGAGAATAATGGGATTATATATAATGCTTTTATATGTCATGCTCCTCATTATGAAATAATGTGAGGAAGATATGATTTCAAATTAACATATGAAATGAAATGAACTCATTTGAGCTTCCTTAGGTATTGTTTTTGTATCCACTGCTGAAGAAATGTGAGAATTTCATTCCTGTTAGCTTTCTGGGTCACTGCTGGCCTCCTGCCATCTTTCTTTGCCCAGCTACCTTTTGGGACCTGAGCCTTTGTAAGATCATTGACAATGCTTATGTTCTGAAAACCCAAAGGGAAGGAAACTTGACTCCTACCCTTTCAGAAAGTTGACTGAAACAATAAATTAAAATTTTAAAAAAGGGCTGTCCACACATATAGCATTTGGCTTTGACCAGAATACATTTACCATGTCATTAAATGATGGAAAAAAAAAAAAAAGGGCTGAGTATATGTGATTCTCTGTAATGGAATCTCTCATAGACTGTGCAAATTGTGAGGACAAGAAACATGTCTGTTTTCATGCATTGTAATGACCACCTTCCGGTATTTCTCACATTTAAATTTAGAAGCTACCTAGAAAGAGGATAATGATATAGTAAGTGACATCTATTTCTGTTTAGGTGAAGTGTTATTAATATAGATTTATTTATTTATTTATTTATTTATTTATTTATTTATTTATTTATTTATTTATTTAATTATGTTAATCACCATACCTTACATCATTAGTTTTTTTTATTATGTTATGTTAATCACCATACATCATTAGTTTTTGATGTAGTGTTCCATGATTCATTGTTTGCGTAACACACCCAGGCTCCATTCAGTATGTGCCCTCTTTAATACCCATCACCAGGCTAAACCATCCTCCCACCCCCCTCCCCTCTAGAACTCTCAGTTTGTTTCTCAGGGTCCATAGTCTCTCATGGTTCGTCTCCCCCTCCAATTCCCACCCCCCTTCATTTTCCCCTTCCTGCTATCTTCTTCTTCTTCTTCTTTTTTTTTTTTTTTTAACATATAATGTATTATTTGTTCCAGAGGTACAGGTCTGTGATTCAACTGGCTAGGTGATAGACATTGGGGAGGGTATGTACTATGGTGAGTTCTGTGAAGTGTGTAAGACTGTTGAATATAGATATATTTTAAAGGTGTGCACATTATAGAACAACCCTGGAAGATGTCTATGTCCTCACCTTCCAAAAGATGTGTTTATCTTCAAAGGAAAAATAATCAAGTCTTTTAAAATACTGTTTTTTGTACCCCAGTAAATAATTGTCCTTCATTCTAATTGTCCTCCATTATTAGTTATTATATGTTAATCACAACCATTCAATTCTACCATCAGAATAATTCTTGCTTTTTTCTCACGTTTGCTGTGTTTGCCTAAAAGTTCTTCATAAGTTATGAAGCAGAAACTGGCCTTCAGCAAAGATCAGTCCCAGATCCTTTTGGAAATTGTTTTACTTTGACATCCTGGAAGTTTGTGTTTTAAAAATTGACTTTTTGATACCCTGTTTTCAATAATTTTGGATAAATATTCAGAAGTGAAATTGCTGGGGGGTGCCTGGGTGGCTCAGTCAGTTAAGTGTCTGATTTCAGCTCAGGTCATGATCTCAGGGTTGTGGGATTGAGCCCCCCAAGCCCCACATTAGGCTCTCTGCTCAGTGGGGAGTCTGCTTGTCCCTCTCCCTCTGCCCCTCCAGCCGCCCATTCGTGTTCTCTTTCTTTCTCAAGTAAATAAATAAAGTCTTAAAGTGAAATTGCTGGATCATATGGTAGTATCTATTGAATGGATAAAGAAAATGTAGTATACATATATGATGGAATATTATTTAATAAAAAAAGGATCTCCTGTCATATGTAGCAACATGGGTAAGATGTCATGCTGAATGAATGAAATAAGTCAGTCACAGAAGGACAAATACTACATGTTTCACTAATCTGAGATACCTAAAGAAGCCTAACTCATGGAAGCAGAAAGAAGAAATGAGCAATCACTGTTCAATGGATATAGTTTCAGTTATACAAGATGAATAAGTTCTAGAGATCTGTACAATAGTGTATTTATAATTAATAGTAATGTACTGGTCACTTAAAAATTTTTAGCATAGATTTCATGTTATTTGTTTTATTTATTACAAAAAATACAAAAGAAAAAAATAAAAATCATGGTCCAAAAAGAGAGAGCGAGCACATGCCTTGGTGCGGGGATCTGACATTGGTTAGACAACTTTCAGGTAACAGCAGGTACCTAGATCAGAATTTCCAGAACTCATTTTAAATTAGAAGCAGATATACTTTATAAAAACAAGTCACTTCACCTAAGATCCAGAGGAACAAGAATTATTTTATTGTGGTTGTTATCTTGAAATTGTTGCTAATATTTTTAATGATCACTTTTCTGATGGGCGTATGAGTAAGCCCTTTCTTTTTCCTCTTAAATTACTTGATTTAAAAAGTTCTATTTTTGAAAAATGAAACATTTTCAATGATTTTCAATTCTTACTAATTACTCAAAATTCAGAAACAAATACTTTTATTGAGGTATTCTATTTTCATGGTAATGTAGTTGTTGTGTAGGTTCAACAAGACTGTTGACAGCATTAGACCAATTGATTGTGAGACCAAGGCCAAACCTATTGTGTCGTATTTAAGAATACATTTTATTTCATGTAATCAAGCATTGTATACCATCGTTAAAGAACAAGAGTTATATTTCATATATGGAACCATTGCCTTCAAGTCCCTACTTGGATTCCGAGTACTAATTGAACTTGATTTGCAAAGAGAGACTATCTGCCTCCGTGGCTGCCTTGAAGACCAGAATGACATATTCTAGAAGTGCAGAAGCATTGGGCCATTGGGAAATGAGAATCGGTGGGTGGGAGGGGTGAGGGTGGAATCCAATGGATAATTTCCTTCAGTGATACAATGTTTTCAGATGCAACTCTATATGACTCCTCTGAAGGTGACAAAAAAATTGAACATTCAGTTATATTTGTTGCAAAGTTATGGCCAGTTCAGTAATAAAGTAACAAATCCATTTTCATCTATTTTCAATGAATAATATAAACATATATTTAAAAATTCAGAAAGATACACAGAAAGTTGCTATCATTGTTTAAACCCAAGGAGTGAAGGGAGATCAAAAATTAGAAGTGGAAATGGTTAAAAATAAGACTTCATGTTTATCTGCATATCTACCATATCTTCCTCCTTTTTAAGGATACTGATTTATGTAGTAGTGGTGTATTTTAAAGTAATTTTTGGCTTTTAATTGAGCATTTCCTGAAATGGATATTTGAAAGACTCCTTCTTTTAAAAATTATAAAATAGAATTACATCATGAAACAGAGTAGAGCAAGGAAATAGAATGGCTCCATTTTTAGTCTGACAGACTACAATGAAAATCACTTAAGAAATCAAACAATAATCTTAAGCATAATGGACTGTTTCCAAATATAAGGGACGGTTTCACAGGTATATATCCTTCTTCAATTGGGTAGACACTACATTGTTCTTGAGAACTAAAATCTTCCCTTGAACCATGTGTAGGAATCCCTTTGATTTAATTTTTAAAAAAGGAAACAAACAAACTTGGGGAAACATACATAAAAACAGGAGTGATTCAGAGAATAAGAGGCTTCAGTCAAAGAAGTGAATTTCTCAAAGAGTTAGGGGTATTTGAATAAGGACCCTCTTGTGACAGAAGCAGCTGAGTACAGGGGCCTGACGTCAGACCCTGAAAAGTCTACCCAGGATGACTCAAGGATATTCTCTTGTGAAGAATGAAAATCTGAATTTAAATATTGAATCCTGAAAATTTTATTTATCTTAACCAGAAAACAGTCTTTTTCTACATTAGACTTTTTTTCTTTAACTTGCTACACTGAATTCAATCACTTTATTTGGTATTAATAGAGGTCTGGAGTAATGCTGGAGTATTATAAGCCCTGGAGAAAATGAAAAGATGCAGGGCCTTCCCCACACCCTGTCCCTGTCAGCACTGGTAGCTTTGAAGCTTGAGCATCATCCTATCAAGCACACTTCCTCCAGGAGATAAAGGCGTTTTCAGTATCACGCTTCATGGTGGCAGGAGCAGCAAGTACTAAGATAGGCTGGAGCTCCAAATACAATGGAGCAGCATGAGCACCAAGAAGCCTTTCCTAAGCAGAGAACTCAAAAATGTGGTAAGATTCAACAACTTTTATGTATCCTGCCAAATCAGAGGAAACAGGCCTTTAAGACAAGGGATTAAAAAGACAAATATCTGTATCACCCTGAGATTTATTTACTTTTAAATGTGAAACTTTTCCAGGAAAAAAAAAAAAATAATACTCTAGAAATATCAATATTAAATCTAGGGTCTTAAACTAACATTTTTTTATAGGAAATGTAAATGTTTATGTTCTGTAATTGTAACCCTAAAATAAAAGGGAAAGTGGTTGGATTTACATACCAAAGTGATGTATTTTTAACTATTATTAAAACGATCATTTATTTTAATAACACAGAAATTCTGTTCCTTTTGTCATAGTTTTCTACATATAGTCTTTATATTAAAGAGAAATGATGGCGGAAGACAAGCCATTCTGGGCTACTTTATAATTCCTTGTTATATTTCAAGACTATGTGTCTCCTTGCTTCTTTGTTACCTTTTCTACTCTCGTCATCCAATTTTACAAGCAACTGAATAAATCCACCCTACATCCTACCCATTTGACCTCTTAATTATACTTAGATCCTGCAACATGTTATCAGTAGGGGGTCTCTTCTTATCTGCATGCCTCTTGGCATACCCTGCAGTTCCCTAATATAGTCCCATACCTAAGTTTCCTCATAGGTGACCCTAATTACATGCCCTCTACATTAGTGTTTCAACAAATCCCTCTGTGGATAAAAATTATCTGGAATAGTCATTAAACACATTCCCAAGGCCCACCTCAGACTCATAAAATCTCTAGATCTCATGGTAGGCAAATTTTACATTAGGCAAGTCTAAGGAAAGAATGCTGTAATGTATTACTTCCTTTCCATTCCCTTTGTGTTGGTTCTCTTTTAAATTATTGTAGTTGCCAGTGAATTTTGTTGATTTTCATTTTAATCTCCCCTACATTGGATATACCATACACAACATAGTCAAAATTTTCTTTCTGTAGTTGAAGAATTGATGAATGCATTTAATATTAACACAGAAGTCTGTGTTGCCTTGTAATTACCAAGAGATTGGAAACAAAATGTGTTTAATGTGGTATGAAGCACAAAGCTGATTTGGTAGCTTTTGAGTTTTGCTCACTTGCAGAATGCTGTGAATGAACAGTGGCCCAATCCTCAAGAATGTGCTACATCTAGGTTCTCTGCACGCCTGGCTGCCTCATTCTCCCAGCACTCTAGAAATTCTGGGGCTGCCCTTGGGTTATTTGTAATGTACGATTTTCAGTTTTTTCAAATGATGAACTATATTTAAATTCATTTAAAACAAAATTGACTCGAAAACAGCCAAATTCTTTGAAATTGCCAGTTGATTTTGCTGAGTGCCTTTCATATTTTTAGTAGCCAAGAGACAGGGGAAGCCAAGAAAGATTGTTTGAGAAGATACTGAAACTTTAAAGAGGCCCTGCTTCTCCCAAAGTGCTGTCAACTACTATATCAAATAGAAAGAAGCTTTCAACCGGGGAAACTTTTTGTCTAATGCCATTCTAGGGGAAAAACTGAACAGGGAATTGTGGCTACATAGGGAAATAATAGGATTACTATTTTAAAAAGTATAATAGCTGATGAGTTCCTGAGGGAAACAGCAATGTATTATTAATATTAGTGCTCAGCACTGAAGCTGGCTGGTTGAGATTTCTAGTTCTGACTTCTCACAGAAGAGTTTTAAATAGCAGGTGGAGCAGTGTTGTAGTACCTCAAGAAACTCATTTCAGATTCTATTTAAGGATATAAACCTTGACAACACCAACAAGATTTTTTGGGTTTTAGACTAAACCCCTGATACATATGTATTCTTTAAAGGAAATGGATGGTTATGAAAGGAGAAGAATCAAAATGGATGACAACGATGATGATGATGATGAGATATATATATATATATACATATATATATATATCTTTTTTTTTTACATAATGCAGCCTTTAAGAAATTAAAACAAGACAAAAAACCACAAGTATACCAGAATCTGAGAAACATGTTTCAGTGTACAAGACAGATTCTACTGAGATGTATGAAAAAGGAATTGATGAAACTGAGCATTAAGAATCTAATAGGATAGGGGCGCCTGGGTGGCTCAGTCATTGAGAGTCTGTCTTCGGCTCAGGTCATGGTCCCAGGGTCCTGGGATCGAGCTCTGCATCAGGCTCCCTGCTCCGTGGGAAGCCTACTTCTACTTCTCCCACCCCCTCTGCTTGTGTTCCCTCTCTTGCTGTGTATCTCTCTGTCAAATAAATAAATAAAATCTTAAAAAAAAAGTCTAATAGGATAGAGTGACATCACCAAGATGGCATCATGGGATATTCCTGACTTTCCTCCTCCTAACAGCTCTTCAAAGAAGACACCACTGAGAGAATCCTAGCAAGTAAGGGTGAGACTGAAGCACTCTCCTGCATCACAGAGTTCAAGACAGCCTGCATTAGAATGGTTAGAAAGTGACTACTCCTTGACCACGTTGCTGCTCCCCCAGGCCAGCGCAGTACCGTGCAGAGAGGTCTAGCCACCCAGGCAAGAGAGCTGAGACACAGCCCCACTCACTGTGGAGAGTGCTTTCCAGACCTATCTGACTAGAAGGGCTGGTGACAACTCCTTGAAGCTCTGTGGTCCAGAGGCACTAGAGCTGAGAGATGGGCAGACAGGGCCAATAATTTGTAGAACAAAGCCAGTGGCCTTGTTCACTCAGGGACCTTGGGGTACAGATTGGCTTGAAGTAAGATAGCAAACAACTTTACCAGCTTTAAAGGTGCTTCTCACACTGTACCTGGACAGGGAAGCTAATTTGTAGTCCTGCTTATCAGTAAATTCAGCCTGACTACAGAACAGAACCAGAGCACATATGAAGTTGTATAGCCCATAAAACAGCCCTTGGTATAGTGCCACTTGAACAGAGAACACTGTGTGTGGCTTCTCTAGTCTGCAGGGGAGAATCCGTGGTCTCACTTGACTGGGGAATTTGGTGCATATTCTGGCCTGAGTTGGGTCCCTAATTAACGAACTGTACAGGTCCTGGTTCTGTTCCATGGAATGGGAAAAATTTATGTATTTGCAAGCTATATATCTGATAGGGGATAATATCCAAAATTTGTAAAGAACCCCTATAACTCAATAGCCAAAAAAATAATGGCCAATTAAGCACATGGACAAAGGACCAGAATAGATATCTCTTCAAAGAAGATATACAAAAGGCCAACATGTACATGAAAAGTTGATCAACATCACTAGTCAAAATGCAAATTAAAACCACAGTGAGCTATCAGCTCATGCCCGTTGAATGGCCATTAACAAAAAGACAAGGCATAACAAATGCTGGTATTGATGTGGAGAAAGAGAAACCCTTGTACACCTGTTGGTGGGATTGCAAATTGGTACAGCCACTATGGAGACGATACGGAAGATCTTCAAAAAATTAAAAATAAAACTACCATACAATCCAACAATTCCACTTTCAGGAATAGATTCAAAGTAAATGAAATCACTAATTCAAAAGGATATCTGGATCGTCATGTTCACAGCAACATTATTTATAATGTTGCCAAGCAGACATGGAAATAACCTAAGTGTCCACTGATGGATGAATGGATAAATAAGTGTAAATATATATACACACACACACGTATATGCATATATGTAATAATAACATACACCACACACACTGCAATATTATTCAGCCATAAAAAATGAGAAAATCCTACCATTTGTGACAACATATTGGACCTTGAAAGCATTATGCTAAGTGAAATAAGTTAAAGAATGACGATTAATGGACGATCTCTCTGATATATGGAATTTTAAAGAACAAACAAAAAACTTGTGAGCTCATGGCAAAAAAGATCAGACTTGTAATTACTAGAGGTGGAGGGTGGGGAAAATGGAAATTAAAAGAAGGTAGTCAAAGAAACAAACTTGCAGCTAGAAGATAAATAAGTATTTAGAATATAATATATAGCATGATGACTGTAGCTAACACTGCTGTGTGGTATATAAAGTTGTTGAGAGTAAATCCTATGAGTTCTCATCAGTTCTAATCATTTCACAATATATGTAAATCAAACTATCATACTATACAGCTTAAACTTATACAGTGTTGGGCGCCTGGGTGGCTCAGATGGTTGGGCGTCTGCCTTCAGCTCGGGTCATGATCCCGGGGTCCTGGGATCGAGTCCCACATCGGGCTCCCGGCTCGGCGGGGAGTCTGCTTCTCCCTCGGACCCTCTCCCCTCTTATGCTGTTTCTCTCTCGCTCGCTCTCTAAAAAAAATGGATAAAATCTTAAAAAAAAAAAAAAAAACTTATACAGTGTTATACGTCAATTATTTCTCAATACTGGGGTTTAAAAAGTCTAATTTTTTAAGTGGAATTACCACAGGGATCCTTAGGCTATCTGAATCCTACGTAGTGAGAAAGGTTTGGGGAATTTTGCTGGACATATACGAGGATTTCCCACTCCACTGTGCTAATCTGAGAAAGTTAAGTAGTTTGCTCTAATATTTTTGTGTCTGAAGCATCAAAATTTCTCTACATATCTGGCACCATGGTGGGTTCAGGTAACATAAGCTAGATAATCCTCTCTATTAAATAACTGCCTTATTTAGTTGACTCTGATTAGAGACAAACCCCAGTTCCTGCCGCCCCTCCCAGATTCAAAGAGACATTTACACAATTCCTAGAGATACAATAGAAGGAAAGTGAGGGAACATTTCTATTAGTTGAAGTGCGTGCTTTTCTTTTCTTTTTTTAATTTTTTTTTAATTTATTTTTTGACAGAGAGACAGTGAGAGAGGGAACACAAGCAGGGGGAGTGGGAGAGGGAGAAGCAGGCTTCCCGCAGAGCAGGGAGCCCGACGCGGGGCTCGATCCCAGGACCCTGGGATCATGACCTGAGCCGAAGGCAGACGCTTAACGACTGGGCCACCCAGGCACCCCAAGTACATGCTTTTCTTGAATGCACATCAAGAATCATCAGAAAGTTCTGGAGGTGAAGGCAAGAAAAGGGACTAGATCTATTCATGGTTGCCCTTTAGGGCTTAATAAAGTTTCTTGCCATTTTTCTCACAGTGGACTAATGGTGAAGAGATCTGTGATCCCACTCCACAGGCTAAAAAAGCTAATGAAGTAGAAAAATGATATTGATAAAACTACCCTGCCTTTTATAAGTATGCCCCACCAGATGGAAGCTGCTCAGTATTTGCATTTAATCTGATATAACCTCAATCATCTTTTTTGGCTCTGAATACTAAATGGCTGGCTTGTTATTTAGCCTCCATAAGCTTAAAAGAATCCTACTCTAAGTTCCTGACCATACTTTAGTAGAGCGCACAAAGGCAAAGCCAACAATATACATATTTTTTTCCTTTTTGTCTTAGGAGATAAAAGATTAAATGGATGTTTCAAGACTGAATGCTAGAAAAGTCTTAGAAATAAGCATTTTATATGACGGTTTCATTATTGTAAATGTTTCCACTCCCATCTCCAGATACAACACAAAACTGAAAAAAAAAAAAGGTCTTTTGCAAAATTCTGGACATTGGTATATTAAAATGAAAAGTTATTTCCAATTCTATAGAATTTATCAATTGAATGTAAACTTCTTGATAGGAGAGGCTTTATGCATTTTGTTTTCCACCATCTCTGCAAGAGCCTGGAAGAGTGACACATGACCGATGTTCAGAAATACCCAAATAGTTTCAAGAATAAAACTACTTTACTGCACTGCCCAATTGTTAATTAAATGTTACCACCATCTGTTCACTCCTTCCTAGAGAATGCTTTGTTTTACTCTTTTGAATTTCGTTTTAAAACTTTGCGTTATTTTACAAACCAAAGAAGTGTCTTTCATTCACATTCTCCAAATTATGGGAAGAGGAACTGGGATATGGTAAATCATTTTCAAGAGCACTTCAACATACTTGCCCTTAACTTTCAACAGAGAATTTATTGAACAATTCACAAAACTGCATGAGAGTTACCTTGTAGCTCAGCCAGAGAACTACAAGGCCACATCAGTTAAACCTTGGCATTTCTTATCTAACAATATGCCAAATAGCCCTCCAAAAAATAGTTGTGCAAAGTTAACAGACTATTTCCATCAAAAACATGGAGTAGGAATCTCTGAAAAACTATAAAATCCCTCCAGAGAATTGTACTAAATATCTAACTGTTGGGTTGGTTAAGAGAAGGCAATACTTAAAAACGTATGACCTCAAAGGAATCACGAAGGGTTGCTGGAAGCAGCAATGCACGTATGCTCTAATCTTCCCAGAGTTTTTAGTTTCCCCAGCACACTGACTATTAACAGTAATTCAGATTTTTTTTTTTATTCTTGGACATTTTAATAGGGAGAGACAAAAGTATGTCATGTTCAATAAGAATTGGTAAAAATTGATAGGTGGTCATTTTCATCAGGAACTTTTCAACTTCTTTTTTTTTTTTTGGATAAAGATCATACTTCTTTTGCTGTTACATTTTGGAATTGACTTTTGGGGAAAAAACTAATTAATTTAAACAAATGTCAATTTTCTTCAGAGATATGTTTGTTAAGGCTTGTCTCAAATCAACCCCAAGGTATCAAGGTTGAGGTAAAGTTCCCAGATTAGTTCTATTATGACACTTTATAATTGCTCTATCTTCTCTGATTAGGGAAATTAGCCCAGCATACTATTATAATGAGGCACTGGACCTAAAATCTTACATTATGGCAAAAACTCAAGACAGAATAACTGTACTTAAATAGGTATTAGAAAACAAACACGTTGAGTCATGAGAGTTAGCATTAGTAGGTTGGAAGGGAATGGGCACGCATATGGTAGAATACAGAACGTTTCCAGTGTTGTATTGTAGGGTTGTTGATGTTAATTCTGTCAGTCAGACTGGGACTAGAGGTGATTCTTTTTTTGCTAACAACTATTAGGGTGGTCAATAATAATAATGACTAGTACTTACCTAGCTTCTACTATGTATTCTGAAGGATATAGTAAGATTCCCATTTCACACATGCGGGACGTAAAGCTGAAGTTAATTGCTCTTTGCTCAAGCTCCCAAAGTTCCAAAGTGAATGGATATCACATTGAAACCGAGGTCTCTCTTAGGCCACAGCTTAGAATTTTAGCCAGTGTGCTAAAATAGGTATGGAAGACTAATGTAAGAGTGCTGAGGAAGAAAACTATATACTCACTGGATAATCATCAGTCCCAATAAAAAAGCAAATTGAAAATTATGGAAGGCAAATTATCAAGTCATTCCTTTCACAAATTCCATTTCTCATTAACATAAATGAGATCTATGAGAAAGTTCTGAGGTAACAGCCATGGAGACTTTAAATAATTAATTATTAATATATAATTGGCAAGTTTAGTATTTGTCATTTCTCAATAATCATATTTCTATGTTAATTATTAACCATGCCCCTTCTAATAAACCAGTGTTTTACAAAGTCTAGAGGGAGATATTTACAGGATCTCCACAGTATAGTTTGGAGTGGAGTGTTGTGGGCTGGAGAAGGCATGCAGATTTATGTTAATAACAGTAAAGAATGACTTGTGGAGAATTTCTGGAAATGGGAGGCCTGGATTGAGTAAAATGAATTCTAGTAGCATATACTTATATTTCCACTATTTAAGCAGTCTTACTTAGATTTGGACTATGTAATTTATTTATATTATCTGCTTCCAGGGTATGTATATTTTATATATATATATATATATAATATTATCTGGTATATATATCATATTACATATGATATTGTATATATATATAGTGTGTGTGTATATATATAATCTATATATATATATATATATATGTGTATATCAACCTATTTCTGTACTTTTTTGGTCTAAATATTGCATCATGTAATTTCTCCCTTACATGTTCTGCTAGTTTGGTATATGTATTTCTATGTCTTTTTTGGTCATTTGACACAAGCAGATTTCTGACATTTTATCTTCTCTAAACCTTATAATCTTTCAGTAAAGGGGTTACAAAGTAGTATATGATCATTTCAGTTTCTCCCCATTCTAGCCAATGCTCATTATAGTCACTCTTTTTAATTTTAGCCATTTTAAGGGGTAAGGAGCAGTATCTCATTATGGTTTTTATGTGCATTTCCCTGATGAATAATAATGCTGAACATCTTTTCATATGTTTATTTGTCATAAAGATATATTTCTTGTTGTCTGCTCAGGCTGCCTAATTTTAAGTCAATTGACTTTCTTTTTTAATAAAATTGGAAGTTATTTTCATAAATTCTGTGCTGTCTTTCTGTTTTTTAAAAAATGTTGCTCCATTGTCTTCTGGCCTTTGTAGTTTCAGAAGAGAAACCCATTGTAATTAAAATCAATGTTGCCCTGTATGTAATATGAGATATTTCATTGACTACTTAAGATTTACTCATTGCCTTTCTTTTTAAACAACTTTACTGTTATATGCCTTTGCATTATTCTCTTTCCATTTATCCTGTTTGGAGTTCTCTGTACTTCTTAAAACTATAAATTTATATTTCTATATTTCACCAGATTTGTCAAGTTTGGGGCCATTAGTTTTTCAAGCAGTTTTTCTCTGCCCCATCCTCATTCTCCTTTCCTTACGGAACTCTGATGACCCTGTTGTGGGACACTGATACTTTTCCATAGTTTCCTATGGCACTGTTCATTTTGTGAAAATTTTTTGCATCTTCCAATTGGATAATTTCTATTGATCTTCAGGTTTACTGACTCTCCTGTTATCTGTGTTTTGTTACTAAATCAGTGAGTGATTTAGGGAGAGGGAAAGAATCCCAAGTAGACTCCTGGTGGAGCATGAAGCCCAGTGTGGGAGGGCTTGATCTCACGACACTGAGGCCATGACCTGAGCTAAAACCAAGAGTCAGATGCTTAACTGACTAGCCACTTAGGCGTCCTTGTATTTTTTTTAATTCTAATATTTCATTTTGGTCTTTTTTATGTTTTGTATTTCTTTATGGTGATTTTATGTCTTTTCATTTCTCTTGAGTATCTTCCTTTACTTCCCTAAGCTCGGTTCTAATAGCTTTCAATCGTTGTCTGCCAGTCCTCTACCCAGTCACCGGGGGCTGTCATGCTTGTTCATTGTCTTTTCTCTTGAGAATGGCTGACATTTTCTTTGCTCTCCTTAAGTTTAGTAATTTTCATTTTAGTAATGGGACAGTGTAACTATTAATGTTGTATATACTCATGATTTAATTACATTCTTCTGACATCTGTTGATATTTTTTCTCTTATTTTTTTTTTTTATTTTTTTATTTTTAAAATCTTGTCAGTCAGTTAACTTGATCACACTTAAAACTGCAGCCTTTGATCAAGCCTGTAGTGGGCAATGTCTCAGTTATTGCTTTGTCTTCACTGTGAACTCTTTCAATTTTAGCCTGTCTTGGTATGGTTCAGGGTTAGACAAAAATTTGGGCTGAATTATACAAAGAATTAGGGTTCCCTTTCTGTGGCTATCTTTTCTGGGGTTTCCCATTCATGGTTTGGTGTCTGGTTGCCCTGGAGTTCTTTGCTGTGATTCTGGAAAGATCAGAGTTTATTTACTGTGGGAATTACATCCACCCTGAGCTACTACAACGGAAACTCTGCTAGCCATCAGGGTAAGGCCTCAAATAATGAACAAGCCAATAGATGACTTGTTTTGGGGGGAGGCAGAGGGGGTTATATTTTTGTTTTATTTAGTCTAGAGTTTACCATTGTCATCTACAGGAGCATTAGTTTATTAGGAGCTAATTCCCTAATTCCCTCCTTTTTCTTTTTTCTTTTTTTGTCTATTTGTGCCATAGGCTTTTGTTCATCATTTTCTTTTCAATCCTTAAGAATCTCCATGTTGTAGAGGCATATCTTAGTGTGTAGTTTATTCTAATCCCCTTCTGATTCCCAGTGGAGTAGCATCTAAAAAATGGAAAAACTGGAAGTAGATACTGATTTATAAATTATTCTTATTCAAGTAAACACTTGAACAAGTAGAAACAAGGCCTTCAAAACTGAGGTAAATACACATGTATACAGTCTAAACAAGGAAACCATTTAATTCATGTCAAAAGAAAGGATGTAAAGAGAGTATGAAAATAAATAAACCTTACTCAGAATACAATGATAACATTAAGACAAGATGTCATAACAGTGCATGTTTAAAAAGAACAAAGTACCGATTTGGGTCTTCTATTATTTTAAGTATTTGTCTTCAATTGATACCTTTGAGTTTTTCTCTTTTTAGGGAATGCTAATTATGCACTAAATATTCTTTGAATTATCTAATATCATAATCTCTTTTATCATGTTTATTTTTATTCTTGTTTAGTGTGGTTTTCTGCAAATTTTGCTTTCTGTTACTAACTCTGTTCAGCATTTTCTCATTGCTGCTTCTGTAATAGCTCTAATATTTAACTAAAATTTGTTTCCTCGACTCATCCAATTTTTCAACTTATTCTGTTGTTTTATCTTTTTTTTTTAAATAACTGTATCTCTTTGTCCATTTCTTCCAGGTATTTTGACCTTAATTGCTTTGAGAGAGCAGAGAGGCATTTTTCTCAGAGACTACTGTGTTTCCTTTGATAATTCTTAATCTGATGCATATTATCAATCTATTTGATTATTTTGTGATTTTGTTTATTTTTATTTCATTTTATATTTTGGTATCTATGCTTGGCTTCCCATTCTCGAGTCTTTCAATTTATGGCTCAACTTGAATAAACTCACCCTAATCGAGGTCTGCTATTTGCACACATACATACACACACAGACACACATATACACTGAAAAAAAAGGATTGGTGGTAGTGGAATAGGAAAAAGAGGAGAGATAGGACCACCAGCAGTTAAAGCGTATTTTTCTGATACTTTATTTTCTTATCTGCTCGGTATTTTTTAGTCCCTGAATTTTTAGAATGTTTTCTCAAAACTCCTTAGAATAGGCCAAGAAAATCAATAAAGCGGTTTTTAAAAATTTTTGTTTGACAAACACTAATTTGCTATTTTTATGTGCCAGACACTAACCTAAGATCTCCACAAATATCACTTCCTTTAATCCTCGCTGTAACTCCACAGAGTTATTAGACAGTTAATTCTATCTAATTTTTGCAATTAGGTGAAGATACTGATTTACGGAGAAGTCTTGCTCAAAGTCACAAGTGATAGGTGGTGTAATAAAGACTCAAACCTATACATCTATAAAACAATGTGCTATAAATAATATACTTGCCATCACTGGTGTGCTTATCAAGACCAATGTTGGCTGTGTCCCTTTGCCTTAAAGCATGTTTGAAGAGTCATCTTTACTTTTTTAAGGTATAAGCCAGGCTGGCCTGTTAGATGCTAGTATTTCTTTGCTTTTTATTAAAATTTCCCAGCTTATTAGAATCTTCCTTTTTAAGTAACCTGACAGGATGGGCTAATCTCATTATTCTCTCCTGTGGCAAAAACATGTAAGGTCCATGAACATCTGTGTGTTCGCCCACATTCCTTAACCCCATTATAATTGAGCAGGGCCATTGGACTCGTTCTGGCAAGTGAATTTTGAAAGACAATGATGTGTACCTCTTCTAGCTTTTGACAATATAAACATCCGTTCTAACTCTCCAGCTCTCTTTGTAGTTACTCTGGTGGCCACCTGTTGGCATTGATGGACTCAACAAGAGTAGCAAGTAGGCTGCTAAGTCACTGCTTAGAGGAATACTCCTCAGGGAATTCAGCAAATTATATCAGACTTTGAGCAAAAGATAAAATTGGGTTGTGAGCCATTTAAATTTTAGGGCAATTCCAGCATATTCTAACCCATCCTGACTAACATACCTGCTGTGATTGCATCTTTGGACTTGCTTCCCATGAACCTGCTAAAATTAAATGGTGGTAAGAGCCATGTGTAGAAAATAGACCTGAATCATTCACTTCAATAATTTAGATCTTCAGAGACTATTGAATACAATTCATATTAACAAAGTAACATATATATTCTTTCCATCTGTGTACAATAAAGTAAGAATCTCAGTTACCAAGAGCACTGAGAGAACTAGCTATCCTGATTAAATTTCTGATTAAGGGGAGGACAATAAGAAACATTGCTTGTTTTCAATAATTGGTGTTAAAAAACTTTAGCAAATACATTTATTGGCTTATCTAATTACTAAATATATCATGACTTTACTTTTGATCATTTATAATCTGAAATAGACTTGAGTTCATGATTTAGTCCCTTAGTTCAACTACAATAATTGAGACTCTACTCTATGCCAAGCACTATTGGTTAGCTCCAAACTTGTAAAAAATGCAGCTCATAGGATTTGATGATATATTACACAGTAATTTTTAATTACCTATTAAGCACCATAGCAGGAGCATAAACAGTGTAGTGAAAGAGGAGAGAAGAGAAGGGCAAAATCAGTTACTGATAACTGACTTAATAAGTGAGTTAATATTTGAATATATATTTAATTTTTTAAAATCTATTTTAGCTTATCTGTACTTGTGTCTGTGAAAAGCAGACTTTTTTTCTGGATGTTTTAAAAATAAATGATACATATTCAAACAGTTATTCCAAAGTGCTGTTTTTGTGAGAGGATCCTGGAGAATAGAATTGAAAGAATAGAATTTTTAATTCCATATACTATTATTTGGCATTTATGATTCTTTTACTTGATTTACTTCTCTCTCTCTTTTTTTTTCCCTCCAGGGTAGGTCGGGCTTTGATTCTCTCTAATATGTGGACATTTACAAAGTAATTTTGACGTACGTGGTCTACTTTAAAAAAGCTTCCAGGTAAGAAAACACTGTAATCTTTTTTTTTTTTTTAAGATTTTATTTATTTATTTGACAGAGAGAGACACAGCGAGAGAGGGAACACAAGCAGGGGGAGTGTGAGAGGGAGAAGCAGACTCCTCGCTGCATAGGGAGCCCGGTGGGGCTCGATGTGGGGCTCGATCCCAGGACTCTGGGATCATGACCTGAGCCGAAGGCAGACGCTTAACAACTGAGCCACCCAGGTGCCCCAAAAAGTACTGTAATCTTTTAATTTTACATCTGAGGAATGTCAAAACAAGAGACACACAATAAATTGTCCATGGTGACCCAAGTGGTCCTCCTCTGCATCACTCCACTTGGAGGAAATAAAATATATATATTAGCTATGTATACAGGATATACCCAGGTCAAGACAAAGCAAGAGCTTGAACCATAAAGGATTATAAAATAAATAGCAGAAGATAATGTAAGTGTAATCTAATGTAAAATAAATAGGAGAGACCATGTTTGTTTCAGACAGCTGATTCAAAACTCACAAGCTGACAACATTGCCAAAAATTTCTAGGTATACAAAAGCCCCACCACATTGTGAGTCTAACATGAACCTTTATATCATTTACAATGATAGTTCTGAAACTGTGTATGTGATGACTTGTCTTTTTCTGTCTTTTCCCTTCCACCAAAACCATCCAGTTTGAGTTGCTGATGCAAAAGTCTGGGCACATTCTAATGTAATAAAAAATGTAACACAAAGCCCACAAAGCCAGTAAATACCCTCTTTGTCTCTGATGCATGTCAGGAAATTGAAGTAAATAGATTTAAACCTCTAACATTACAGACGATGAGATTAAAAAGCCATTAGTAGTCATAAGCCCATTAGAACTCTAGGCACCAAAAGACTCTTAGAGAGAAATTTCTTGACCAGATAAAAAACATATTGATATCATCCTTCTTTCATTATTCAATAAAAGATCTTATTGGATGCCTTGTTGTTAGTATTCTATTCCTTTCTGTAATGAGTGCTTTTAAACAGGAAAGTTTCATGAGTGTCCCTCTCTTTAAAGACACACACAAAAATAACAACAAAAGCGACGACTTGTTTCATTAACATTGTAAGTGAGGCAATATCATTTAATGGTCTTTTTCTGGAGGAAAAAGCATAGCTACTTTCAGTCTGTCTGTCAGCTTTCTTAGTCTTTTCTCTCGCTGCCCGCATTCTTCACAGTGACCCATGATAGCTACAGCGATGAACGTATTTTCCAGTCTCCTAAAAATAGAACTATGCACTCCAGCAGATGACCAGGAATAGAGAGTTTCTATTCTTATTGCTTCCTGTCAGAGTATTCATTCAAAATATTGTTTCAAGTTGAAATGAAATAGCCCTAAGCCCATCACTTAAGACAGGACAATGGGCAATGATGGGGGAAAGGAACATGGGATACAGAAAAGGAAAAAGTGCTGGTTGGTAGGTATGATCATCTAAGGCACTGACGGATTGACATAATGAATTAAGTAAAATGCAATATTTTAAAATAATTCATCTTTATTTGTGAAAGTTGCCTTCTGGCACACCCACTAAAATTCCAGATTTTTGTCTAAAATAGGGTTACGTGTATTTTACTTTATTAAATGAAATGAAACCTTTATAAATGAGTGCTTATGCAGCGTAATTTGCCACTCCTAGTCCCACAGTCCTGGAAAAAAAGAAAGGACTGAAATGCAATTAACACTAAAGGGGAATTGTGCCATGATATGACTGGTAATTATTGCACTTGGCATAATTCTCTTTATTAATACTCCCCTTACATCACTGCACTCTCCAGTTCTTTCTCACCATTTTACTTTATTAATATCTCACTTTGCTACATTTACAGTTATTTCCCCATCATTTTAAATTCATTCCAGTTTACTAGCATTGCCATATTAAATACAAAGATTAGGTGACATTAACAATTACTGAAATAATCTTGCAGTTGGAAAAGAAGCTTGGCTTTTATTACATTAATACAGCACTAATTGAAAACTGAAATTCTATCCTATCTTTCAACAACCTAAGTCAAAGTTATCAAAATAATCCAAACTAGAGCTCAAAATATTTATTTGAATAATACCTGACTGTATCCTGGTATCAGAATAGGATGAAAAAAAAAATCAGGATGTGGTTTTAAAAATTTGAATGCCTCGGGATACCTGAGTGGTTTGTCAGTTAAGCATCTGCCTTCAGCTCAGGTCATGATCCTGGGGTTCTGGGATTGAGCCCGCATCAGGCTCCCTGCTCAGTGGGGAGTCTGCTTCTCCCTCTCCCTCTGCTGCTCTCCCTGCTTGTGCATACTCTCTCTGTCAAATAAATAAAATCTTTAAAAAAATGTTTTTGACTGCCTCATGACAAAGAGCAGATTGTAATTTGATTGTTTGTTTAGTAAATTGACCAACAATTGGATGAAACTAGCAGATGCCATTTTATGTAGATGTAAATGTCATTAATTATATAATTTAAGAATTTGAGCTTCTTTGCATTTTCAAAAAAAAAATTTTTTTTTTAAGTTCTACCTATTGCCTTATAACCAAGACAGCATCCTTACATGCAGTCTAATCAAAATACTTTTTTGGATATCTTCCAAATAGAGAATGGCCAGGGGTGATATTCCTGTCTTCAATAAGCAACTCATGAACTAGCTAGGTCCTTGTGTCTACCCCTGGATTAACATGAGACCCAGAAACTGTGGACCCAGCAATTGTAAGTATCGAGGACTGAGCCTCTTGTTTCTATCATACTACACAACCAATCCATTACAAATGTGCTAACCACACATGGGGTGTTAATTGGAGCTTGCCACCCCCTGGAACATGACAAATTAATTCTCCACCAGTTAGAAATAAACAAAACCCAAAAGAGCTTTCATTAACTATAGTGAATTTGGGACTCTATAACCCTTTTTGTACTACTCCATTTATTTACCACAGGTTTAAATGAAATTAAATTATATTTAAAATATCTCTATTCTGGTGACACAGAATGCATTATAGTAAAATGGTTAACATGTGAATTGTTTCCTGTGCTCTATCAATTGCATGATATGATGTCTTATTAATTGAAAAGTCACTTGACAGTTGGAATCTAATTAGAAGGAAACATTGCGTAATGGTTAAGAAAGCCGCCGAGAAGGCAAGAGAGTCTTGACTCAGATTTTCGAAGTCTGAAAACTGTGTCTACTAATTATTTTTTATGTAACCTTGGGAAACTTGTCCTCATATGTAAAATGAGGATGCAGAGTATCTCAGGATTGTTGTGAAGATTAAATGTAAATAGCACACATATCGCTGAATACAAAATCTCTGTATATGAATCATAGCAACTCATATGTTCAAGTCATGGATTATATTCAGAAAAAGTCATCACATTTTCTGTTCTTGAGCAAAAATATTGCATTACAGAATCATGTATTTTTAAATTTCCTTTCAGCATTTGGCAAGACTGTAACTTCTTTTGGTCATGTAACACAGTTATCATGGTAACCTTTATCAACATGCCAGAATATGTTACTTCTCTGTACAAGATTCTTTCCAAAGCTTTTTATCCTAACCAGTGTAAGAGTCACGGTCTTTTAATGGCCTGTAGCATCTTATATTCTCTACCAGTCTTTCCAGTACTCTTGCTATTGGCACACTGGCCTGTTTACTCATCAACCGACCTTCCAAGGAAAGTAAGCTCCTACGTCAGGATTTTGAATGTTTCATTCCCCAGGTTCTGCATGATTCACTTTTATACTTCCTTAAGCTTTCTGCTTAAATGTCACTTTATCCTATCACTTTGCTGGCCCCCTTATATAGAAGGGAAAATCCTCCATCTTGGTTCTTCCCATCCCTTTAATCCATTTTTATTAGCCTATCTCAGAATAAATCCATGAGAGCAGAAGATTTTGTTTCCTCTACCTCCTTCAACAGTTCCTGGTACAGAGTAGGAATATAACAGAATAAGGCTGGGCTGACAATTACAAAATCCATAGTAACAATAGCTTAAACAAAAAAATTTGTTTTGCTCTCACGTAAAAGTCCCTCACTTTACAGGTGTATCGGAGCTGGTATGATGCTCCCACTGTCAGGGTTGGAGGTTTCTTAATTTCAAAGCCATAAGCTTCCAGGTGGATCTAGCTTCAGTTCCAGCTCTCCAGCCACCATGCTTGTATTCTAACCACAGAAAGTAGTAAACAGAAATTTTCCTTCCCCTCTGCTTAAGAACATTTTGTAAAATTTGTACACACCACTCCCAGTGTGTATCATTGGCCATTAATTAGCAGTACAACCAAACTTAACAGCAAGAGAGGTTGTAAAATAGAGTATTCTGAGCAGCCAGATGTGCAGCTGAAATTTCATAGTTCTGGTATAGAAAATGGGGAGAATAGATATTGATGGACAACGAGCAGACTCTGGACCATTTCTAAATAAATATTTGTGGGAAAACTGTGTTAAAGAAAGACTCATTTTTAAATTCAATTTTGATTCTATGAATTGCAAAACCAGCTCATTCAAAAACAAAATATTTTCAATTCTATGGAAACGTGATGGTGGTGACCCAGACATAGTTGTTTTCATTCTTAACAAACTATTGCAAGGATGAATGCTAAATATTCATTGAAATACTTCACTTTGACTAGGAGTCTGTACATAGAATCTAAACGTGTGGATTGAACTATTTGTTTTTCCATAGACCCAAAGAATAATGTTCACTAACTCACTTAACCTCATTCTTCTTTTTGATCCAACCAATAATGAATAGGGGTTGATTAGCTCAAGCAGGTAACCTAGAGTTCAATAAATCCTCTTCTATTCTGCCCATTTCATTTTATGTCTTGAAGTTTCTAGTGGTAAGGTCTACTTTTAAGCAACTATAACAAAAAACTTCTTAAAAATAGTCTCACTTAAAAAAAAAAAAAAGGCTTCAATGAATTTCCCCTGTCGATTGCATTTTCTGCCTCTGAGCCTTCTCTGAGCTATTTCCCTGATCTGTGAGGCAAGGGATTCTGGCTGCCAGCTTCCTGAGCAGATCTAGGGGAAAATTAACACATCCACAACTGAGCTCAAGAATTGCTGACATCTGGTTTACTCATTTTCACAGCACACTTGCACTGCACCCTATTGCCTTCTTCTTATGCACTGTTTTATCATGTGGCTCATTTCAAGAAAATGCATTTAACTTTTAGGTACTACTCTGTGGTATGAAGTGTGGCAAATAGGAAATAAAACAACCTTGAAAGAGCATTTCCACATATATGCAGCTATAATAATCACTGAATATCAAACCTCAGAACTTATGATATGCTCTATTTGGTAAAAGCTTATGAGACCAGGGACAATGTTGATATCCAAAGAAATCAATCTCACTTTTGAAGAGAATGAGAACAAATTATTAACAACAAATCATCTCTTTACGTGGATTGGAGTGTACTGCTTTCCCAGAAGAGAATAAGCAATCACTTCTACACATTTATTTGTTTAATGGTGCTTTTTAATAGAAGGGAAATAAAACCAAAGTTCAGGGCCTTGGGCTTAATTTTGAATTGTACCTTTGAAAAATACCCTTTGTGTTTTCTATGCTCTACTTACAATTCAGTTGCCTTATTTGTATGATTAATATAGAGAAACCTCTTTAATGTAGACCTCAATTTCATTTAGAATATGTGATAAAACAAGTAGTATTACAATTGCTTTGACTCTATGGATATGTTTTGCTAAGAAAATTTATATTACACAGGGGCGCCTGGGTGGCTCAGTCGTTGTGTCTGCCTTCGGCTCAGGTCATGATCCCAGGGTCCTGGTATCGAGCCCTTCATCAGGCTCTACGCTCCGCGGGAAGCCTACTTCTCCCTCTCCCACTCCCCCTGCTTGTGTTCCCTCTCTTGCTGTGTGTCTCTCTCTGTCAAATAAATAAATAAAATCTTTAAAAAAAAAGAAAATTTATATTACACAGATTTATATCATAACATGCACAATAGGAGACATAATGAACACATTTTCTCCATCACTAATAGAAATTGATGAAGAATATCTGCCAATATATAGTTTATTTTGAAATGGTCTATAAACTTAGTATTATTGAAACCATAGTTGAAAATGTCTCTCAGTCCAAATTTGCATCAATTGTGATTTGTTCTTCTAATCAGTTACTAACAGTACTTTCTTGAATCTTCTATTTAAAAAATGGAACATTCTCTAGTCCTATATTATTGGTCTGTATTAGATTTCAACTCATCTAATATGTTTATGCTCTTTTGGAAAAGAAGTATAAGACATAGAAGGAGAATGTAATTATTACAGCATCATATTTATGAGGAAAATTATAATAAGAAATTAAGTATATTATAAAACCAAGAAATGATCATTTAAATACCTGTGAGGTATTCAAAAACATTTACCAACTGTCACTTGTAAAGGTGTAATAAATATGTTTTTGTAATCCTACTCATCAGGTATTGTGTAGGCATAGATATGTTGAGGGTGGGGTATTAAGCTCAACCAGATTCCGTATGTGGTCATTAGGAAAGTCTTTAAAATGTGACTTAAATTTTATTACAAATCACACATTTTAGTTGTAAATTTATATAGTTGTACAGTTAATAAAACTCTATTTACTAGAGTAATGCTAGAGTAAATCTTACTTTTTCATTAATAAAAGGTTAGAATATCTAAATTATATAAGTGAATGATAATTTTTCAAAAGAATTATTACAAAAATGTTAAAAGCATTTTGAAGTTAAGTAACATTAATTCATAAACTCAAGTTATTTAATAAATCAAATTTCTTCTATATTATTTAACCAAGTTCCGCGTTATGTACATTTGTATCCATGGGAGAGATTGTTATGTGTTGCCTTCCCAAGAGACTGCCAGAAAAACCTTTTGATCAAAAAGTTAAATTTATTAGACCTAGAGCCTTCGGGAGAATCCAGCTTGAAACAGTCTTAACAGTGCTTTAAGGGAGGCATCAGAGGAGAAAATGGTTTTAGGTCTTGGACTGGATTATTTTAAAGTGCGTGTTGCAAAGAAGGGTGCTGGTGAGGGCTGGTCCGAATTTTTGATATAATAGCTCAGGATTGGTTGGCACAGCATGTCAGGGATCTTGTAGCATGTGTTGAGCAGCCATTTAGTTTTTATGAGTACACTGTTAAGTGGTTCCTAGTCCTGTCTTCTAGGAGCAAATATTTCCTGGAGAAAGTAGTTCAGTTATTTCAGCTTGAACTCAGTATCATCTAAAATAGGGATCAATGTCTGTACTGTTGTTATTTAATACAAGGACAGTTAATTTTTTCCATTTAAAGGGTTTTCTATTTGTATGAATACAAACAAAAGTTATTAACAAATGATAGATATTGTTCTCACATTGATATGTTCTTAATTTTAACTTTTATGTCTAAAATATCCTATTGATGCTGACTTTTCCATTGCAGTGTATCTCTACTTCCCCTTTAATTGAAAACACAGGGACTTACTAATCTCTAACAGTGCTATTATCAAAATATATCAAAACTAGAAAATAAATGAAAATCTAAATTTTTAATGACGATGGAAATTTAAAAATTAAAAATAGTTTTATGTAGATTATGTGATTTGACATTTAATCATATTCTATTGTCCTATCGTTACTTACATTTAATATGTACTGATACCAAAGCAGACAAAAATTACGTGATTTGAGAGGTCACTCACATGTGGATAGAATTTGACTTGAATGTATGAGCTTAACACTATGGTTAAAGGAAAATCTCTAGTTAAAATAATTTAAAGCAATATTAAGTAAATGGGGGGGAGGAGATATTATAGGCTTTAAGTGCACAACTGCATGTTTCTACCCCTGAAAAAAAAATCCAAGGCTTTTCCTCTTAAGAAATAGACCTAATTATTTAAGCTACCTACAGCATTTGGTGATGTAGAAGAATAAGAACTTGTTTGGGATGTGATCTTCTTCCTCAATTTTTTTTTAAATTTTTTATTGTTATGTTAATCCCCATACATTACATCATTAGTTTTAGATGTAGTGTTCCATGATTCATTGTTTGTGCATAACACCCAGTGCTCCATGCCGAATGTGCCCTCCTCAATACCCATCATCAGGCTAACCCATCCTCCCACCGCCCTCCCCTCTAGAACCCTCAGTTTGTTTTTCAGAGTCCATCGTCTCTCATGGTTCGTCTACCCCTCTCATTTCCCCCCTTTCATTCTTCCCCTCCTACTATCTTCTTCTTTTTTTTTTTTTCCTTAACATATATTGCATTATTTGTTTCAGAGGTACAGATCTGAGATTCAACAGTCTTGCACAATTCACAGCGCTTACCAGAGCACATAGCCTCTCCAGTGTCTATCACCCAGTCACCCCATCCCTCCCACCCCACTCCCCACTCCAGCAACCCTCAGTTTGTTTCCTGAGATTAAGAATTCCTCATATCAGTGAGGTCATATGATGCATGTCTTTCTCTATTTGACTTATTTTGCTCAGCATAATAACCTCCAGTTCCATCCACGTCATTGCAAATGGCAAGATCTCATTCCTTTTGATGGCTGCATAATATTCCATTGTATATATATACCACCTCTTCTTTATCCATTCATCTGTCGATGGACATCTTGGCTCTTTCCACAGTGTGGCTATTGGGGACATTGCTGCTATAAACATCGGGGTACACGTACCCTTTCGGATCCCTACTTTTGTATCTTTGGGGTAAATAGCCAGCAGTGCAATTGCTGGGTCATATGGTAGCTCTATTTTCAACTTTTTGAGGAACCTCCATCCTGTTTTCCAAAGTGGCTGCACCAGCTTGCATTCCCACCAACAGTGTAGGAGGGTTCCCCTTTCTCTGCATCCTCCCCAACATCAGTCGTTTCCTGACTTGTTAATTTTAGCCATTCTGACTGGTGTGAGGTGGTATCTCATTGAGGTTTTGATTTGGATTTCCCTAATGCTGAGCGATGCAGAGCACTTTTTCATGTGTCTGTTGGTCATTTGGATGTCTTCTTTGGAAAAATGTCTGTTCATGTCTTCTGCCCATTTCTTGATTGGATTCTTTGTTCTTTGGGTGTTGAGTTTGATCAGTTCTTTATAGATTTTGGATACTAGCCCTTTATCTGATATGTTATTTGCAAATATCTTCTCCCATGCTGTCGGTTGTCTTTTGGTTTTGTTGACTGTTTCCTTTGCTTTGCAAAAGCTTTTTATCTTGATGAAGTCCCAATAGTTCATTTTTGCCCTTGCTTCTCTTGCCTTTGGCGATGTTTCTAGGAAGAAGTTGCTGCAGCTGAGGTGGAAGAGGTTACTGCCTGTGTTCTCCTTTAGGATGTGGATGGACTCCTGTCTCACATTGAGGTCTTTCAACCATTTGGAGTCTATTTTTGTGTGTGGTGTAAGGAAATGGTCCATTTTCATTCTTCTGCATGTGGCTGTCCAATTTTCCCAACACCATTTGTTGAAGAGATTGTCTTTTTCCCATTGGATATTCTTTCCTGCTTTGTCAAAGATTAGTTGACCATAGAGTTGAGGGTCCATTTCTGGGCTCTCTATTCTGTTCCATTGATCGATGTGTCTGTTTTTGTGCCAGTACCATACTGTCTTGATGATGACAGCTTTGTAATAGAGCTTGAAGTCTGGATATGTGATGCCGCCAGCTTTGCTTTTCTTTTTCAATATTCCTCTGGCTATGCGGGGTCTTTTCTGGTTCCATACAAATTTTAGGATTATTTGTTCCATTTCTTTGAAAAAAGTGGATGGTATTTTGAAGGGGATTGCATTGAATGTGTAGAATGCTCTAGGTAGCATTGACATCTTCATAATATTTGTTCTTCTAATCCATGAGCATGGAACGTTTTTCCATTTCTTTGTGTCTTCCTCAATTCCTTTCATGAGTATTTTATAGTTTTCTGAGTACAGATCCTTTGTCTCTTTGGTTAGATTTATGCCTAGGTATCTTATGGTTTTGGATACAATTGTAAATGGGAATGACTCCTTAATTTCTCTTTCTTCTGTCTTGTTGGTGTATAGGAATGCCACTGACTTCTGTGCATTGATTTTATATCCTGCCACTTTACTGAATTCCTGTATGAGTTCCTCTAGAATTTTAGAGTTCTAGCAGTTTTGGGGTGGAGTCTTTTGGGTTTTCCACATAAAGTATCATATCATCTGCAAAGAGTGAGAGTTTGACTTCTTCTTTGCCGATTTGGATGCCTTTTATTTCTTTTTGTTGTCTGATTGCTGTGGCTAGGACTTCTAATACTATGTTGAATAGCAGTGGTGATAGTGGACATCCCTGCCGCGTTCCTGACCTTAGGCGGAAAGCTCTGTTATTTCCCATTGAGAATGATATTCGCCTTAGATTTTTCATAGATGGCTTTTATGATATTGAGGTATGTACCCTCTATGCCTATACTCTGAAGAGTTTTGATCAAGAAAGGATGCTGTATTTGTCAAATGCTTTTTCTGCATCTGTTGAGAGGATCATATGATTCTTGTTCTTTCTTTTGTTAACGTATTATATCACGTTGATTGATTTGCGGATGTTGAACCAACCTTGCAGCCCAGGGATAAATGCCACTTGGTCATGGTGAATAATCCTTTTAATGTACTGTTGGGTCCTCTTGGCTAGTATTTTGATGAGAATTTTTGCATCCATGTTCATCAGGGATATTGGTCTGTAGTTCTCCTTTTTGATGGGGTCTTTGTCTGGTTATGGTTTTCTGCCATAAAATGAGTTTGGAAGTTTCCTTCCACTTCTATTTTTTGAAACAGTTTCAGAAGAATAGGTATTAATTCTTCTTGAAATGTTTGGTAGAATTCCCCTGAGAAGCCATCTGGCCCTGGAAAAAGAAAAAGATAAAGATAAAAACAAACAAAAACAGAACAAAACAAAACAAAAAAACAGAATGTGATCAAATATGATCAGGCTGGTATATAAATCAGTGCCACACACTAGATTTTGGGTGTATTTTGGTCTGTTAGAAGAAAGTGCCTCCCAAAATTTTAAAGAAAGAAAAACATATATGTACAAAAATAAGGGTTGATATGATGAAGGGATGGAATATGACTGTAAAGATGGAAATTATAAAAAATTTTATAAAAGGAATTGATAAGAAGTTGTTTGAAGAAAGAAAGAAGAGGATTTAAAAAAAAAAAGGGAGAGAATGTGATCAGGCAGGGGAGTAGGAAAAAACCATACACTAGAGATTTAGGGTATATTTTGATCTGTTAGAAGAAACTATCTCAAAATTTTAAAGAGAGAACAACATATATATATGCCAAAAATTTGGGTAACTAGTTAGTTAGAATATGACTCTAAAAATGAAAAATAAAAATGAAAAATAAAAATTTTTTTTTAGAAGGGATTGATAAGATGTTGGTTGAAAAAAGGGAAAAAGAAAAATTCAAAAAGAAAAAAAAGAAAAAGTTAAA
The DNA here is from genome assembly GCF_011800145.1 of Mirounga leonina. Taxonomy (NCBI): domain Eukaryota; kingdom Metazoa; phylum Chordata; class Mammalia; order Carnivora; family Phocidae; genus Mirounga; species Mirounga leonina. Next base: position 43,965,579 of record NW_023270433.1, on the reverse strand, counting down.
AAAAATTAACTTTGAAAGACTAAAGAATCATGGTAAAAAAGCCATGAATTCTATGTGCATTATTCCCCTAGAGCTGGAGTTCTGCCATTCTTACTGATCGGTAAACTTGGTCTTGGCTGGCTGTTCTCACTGATCTTCTGGGGGAAGGGCCTGTTGCCGTGGTTTCCAAAAGTCTTTGCCGGAGGTGGAATTGCCCCGCCCTTGTTGGTCTGGGCTAAGTAATCTGCTGGGGTTGCTCTCCAGAGCTTTTGTTCCCTGCAAGCTTTCCATACCGCTTTGGAGGCCAAGAGTGAAAATGGCGGCCTCCCAATCTCCGCCTCGGAGGAGCCGAGAACTCAGGCCCCGCTCCTCAGTGAGCCCCCAGAGAAAAGCAGTCAGTCACTCCTGTCTCCCCAGTCTCCGGCCGCACTTCGTGCTCACCCGGCCTGTGACCGAGCATTTCTATCTCTGGCACCCGACTTGGTGTGGAGCCTCCAAACCCAGCAGATCCCTGCGGTGCGCTCCCGCACCTCTCCTCCTGGGGGAAGTAGGGGAGTTTTCCCGGATCTGCCGCTTGTTGGGTCCCTGCTGGAGGAGCAGGGGCCCGACTGTGCTGCGGATCATGGTTTATGGCAACCCCAAGCTGAGAGCCTGAGCCTGGGCTCCGTCTCTGCAGCCGGCTTCCCTGCTCTGATACCTGGGAGCTCTGCCACACTCAGGCACCCCCGGTCTTTCTGTGACCCCGAGGGTCCTGAGACCACACTGTCCCGGAGGGTTCCACCCCCCGCTTAGCCACCAGAGTGACGTCCCTCAGCGGAGCAGACTTTTAAAAGTTCCGATTTTGTGCTCCGTGGCTCTATCACTTGCCAGAAGCGGCCGACGGAGGCCCCTCCCCCGCCATCTATCCTCCCGAATATCGCCTCGGATTCACTTCTCCGCACGTCCTACCTTCCAGAAAGTGGTCACTTTTCTGTTCAGAGAGTTGCTGCTCTTCTTTTCTTCAATCTCCTATTGAGTTATTAGGTGTTCAGAATGGTTTGCTCCCTATCCAGCCGAATTCCTGAGAGGAGACGAAATCCAGGTCTCCTACTCCTCCACCATCTTGCTCCACCCTCTTCTTCCCAAATTTCAGTTAACCCAGATTTCTGGACTACTATGTCTCTTTCCCTTCTGTGCTTTCATACATAGAGTATGTAGCCTTTCTTGTATCCTCAAGGCATTTTGGATCCCTTTTTAGCTGTGTTTGCTCTGGGTTGTGGCTTTCTCCTCCCCACATCTATACGTACCACTCCTTAAGTTGCTTTTTATGTTATCAAATGTACTGAGATTTTTTATTGGTTCTCTCTCTATACTCTGCATTGCTCTATGTCCAATTGTCTCAGTGTTCCTTTCTGGGGGTTTACATCTAGTAATTCCATTCTATAATCATACTTTTTGAGCAGCAATTTGGGTGCCTGGGAAATATGAATCAGAGAAGGCTTGGCCTCACTGCCTCTTTATTCCTTAGTATCATCCCAACTAAATCTCACCATTTTCATCCCCTATAGCTCACCTAAGATAGTTTGTGGTTTGGGTTGTAGGAAAGATTATAGGAGAATACAAGATATGATAAATGGATAGAGTAGACAGTAGGGTGTTCTGAGTAAAGTTAACACCGTGGAGTAGGGAATCTAGCAGGAAGGAATCACAATTTTAAACAACAAAGCCCTAAATTACATGAAACATAAACTTAAAAAATTCGAGGGAGAAATAGATCATACACCTATAGTTGGAGAATTCAATATTCCATTTTCAATAATGGATAGAATTACTAGGCAAAAGATCAACAAGGAAATAGATAATTTGAACAAGACTATGAAGCAGCTAGACCTAAGAAGCATCCATAGAACGCTCTGACAACAGCAGAATAAATATTCTTCTTAACTGCACATGGAATGTTCTCAACATGCTAGGCCATAAAACAAAACTCAGTAAATTTAAGAGAATTGAAATCCTACAAACTATTTTTTTTCTAATGACAATGGAATTAAATTAGAAGTCAAAACCAGAAAGAAATTTGGGAAATTAATAAATATGTGGAAATTAAATACACTCCTAAATAGCCAGTGGGTTAAAGAAGAAATCACAAAGGAAATGAGAAAATACTTTATGGTGATTAAAAATTAAGATAGCTTATTAACACTTAAGAGATGAAGTTAAACCTAACAAAAACAAAAATAACTGGTGAAATGGATAGACTCCTAGAAAGCCACAAAGTACTGAAACTGACTCAAGAAAAAATGAAAATCTGAATACCTCTATAATAAGTAAAGAAATTGATTTAATTAAAAAAACAAAACAAAACTACCCAAAAGAAAGTCCAGGCGCAAATGGCTTCACTGGTGAACTCTACCAAATATTTTAAAAATCATTAAATACCATTTTTATACAAATTCTTCCAAAAAATACAAGAGAAAGAAATACTTCCCAACTCATTATATGAGGCCTATGTTACTTTTATTCCAAAAGTAAACAAAGGCATAAAACAACTATAGGAAACTATACACCAATATATAGATGCAAAAATCCGGACCAAAATGTGAAAACACTGAATTAAGCACATAAAAAAGATTGTACACCATGAAGAGTTGGAATTTATTTCAGGGATGCAAGTTTGGTTTAACATCTGAAAATCAATTAATATTTTACTAGATCAGTGAAATAAAGGATAAAAGTCACATGATCATATCAATAGATAAAGAAACAGCATTGGGCAAAATTCAACACAGTTTCATTATAAAAACACTAAAAAAACCTCTAATACTGGAACATACCCAATAAAAGGAAAATAACACAATTTAAAAAATGGGCAAAGCATCCAAATAAACATTATCCAAAAATGATATATGGCTGGCTGTTAATCACATGAAAAGATTTTCAACATCATTAGCAATCAGGAAAGTTCAAATTCAAAACCTAACATGATTTTAGTTCAGACCTACACCGATGAGTATAATCAAAATGACATGTAATAAAAAGCATTGGTAAGAATGTGGAAAATTGGAAACTTCAGATATTGCTAGGAGGCTTGTAAATGATGCACCAGTTTGGAAAACATTCTAGCAGGTCCTCGAAAGGTAAAACATAGATTCACTAATTGACCTGGCAATTCAACTAAATATACCCAAGAGAAATGAAGATGTATGTCTACACAGAAATGTATACAAAAACTGTTCATAGCAGCATTATTCTTAGTAGCCAACAAGTGGAAACAACCCAAATGCTTGCTCATGAACTGATCCAGTGGATAAACAAAGCATGATATATCTATTAAGTGGAATATTATTTATGAATAAAATAAAAGAATGAAGTATTGGTAGATGCTATAAAATAGATAATCCTTGAAAACATGCTATGTGTAAGAAGTCAGTCACAAATACCACCTATTGTATTATTACATTTATATAAAACATCCAGAATTGCCAATCTATAGAGACAGAAGGCAGATTAGTAGTGGCGTAGTACTTTGGGAAGGGGAGAAAGGGCTTGAGGAGAAGTGAAGAGTGACTGCTAATGTGTATGGGGTTTCTTTCTGAAGTGATAAAAAAATATGTTAAAATTGATGGTAGTGATGATTGCACAACTCTGTGAATATCCTGAGAATCACTGAATTGTACACTTTAAATTGGTAAATTATATATATATATATAAATTATATACTAAAGAAGCTGTTATAAAATATCTATTTCACTAATTTAGTGAACTATTAAGTTTTTATGTACAATTAGTAATAAATTTGTATATTTATGTGTATGAGCAAAACTAAACACAGGTATTTATGTGTAAGGGAAAGTAAAATTTACAGTATGTACATCTTCAAATGGTATTTGAAATCCTGAAAGAATTGTTTTCCTTTATAGAGATCACCTTTCATTTTAGTTAATAAGATTTATTCATTTTAACTTATTATAAAATCAGTGCCTAAGTGAACATGCACACCCTTCTAGGAGACTTCTGATGGTTAGGAATGAAAATCCCAACTACTGAGTTTTTATCATTAAGACTAACAAACCCACGGGGAAGGACAGTAAGAAGACCAAAATTCTATGATATTTTAGAATTTCCTTAAGGAGATATTAATTTTGAATAAAACATCAACATTTTGGTCCCTTGGTTTTTAAACAAATGGTTGCTTAATTGAATATGTGTCCTAAAGCACTATGGTGATCATCTCACTTCCATAATATTATTCAGACTTTGCTTCAAGCATATGCATTTTGATACATATTTTGGCATTTTGCAATATGTACATACTGCATAATCATATGACATGAAATAATCAGATAAAACATAGCATGTTCAGTGACTTGAGAAATAGAGTTACAACGTAAGTATGTTCATTATGAGATTATGACAGTATATATATGTAAGACAAAAGGAGTTTGTTTACAATATTAGTATTTACAGGAATTATATTTTTAGCATGTCTTATACATATCTGTTGCTAAATTGGTAATTGTTTTTCCAAAGTCACAAATGCAAGAACATATTTTTAAAAGTGTTCTATGTATATTAAATTCCCTTCCTGCTTTTGGGAATTTAGAGTTCTTGGCCTATAATTATGGAGACTTTTGACATTCTTTTCACTTTCTATGCCATTGTCAAGCAACAATAGCAATTCCTCTAATTTTGACAACCTTGAACGATTTGGGTATCTACATGAACATGATCTTTGCTCAGAATCTTCTCTGAGATTGCCTTCATTTCTAGCTTACTTTTGTGAATTTTCCTAAAACAAGAAAACAAGTGAAGAAAAATGTACAGTGAAAGAAAATAAATCTGGGCTTTCACTTTCTGCTTTTGATGTAAGAGTTAAAAAAAAAAAAAAAAGCCAAAAACCAAAACCTACCTCTTTTCCTGTAAATACCTTTTGATATCGAAACATTTTATTTTTAATCTGGTAAGTTAATCAGAGAATGGTAAGAAACTTCTAGTATTGTGAACAGTGTTCTGATTCAGTCCCACTCAAAACAGTTGGATTATTTTATGTTCCAAAAGGATTTAACTCTAAGGACTAAGTAGTAAGGTCTAAAAAGTCTGAAGCAGCCTACTCCCATTGGACTGAAAGCTCCCTTTCTACTAAGGAACAACTGCAGAGGGTGGTGTCATAATTAAGCAGGAGAGAGGCCAGGGAGAGACAGGTAAGAGAAGGTCCAAATAAAAGTAGAGGAGGGGAACAGGAAAAAGAAAATCTCCAGACAGCAGTTTACGGTAATTTTTAAGTACCCTAACATAACAGAAGGGGGAGCTCTGGGAAGTTAGAAAAAACTATTTGAGTCAAGCATTTTTTTTTTTCTCTCTGCTTGAGAAAACTAAATCTAAATAGAAATGTACAACAGAAAAATATCAAGGTTAAATTTTATAGAAAATTAAGGAAAGATACTGTAGATCATTATAACATCATTATAGCTATCGGAAGTATTGAAGTACCAAGGGATAAAATTAAAGGACATAGATTGCAATGTACTATATCAAAACAAGTTAGACATTAAGAAAACATACCAAAAAAATGAAATAACAACATAAACAGAACTACAAACTCTCAAAAATAAGTGGCAGAATTTAAAACTAGAAATAATATCAAATAGCTTTAAAACTGAAGACTAACTAGAAGAAACACATGACAAGATAACACAATAAAAAAAATCTTAAGGGAAATAGATGTAGAAAATAAGAAATTAAATGTAAAGTAACAAAAGAAATGATGAAAAATTCAAGAGAAAGGGGTATGTATTGAAGAAGAAAAAGAGCACTGAGATAGTAGAGGTCCTAAAGAACTTGGGAAAGCACCAGAGAAAATTATGAAAATGTACATTTCAAGGAAACTCTTTAGAAAATATTTAAACTTTACATTAACAGACCTACTGTGCACCTGAGAATATTGACAATAATGATTAACAAGACCTCTTCTAGTAAAAGATGGAGCAATTGACCCTGAAGGAAAATAAAATTAGATTATTATCCGACCTTTCAATAGTGATTTTAATGCAAAAATATAAAGTAACATACTTAACTTATTCAAGGAAAGAACATATGAACCATGAATTTTATATCCAAAGAAAATTGATATTCAAGTACAAAAGAGTAAAACTGTTATCAGCTAGTTCAAACGTAGAGAATATGGTTTCTGTGACATCCTCCTAAAGATTTTGCTGAAGAACAAGCTGCAGAAAAACAAAATGACTAGAGACACAAAAAGGGGAGAGGTGGTGTGTATTAAATATATAGTTCTTATAGAATCAAAATTAAATAGGAATTAAAAGGGAGATAAAATAGCATGCAATGCCTCTTTGATCTGATAATTTAGATGCAGTACAATGATTGAAAAATGAGGAGGATAATGGGGCTAACATATATCAGTATTAACCATTTTCAGTAAAAAATAATTGGTGATAACAGGATTAATATCTAATATTAATATTAATCTAAAACTAGTAAATATAAAGAAGACACTGAAAGTATGTAATTATGAATTAAATCTATCAGCCCCATTCTTCTAGAAAACCAGAACTATCAGTGTGAAATTAAGGAGATTCAGATGTAATATAGAAGAGGCTTAGTAAAAAATACTGTGATGCCACATATAGAGTAGAAATATCAGTATAAAACATGAGGTATTTTACCTTCAAATATTTATATGCAGCTTATGTATACACACACACACACACATATTTCCTATTTAGTATATATTCTTAGTATATATCCTTACTTCTATCCATTAAAAAATCTTAGAACAGGGTGCCTGGGTGGCTCAGTCGTTAAGCGTCTGCCTTCAGCTCAGGTCATGATCCCGGGGTCCTGGGATCGAGTCCCACGTTGGGCTCCCGGCTTGGCGGGAAGCCTGCTTCTCCCTCTCCCCCTGCTTGTGTTTCTGCTCTTGCTATCTCTCTGTCAAATAAATAAATAAAAAATCTTAAAAAAAAAAAAAAATCTTAGAACAATGACTAGCACAACAGCAATTTGCTTTCCTAGCACTAATAACAATCTTGATTTATCATTTCCTATTAGAAGGAACCAGAGTTTTGTGGAAAAATGACTGATTTCCCATTCTGGACAGAAAACATACAAGATGAGGCTAGGGCATCTTGACATACCAGTTATCAAGAAAGCTCTCCGAAGAAAATAAAAGGACTTAGGTGCCCTCTCCCCCTCAAAAAAAAAAAAAAAAAAAAAAATATATATATATATATATATATATATAGCATTACTGAATACAAATATTAGAAACTGAGTTATTTTAGCCATATATTGGATTAAAAACATGGTACATAAAGTAACAACTTAAGTTCAGGCAAAATTTCCAAAATAATTAATATTCCCTTGTTGGTAATTTCTTTGAGAATCAACTTCTGTGATAAAATGTGCATCTCCTTACAATATGAGAAAAGTTTTGTTTCTTTGGGCCCAGTCTTAAAAAGAATGCTTAAATATTTAAGAGATTGCATCATGGCTTGCACCCTGTGTGCTCAATAAACACAAATTGATTTTTATACCATCTCCAAGTCAGGTGGTTACAAAACCATTCTGAAAATGTCACTGTTTCTCTTTGTTTTGAATTTGGACTTTGAAACAAAGAAGTTGTGTTGATCTAATATACGTCACAGGATTTTGATAGACCTGCAGCATGAATAGAATAACAAGTAGATGTTTGTAATTTATAGGATTTTCCTTAAAAGCAATGACTTCCTACTGATTACCTGTCATATTCAAATCTTAATGGCTGATATAGATAATATAAAATAGCTTTAGTCATAAAACTAATATTCATCTGTTACATATCTATAAGAAATCACTGTATGTCAGTAAGCCACCTCTATTTTTTTTTTTTTGAGTGTTAAGATAATTGTAATGAACATTTTATCCAATCTTGGTATATACAATAAAGTAAGTGAGCTCTTTTTTATGCTTAATACAGTCATTCAGGTAGAGGGCTTAAGGATCTGTCTAGGGACATGTCTATTCAACCCCATTGGTGATCTACAGTTCTTTTTTTTTTTTTTATTTTATGTTAATCACCATACATTACATCATTAGTTTTTGATGTAATGTTCCATGATTCATTGTTTGCATATAACACCCAGTGCTCCATGCAGAACGTGCCCTCCGTAAGCCACCTCTATTGTTACCACGACAAACATTCAAGACAATGTAAACTTTTTAATGGGCACAGCCAATGAATAACTACCACTCCTACTCCTCACATATCAACTCCTCCAATTGCTGGAAACATAGAGATTTTTACACTTACATTTTTGCAAATTGAGTCAGAATTTTTTTTTTTTAGAAATCATTATGCATTTAATTATCTTAAATTCAAACTTTAACTGGCCCATAAAAAAAAATCATAGTACATTACTCAGATTCATATTTTAATCAAAAATAGTTCAGATTTGTGAATACCTTAGCTGACTGATTAATGTATAAATATTAATTTTTAAATATTAGAATAATCCAGAAAGACACACGTCTAGTTTATTATTGATTGCATCATCAGCCTCTGATTACTCTAGAAAAATTACTTCCCAAATTATCGGCAATGTCACTGCTCTACAGATTTGATGCCTCCTTTAGCAACCTTACTGATAGCTAATTCAACACTTACTTATTTTTAACTGCACCTGTATCGGTTTACTTTGTATGCATAGAAGTCCCTTGAAACCTGAGCACTTAACCCTTCTCCTGTTTTCAATGCTAAAGTGAAAAATCTCCCTACAAAAGTGTCAAATAAGTTAGCAATTAGAGAAGTAGGTCAGTTTGGTAACACCGAGTAACAATTCTTCATTATTTATTTTGGAGCGTTTAAGTAAAAGCAGTTCAGTATTTGTCTTGAAGCATTGCCAACTACTAAATACTTGCCACACCCATTCAAATGTAAATACAAAGACATAATGAAAAGTTCAAAATACATTATCCCAAACCATACCTATCTTGATCTAGCAGCTTCTGAGTTACATACTTAAATTTGAAAAAATCCAGTCTCACTTACTTAGTACAAATCCTCCTGCATTTTCTGCATTGAACACAGGAGAAATAATAGGTAACCTCTTGTTTCAGAAGTACTTTCATTCCTGGTAAGTTAAGATTTGTCATACTCATCTCTTGGGCGCCTGGGTGGCTCAGTTGGTTGAGCGACTGCCTTTGGCTCAGGTCATGATCCTGGAGTCCTGGGATCGAGTCCCGCATCGGGCTCCCTGCTCGGCAGGGAGTCTGCTTCTCCCTCTGACCCTCCTCCCCTCTCATGCTCTCTGTCTCTCATTCTCTCTGTCTCAAATAAATAAATAAAATCTTTAAAAAAAAAAAAAAAAAGATTTGTCATACTCATCTCTAGCTGAGGATTGGTGATGAGGCTTGGATTTAACGGGATAGAAAATGACAGGTTAATAAAATTAGAGTATCTAAGGTGAAACCCTTTAAACAGTACTTTCAACCAGAAAGAAAAAAAAAGGTATACCTGTACACAGGTACAACACTTTAACACGTGTCTGTACATAGATCTGGGGTCTTAATGGAAAGTATTTTTCCTGAAATAACTTACGCTAAACCTGAACTTCTGTGGCTATGTATATCAAATTTATAAGACCTGTGGTGTTAAAACCAATAAAATACAATTATAATAAAAATTAGTCCAAGGCTGTTATATGGACACCCAACAGATGCATAGGCAAATCCACTGTGGAATAAAAATAGTAAAACTAATGTTTTCGGTTCTCTAGAAAGCAAACAGAAAAGCAGTTTTTAAATGGTGTCATTCATAACAGAATTAGAAAACATTAAATGCCTGTGAATAAATATGGCAAAATGTGTGCAAAATCTCTACCCTTATAAATACAAAGCACGATTAGGTTTTTTAAAATAATATAGATATATTTTCTTAAATTGGAAAATGTTCAAATATTTGAAAACTCTATTTTAAAACTGTTCTATAAATTCAATGAAATCATGTAATCCTATAAAAGTTTGTACATTTGTATAAATCCACAACTTCTTTTTAAAGTGTCCATGGTAATTAAAAGACCTGAACAGTGAAGGAAAACTAGAAAAAGAAACACACAGCTGGAGAAATTAAAGATTTAGATATCAAAATCCATTATAAATATGTAGTATTTTAGAAGTTGTGGTACTTAGTATAAGAACAGACAATAAACAATAGAACATATATCATTGGTCTTTTGATAAATGACTACAGGAAGAAAAGGATAAAGTTTTCTCTTAAATGGTTTTGGTTCAATTAGACATACACTTTTTTAAAAAAGGGAATAATAACCCTTGATGAATATCATATGCAAAAGTCAATTACAGATACATCATGGACTTAAAAACTTTGCCTGCTCCAAGGTAATAAATATGTTTTCATCTAAAAGCTCTATTGTTTTATTTTTCTCTTTTAGCAGAATACAATGTAACAGGATATTTGATAAATTCCATTAAGGTTAAAATATACCATTACGAAGGTGAAATCAAACCAAATAGCATGAGAAGATGTATACAACACATATATCTAGCAAAGACCTGTACCCAGATAATATAAAGGGCCCCACAAGTACGCAGAAGCAGACAGGCCAGTAAAAATGTGTAAAAGGTTTGTAGGGTCTCTTCAAATGAGGATTTTTCCAATGGTCAATATGCATATTAAGAGGTGTTATATGCTTATTCATCAGAAACGAAAATTAGATACAAATACACAGCCAAAAGAATGGTCAAAATAAAAATGACACAGTGCTAAAGTTTAATGAGGGTATAGATCAATGGAAATTTCCATGAACTTTGGTTGGGAGTATAAATTGATAAAAATCACTTTACATAATAGTGCTGCAACATCTACCAACATGGAACATATATTTACTGAACCAAGTGCCAGAAAATAATTCCCCTTTACTCCAAAAATGCATGCACATATACATGTATAGGGATGTTCCTAGAAACATTATTTACAATAACCGAACACTGAAAAAAATGAAAACATCCACAGTAGTAGAATGCATCAATACACTGTGGAATAGATAAAGAGCATTGAACAAACCACATGATACAACAAAATGAATGAAATCCCACGCAAAACTTGAAGAAATAAAGCTAGAGATAAAAGAGTATATATGATTTTTATATGAAGTTTTAAAAATAGGTAACACAACATGTCATGTGTAAAAATGCATATTCATTTGGTAAAACTATACCCAAAAGGAGGAAAACATTTATCATTGCCATCAAAATAGTGGTTGTATTCAGTGGGGAAGAAAGGAATTTTAATTGCAAAGCATCATACAGGGACCACCTGCAATGCTGACGATGTTTTATTTCTTGACCTGTGGGCGTAATACAAGGGTAACTTTAGAGTAATTTATTGCAGAGTACATACCTTTTTGTGCACTTTATTTTTGCCTTTTATATAGTAATGTCATCCTGAAAAGTTTAAAATTTTAAAAAACTACAAAATATGTGTGATTTATTAGGCAATGTTTCAGGTTAAGTGGACCATCTGATTAAAGGCTTTAAGATTGACAGGTGCTGTGAAAATGACACATTGTGTCATGATATGTAAATTATGCCAATTTTAGTTTTGAAAAGCTTATTTCTAAGATCACTTAAGAGGATATTAGCAAGGAAAACAGTTTAGTTTGAATTAGAACCACAAAATCTAAGTGGCAGTTATAATAATTAAGATAATTATATTTAAAATTGGAGTCAAAGACATATTTCCCAAAGAGGGCATCTCAGATATAAAGATAATATGCTCTGCTTTATTATCATTTGCTTATTATTATGTGTACTCCTTAAAGATTTTTAATATATTTCTTAGGCATCGAATATATCACAACTTACCTGCTTAGTATTTATTTAAAATAGTTTAATTTGGGGGGCACTTGAGTGGTTCAGTTGGTTAAGCATCTGCCTTCGGCTCAGGTCATGATCTCAGGGTCCTGGGATCAAGCCCCACGCAGGGCTCCCTCCTCAGCTCCCTGCTCTGCTTCTCCCTCTTCCTCTCCCCCACCCATGCTCGCACATGTGCACGCACTCTTTCTATCAAATAAAATCTAAAAAAAAAGTGTAATCTCTTACATTTTTTTTCTAGTTAAAAAGCTTATATTTTCTCCTAATGTGATATCAATCTGTTCAAATGTCTGTAATATTTGAGGACCTGCTGACAGTCAAACACTTAAGCCTACCTTAAAAAAAAAAAAAAAAAAAAAAAAAAGCCAGGTTATGCAATGGTGAAACAAGGAATTCAGAATGAAAGCATTCTTTTTTTGGTTTTGTTTTTTTTTTAAATAACACTTTTGACACAGATTTAGCTCAAAGGAACACATTCTTCCTAACTTTATAAATTAACCAGAAGAGCCCTGAAATCTTTATCACTTAATTTCATACATACCATATTCTCTAACTAAAACTCTCAGGATTAAGATAGTCTAGGAAACACTGCATTGATTATTTTTATTTTTTATTATTTTTTTAAAGTTTTTTTTTTTATTCATTTGAGACACAGAGATACAGAGACAGCATGAGCAGGGAGAGAGGCAGAGGGAGAAGCAGGCTCCCTGCTGAGCCAGGAGCCTGATGTGGGGCTTGATCCCAGGACCCTGGGATCATGACCTGAGCTGAAGGCAGATGCTTAACCATCTGAGCCACCCAGGCGCCCCTGATTATTTTTATTTTTTAAATAATTCTTTCTTCTAACAGCCTTTCTGTGTTTTAGTTTGTTGATAGGTTAATAAGCATGATATGAATTAAAAGTTCTATGCTTAAATGCTGTTTGACAAATGGAAATAGATTTCTTGACCACAGGATTTCTCCTACTCTTCTATTTGCTAGTGCATACCATGACTCTTAAAGAAAAAACTTTCAAGTATATAAGACCATAGAATCTTTTCAAGTAAGTTCTTACTGGCCAGGATTTGCAGACTATACATTGATAAAGTTGAGCTTAATTCTAAGTAAAAGCCACAGCAAGCATTTCTACCATTGTATGATGGACGTCATGAAACAAACAATATTTTACCTATTACTTTTATCAGCTTACCTGATTGACTTCCTTCAATTCTTTTTAAGGCATTCATTTATATTTTGCAAAGATATCGGCTTATCTGTTAGTATACTTCTCAAACTTCTTATTTCATCTTGGTAACTGGGAGGTTATGGATAAAAGAATTGTGAGAGTTTAAGATTAATATGGCTGTGATGAATATTTTACACTAAAGTTAAGACCTCTTTTACCTTAGCGGTGCTAAGTAGGCATACTTTTATATCTGTTGGTCATAGGACTCAGTGGAGGATTGGTAAGTGTTATACCTGTAAGCTTCCCAAGACTGCCAATAAAATTAAGATTAAAACAGATAAACTAAATTTACATACGCATAGTTTAGGCAGTCAGCTAGATTTCTGAAAGCACATATTCTGAGTCTTGGATCTGAGCCAAAGGCATAGAGCCACATTTGGTGTTTTGCACTGGGTACAGATAGATGGTCCCGTAGGTTTACTTCATTTTTTTTTTTAATTTGAGGTTTATAGGATTGGATACTTTAAATGAAGAGAGAATTTTTAAGACTGCTTAGTTTCCATGGAAGAGTTTATTTGGCTTTATAAACTAGTACATGTCAATTATGCATCAATTGACAGTTAAGAGAGTATTGAGATTTATTATGAGAGATGCTGTGTAATCCATTTTAAATTATAGGACACTAATATAATTAGATTTTTAACACATAAAAATTATAAGGAATATTTAGGCACTTAATCGGAATTTTAAAAGCCAGCGATAACAAGTTAATAATTTTGACAACTAATAGAGTATCTATATAAATGTCACTATTTTTATTAATTGATATTTAATTTGCTCTAGCCTGCCTTGGTAAATGTTAATTAAATGCCAGAAAATTCCTTATAATTTTAACATATTAATAATCTTATAATTATGTCTTTATTGCTTACATAATTATGAGTTAATTACACAGCTACTAGATTTACCGTACCCTTTATAGAAAGCTCAAGACTATCTGTTTTTCTCCACAGGTCAATAAACTTGATTGCCTGTTAACCACTTTCAGTCATAGAACATCAAAAGCTGTTTGTGAATAAATATACATTTCCATCCAACCCAGTGAACATTATATGCCAAACTAAGAAAAATGAGCTAATGGAAATCTGCCATTATTCCTTTTATTAATCTATTATTTTGTACCTTAGAAAGTCTGTGTCAGTTTAGGAGAAAACGGGGATTGTTTCCCAGACTTTTCTAAGATGATGTATATAAAAAGTATTTTCTCTCAAAGTGCTTTTTATGTATAGTCTCATTTTATAGATACAGTAACTTTATAAAATTCAGTTATCCTCATTTGACCAATAAGGAAACTGATATAGAGATTAAGTGACTCTTAATATAATAACCAGTATAATAACATATTGCTTAACTCACACACTGACCTTTGTCACTCACATTCCCTTGTATTTTTTACCATTTTTTACCACCCTCCCTCCCGACTGTCAACTTCCAATCTAGGTTAATTGTCATACTCTTTTTATCACTATTTTTGGTAGATAACTAAACATATAAAGAAGAAAAGCATAAGTATATAATTGATTCTTCAACAAACCCATGTTTCTCTCAACTTTTTACCACTGGGGTCAAGCCTAGTGATGAAGAGGCCCATGCTTTATTCACTTTTGGATTCCTAGCTGAGGCTCTTTGACACGGCATTTGACACAGATGTATAAGTGAATTCAAATCTTTTAATCAAGTCAGTTTCCTAGTTCTCGTGATGATCATAATGGAACATCAACAATAATCCTCAGATTTTAAGTCTGCTGCTTTCTTACTGGTGGGACAATATTTTTTGCTAGAGAGAGACCTTCTATACCACTTCCCCATATCTGCCTCTCATTCTCAAATTTCAACCCATTCTCTGCTTATTCTTTCTTACTGTAGAAGCAGTGATTCTATTTTTTTTTTTTAGGGCAATTCCTCCATTTATGTTCTTGATAATCTCTATTTTTATCTCGTATTTATAGCCAACCACTGATTTTATAAAAAGTACAAATGAAAAGCATATACCACTAATTAAGCAATAAACAGCATAATTTGCATGTCAAAATCACTGAAGGGAGGAGAAACCTCATTATTATATACTTTATATTTACAGAAATATTTTATAGACAAATTTGGATTTTTAAAATTTTAATTACATGTTCTAAAATAAAGCAACCATAACTCAACACCCTAGCAATATTAATATATAATATTAGTCTTTTTTCAACATATTGTATCATGTAATAGAAAAAATGAAACTGGATATTATGACATGTACTGTTAAAATTTTTTATGGAAAATGAGGTAAATGGATTAGAAAGCTTTTGTAGCCTTTTCTAATTCTAGATTTAAAATCAAGATATTCTGCTTTACATAGTATATTGCTTGGAATAGATTGTTAAATAAGCAACAATCACTTCTTACATAATCTCGTTCTTGATATTATAAAACAGTATTTTATTCATAATTATACAAATTTTATCAGAGTGATTCGTGCATCCCATGAAATGGTCTGCATATTCAGACAATGCAAAGAGACAGACTGTTACAGGAATCAGTGTAGAATCTGCTACTCAGCCTGGTTTCCAATTTTCTTCATAATCTGATATCACACTACCTAATATACTTTCTCAGCTCTCTTCGACATGTAAGTAGCATTCTGATCTCATACTACCTCCATACTTTGCTATTCTACAGCTTTGACCAAAAAGACTCTTACTCAATTCTGAGTATTCAAATTGTTCTCCTTTTTAAAGAACCAACCAAATCTTATATTTTATCATCTTTATGACACATTATCAGACATTCTGGCCTTCACTAATCTCCTTTAACACTAACATCCCTTAGTAAATACCATGCATTTGGTTGATCACCCCTCTTAAATTGTTACTTTTTCACATGCATTTTTAATTTTTCCTAAACTGTGTCATTGGCTTTTTCAGGTTCATGACCAGGACTTAGTTTCTGTTTTCTCTAACAGCCTCAGGCATTGCATCATGCATACACCAGGCAACAAGCATTGTGTAATTCATATTTGAATCTTGTACTAAGGCAGTGTTCTTTTATTCTGTGGTTCTTTGGTGAAAGACAATGCATTACCTAGTAACTTGTAGAAATAGAGACTCCTCTGGCCTGTTCTAGATCTGAGAATCATGGATTAAGGCCCAATGCTTTTCAAAAGGAGCCTCACTAATTCTTGTGCATACTACAGACTGGGGCAACCGAGTTTGTATCTAGATTTCTAACACACAAACCTTACCGCTCACCTTATTTTAGTGTTGATGAACGTCGAAAGGAAAAGGATACTGTAATTTGTCAAACACTTTTTGAATCTTTAGCTAGATATAATTAGGGTAGGTAGACATACTTCTGTTTCCATATATGCCTTTTTATAGGTAACATTTAGAATATCACAACAAAAAACTATGAAACACCAATGAAAAATCTTTTGACAATCAACAGTTGGTGTGCTTTGAAATCTAGTTTGTATAGTGAAAGAAACACTTCTTGTGCTGAACAAGTTAATTTTAAATCATTAAAAATAGACCTATTCCAAAAAAAGTAAATTAAAGAAAATGCAATGTATATCACTTTGTTCTCCCTAAAGATATATATCATTTTTTAGGAGAGGAAGAACTTACACAAAATATAATTAAGAAAAAAAATGAATTATCCTATTTGTTTTGTTTTGCTTTTCTATAGGTAAGAACCACTTTGTATATATATTTTTTAAAGATTTTATTTATTTATTTGACAGAGAGAGACACAGCGAGAGAGAGAACACAAGCAGGGGGAGTGGGAGAGGGAGAAGCAGGCTCCCTGCAGAGCAGGGAGCCCAATGCGGGACTCGATTCCAGGACCCTGGGATCATGACCTGAGCTGAAGGCAGTCGCTTAACCAACTGCGCCACCCAGGCGCCCTACTTCGTATATTTTATCAGGGGGAAAAAAACGTGTCTTAAAAGACTGCATAGGTGAAGCTCCATTCTAGATTAAAAGATAAATTTTATGGGAAACCAATTTCTCATGAGCTTTTCAACTTAAAAATGATTTTTTCCAAAGCCAATCATTACCTTTAGTTTAATTCAACCAGCTGCTAATCAATCCAGAGCTACCTGAACATTCTTTACAGAGGAAGTTGGTTCATAGATTCAAACTTCAATTTTTAATTGCTTGACTTTTAGTGTGGAGGGAGAGAGATAATATACTTTCCAGGTATGCATTTAATTTTTAATTTCTACTTCTGCCATTCTGAAGGCCATTGGGTAGCCTCATCCTGCTATAAAGGCACCATTCCCGGAGGACTGGACATTTAGGTCCTGGAAATGAACAGCTGCACGGAGTAGTGGTTTCCAAGGCTCACATTAGTACCACACTAATCCCTGTATATTTGCAAATTGTTATGATCATTGCTCAGAAATGGCATCAGTTGCAGCTGCAGCATTCTGAAAATATTTCAGACTTGTGATGGCTGGAACAACAACACAGAAATTATAATCATCTGACATCCATCACCACCGCTCCTTCACTTGATTGCACCAGTCAACAAATCCTGGGCAGGAAGACAGGGAAATAAGGAACTGCACAAGCCTTGTCTATTAAAGAAATCTTTATTTTTTTTCCCTTTGATTCTCACCATTCCATACTTCTGCCATCCATTTCAAACAGTATCCAATACACAAATAGAAAAAGAAATATGATTTTTCAAAATGTCCATTAATGTGCTACTTCTTAAGAACTGAATCAACAACAAGCTTCTAAAAAACCTGCTCTTGTGTAATGTGAGGTTGTTACTCAATATTATTCTGAATGTGATTTTATTTTCAGTGTAAACATATTTATCTGCCTATTTTTCTCTTCTTATTCTCCCTCTTTGTTTTCTCTTCTCTTCCTACTAAATGACTAAGTATTATCAATGTATAAGGTAAACAGGATTTCTTTTTCAATGCTACTGTTTTATCTATGATCTCTTAATCCATATACTATGGCTCAACAATTTTCTACTAAAGGCTATTCTGACAATCATTGTCTATGAAATCACTATAGACAGTTCAACCTACAACATTTTTAAAAGTCTCAGTTATAACCTTGGTGTTACTAGTTTTTGTTTAATCTCTCAGACAAGCTAAGCAACTTTATAAGGTCCAACACTGAGCAATGCCTTTTACTTAATATATGCTGAGTAAATGTTGTAGAATGAACTAATGGATGAATATATAAATATTCTGATGACCTATTATAAAAGTATATTTTGTCTTTTCAAATTAAGATTCAATAAGACCAAAAAAAAAAAAAATCCTAGTGTTGTAGCATGTAATACAAAATCTTTCATTGACTGACTTTTGCTTGTCTCTTATCCCTGTTGCAGACTCCCTAATTTACCACATCATATATTATACCTGAATATCCTTAGATTTTAAGTATAGAATTTCATGCTTTGGCCATGATACTTTCTCTGTGGGAATTCTGTTCACTAATAACATATCTCAAACGACACTTTCTCCAGAAACCTATTTAAAGCATACAATTCAATATTTTAGTAAAACTACAGAGCTGGGCAACCCTTACCAAAATCTAATATAGAATATCTTCATCACCCCAGTTTAGATTCTCTTAATTCTTCCTATAGATTTGTGTTACTATTCCATTCCATCCTTATTCCCACCTGCCTGCCTTCTACTGCTGTTATATAGTATACTTGTATAATATAATACAAATTACATATATACATACCCTGTAACACAATTGTATACATATTATTGTATTCGGTTTTAGTCAATTAAGAGAAGAGAGAAGAAATTTGTAATCACACTATCTTTTCTAACCATATATATAACATATGGATATATATATTTTGTTTTCTTCACCAGAATTCTGTTTTTTCATGTGGCTTTGAATTTAAATCTGCTGTTACCTGCTTTCAACCTGTAGAATTTTCTTTCATTACTTCTTTTTTTCATGATTTCTTTTTTTTATTAACATATAATATATTATTTGTTTCAGAAGTACAGGTCTGTGATTCATCAGTTTTATACAATTCACAGTGCTCACCATAGCACATACCCTCCCCAATGGTCCATCACCCAGCCACTCCATCCCTCCCACCCCCCTCCCCTACAGCAACCCTCAGTTTGTTCTTTCATTACTTCTTATAGATATAATAACAAATTATCCCATATCTTATTTTCATTTTTGAAAGATTCTTGGTTTTTTACTTTCAGAACCTTGAATATGTTGTCTGCCGCTCTCTGGTCTCTATTGTTTCTGATAAGAGGTCAATGATTAATCTTACTAGGTTTTCCTCAAATGTGATGAATTGTTCTCTTTCTGCTTTCAAAATATTTTTTTTTCAACATTTAACTGTAATGTATCTGAGTGTGGATCTCTTTGTATTTACCCTACTTGGAGTTCATTATATTTTTTGGATGTATATATTAATATTTTTCATCAAATTTGGAATATTCATAGCCATTATTTTCTAAAACTTTCCTTCTGTTATTTTGTCTCTCTTCTCTCCTTTTGGAATTATGCATCTGAGTGTTCTTAATGATGCCCCACATTTTTCTAAAGCTCTGTTTATATTGCTTCACTTATATTTATTTCTGTTCTTCAGAATGAACATATTTATAATCTATCTTTAAGTTTGCTCAGTCTTTGTTTTACCTCCTTAAATCTATTGTTGAGCATCTGGTGATTTTCATTTTTATTAACTGTAGAATTTCCACTTAGTTCTCTGTTAGAGTTTCTATCTCATTATCGATATTCACTTTTTGCTGAGAAATCATTATTGTGATTTCCTTTATTTACATGTGGCTTGCTTTAGTTCTTGGAACAAATTAATACTAGCTGCTTGGAAGTCTGCTAGCAAAGTCCAAAATCTGGGTCCCACAGAAATAGTTTTTGTTGTATGTTTTTTTTGTTTGTTTCATTTGTATGAGGTACACATTCTAGAGCTTTTCATGTCCCATAATTTTTTTGGTTGAAAACTGTATTTTAAGATAGTATATTGTCAAAACTATGGAGACTGATTCTCACCCACAAACTACTACAGGGAGTTTTTTGTTTTTTATTTTTGTTTTTGTTTTGATTGGTCATTTGCCTCTTTGTTTAATGACTTCGTCAAACTGACTCTGAAGTTTATTTTCCATGCATTTTGAATCCTCTGATGTCCCTGCCTAGATTTTTTTTTTTCTTGTTTTATCTTTTAGCCTGGATTCTAAGGGTTTTCCCCTTGGTCAGCATAAGCCACTTACTGATGAAAGAGTATGTTTCAGCCCCCTGACCAGTTAGATTTCTACTCTTTAGTGTTGGCTATGTGTGTGGCTTGTGGGCTGCTATAGCTGTCAGTTTCTGGCAAATATTCAGCCAGAAACTAGTAGCTTGGAAGTTCCCACTCTGATTACCTCTGAAAGGGCATGACCTTGGGCATACACACAGTCTTTCAGACTTCCAGGGCTGCATGTTCTTTTATTTATAATAAATACACTTCCTAGAAGTTGTTCCTTGGTTAGAGTAACTTAATGTTAAGCCAACATTTGATTAGAGATTTTAGTTAAACCCACCGTGCCAGTTGTTTTCTTCCCTCTATTAATGGATATGTGTGAGATGTGGGATGGTTTTCAAGTGTCCCCCACATCCTTTTCTGAGATTGGGTATAGCCTAGTGACTGTGCACAACCTTCCTGGTTCCCAGAGTTGAGTGTGATCTCAGGGGGCTCCTCTTGTATCTTTCCCTGTTGCTCTCCTTTAAATTTCTGATCACTCTACTGTGTAGCTTGTTGCTGTCAGGATTATGGACCTACCAGACTCTCTCAATGGCTTTCTCCCAAGATCTTCATTGTTTTTGACAATGAAGGTAGCATCAGTTCTGGTTGCCAGCATCTAAAGGAGTGTTTCTGCAAAATGGGGCTAGGGAGCACAAGGTACACTGGTGACCTTCTCCCCTTGTTACGAAATCATAGCCCTAGACAGGGAACTACAGGGCGAGGGAGCTTCCTTGTTTGCCACACCCATCCAGAGTAGAGTTTCCACAGACACAGCTGGGGAGTATCATGGGATTAGGTTGTGCTTCAAATGCCACCGACTCTTGCTGTTCTTACTAAGGTTTAGATTTCCTCAAATGAATGTTTCTCCATTTACTATATATCCTTAGGACAATTTCTAGGGAATTTAATTATTATCACCATCATCATCCTCAATAATGCAACATGGCCAGGTAGGGCTTATTATAGGCATGTAAGCATTTCTTTTCATTAATGTGTCTATTAACATAATTCACTGCAGTATTAGACCAAAATTTTTATCTATTTTTTAAAGATTTTATTTATTTGATTGAGAGAGAGTGAGAGAGAGCACGAGAAGGGGGGAATGGGAGAAGCAGGCTCCCCGCTGAGCTGGGAGCCCAACTTGGGGCTTAATCCCACGATCCTGGGACTGTGACCTGAGCCAAAGGCAGACACTTAAGTGACTGAGCCACCCAGGCACCCCTAGAACAAAAATTTTTTAAGTGTATATG
Organism: Mirounga leonina; assembly: GCF_011800145.1. NCBI lineage: Eukaryota > Metazoa > Chordata > Mammalia > Carnivora > Phocidae > Mirounga > Mirounga leonina. The sequence goes on along the minus strand of NW_023270433.1, from coordinate 43,944,027 downwards.
GCAATCCCCTTAGATTCTAAAAACTCAGTGATGAGACACACACTTAAAGAGAAAGCCTCATTAAAGTACTTTCTCATAAAAAAATATTTTCCAAGCATAATTTTACTTATTTATGTATTTACCTATTATTTCAACCAAGGAACCACATAAAGACCTCCTTTATCATCACAGTCATTTAAAAGTCTTCTGAATGTATGTAAAAGAAATGAGGGATAAACATTAAACAGGAGAAAGTAAAATTATTCTTACTTGTAGATGATAATACTTTTTATTTTGAATGCCCAAGAGAATTAATTAAAACCACAAGTGATATGGTAATTCAATAAGGAGGGTGGGTAACAACAACCAGTGAGGTAATAAAATTGAAACATTATTTATACAAGCAAAACCAAAATAAAGAAAATACCTAGGAATCAATAAGAAACATACAAGATCTGCTGGAAGAACAATTTTAAATGCTACTAGAAGTCACAAAACAATACTTGAACTGTATAAAGGCATGGTTGGTTCTGTCTAAAGTTGTATGGCAAGTAGAGCTGAACTCTAAGCAGTGGATGATTATAGTTAACTGGATAGGCAATCTGTTTAGTGACCAGATATTCTCCCCCAAGGACCAAGTGGTTACCTGACATCTTTGTCATGCTAATGCAACATTAGAATGCAGTCCTTGTTAGAGCAAACACAGTAAAGGACAAGAATATTCTGTTCTCTGAAGACATATTAGAATTCTGTTGGAAGACAACTCCCTAGAGACTGAACTGCAGTTTTGGAGGTGGCTAATTTTTTTTTAAAACATCATTACTGAACTTCATATATTCCCTATCACCAACAACAACCCACCCAGGAGTGTAATAATTGATGCATAATAACTCCTAGAATAAATGAAAATACTCTAAGGCACTGGATTGTCTTCTAGGATAAGCGAGTATATATAGCCTAATCTTACAAATGAGTTTAGTGAACTCTATTTACTGATGTTAAAAATATATAAATTGACTTTTGCTTGTAAGGTTAATAAACTGTATCTTAAAAAGGTATTCATCTTTCTATATAAATAATGTCCGAATATAGTGCCTCCGTGTTTGGGTAAGGTTAATAAAGCATTTTCTTTTTCTGGAGTCCAGAATAGAAATGTTTCTGTGGTTCTGCTTTTACAGAGGAAATTTATTATATTAGGCCACAGCTGTAAATTTTCTCCGTCCAATCCTATAAATTTCTTCTAAATGTTTAATGGTTTATAACTGTAATTATTCTTGTGTGCCAACATTAAACTTTAAAAAGTTTAATTTGGAGACTATTCGGAGAAACTCATCTTTTTTACAGCCTCATAAATAGTTCTTTGATGAAATGAGCAGAGGCTCTGTGTCTGCCCGAGGTGAATACAAATGACACCACATAGACTATTCTCACGGAGAGGAAACAAATACATTGATGCCTAGAGTGATCAGCTGGTGCTCAGTAGCAATGGGGAGTGATAGGTTCAAAGATGGGAAATGACAGGGTTCTCAAGCCTTAAGTCGATCCTCTTTGTCCCCATCCCCCATTTTCTCCTCCACCTTATTTTCCTGAAAGTTTTTAATATTCCCAACCAGTTCTAATCAACAGAGGATGGTGTAGGGGTAGTCACCATGGGACATACAAATTCCTAATCCAGAATATATAGTTCATGGCTTCTATTTAATCAATATATCTCAGTGTCACTTTTAAATACTATCTAATGGAGAGTGCATGGCTATGTTATATATTACTAAGAATACATTTTCTTTGCAGAATTCAGTTCCTACATTGTACCAGTTCTGGAACTAGGGTGAATGAGAGCGTAGAACATTTCGAAGTAGGCTCTGAAAACTGAGATGAATATTGGAAATACTCAAGTGAGCAGTTATACACAGAATGCTTCCAAATGTCAGTTTATACATGTGAGTTCTTTTAAGTTCAATCAAGATAGAATAACCAGTCAGTTTTCTTTAATTAAATTCAAGGGACAAAAATTCAAAAATTTTGCTATCTAGAGGTATGTAGAAAGATATGGGCAGACCCTCAATAAGACTGAAGTTTTAGCTTTCATTTTTTAATTATTACATTATTATGTGTTAATCTATATTTTATCACAAAACAGTGCATTTTCATTCTGTATAAATGTTTGAATTGAAAATATTCCCAAATTAATTTATAATATATTAACATCTTACCTTAACCCAAGAAGTATTTAAGATGACAGACAATGAAATATATATCTTAAATAATTATTTTTTCTATATATTAATATATGCATGTTTGTAGCATATACTTTTTTATAATTTTAAAACCAACATATAATTAAGAACAAAAACATACAGAAAAAATAGGTTTAAGCACAACTAAAATAATCTATTTTCCTTTCCAAAGGAGTCTGTTCACTCTACAGGTGTAATTCACATATCATGGGAATTGCTTAGCCCAGTGAGATCTATGTCCAACTTCTGACTTACAGAAATGTAAGAGAATAAATTTGTTTTTTTTTAAGCCACTAATTTTGTGGTAACTTATTATAGCAGTAGAGGAAAAGAATACAATAAAAATGCAGCATAGGTGTTATATGTAAAGATAAAATGTATGACAAATATAGCACAGAGGTGGAGAGGCGAGAAATCAAAGTACTAAAATAGCAAAACAAAGAGTTAAAGAGAATAAGCCAACAAAGGAAATAAAGTAGAATCATAAAAATATATAAAATGACCCCAAAAAAGTTAGAAAAAGAGAAACAGGGACAAACCAGGTGAGATCAATAGTAAACATATAGGAAGATGATAGATTTGAGGATAAAGATGCTAATGATCGTGTTAAATGCAAATATACACCAATTAAGAGAATGTCATATTGAATAAAACACCAAGACATACTTACATGCTATCTGTAAGAAATAAACTTTAAATATAAACACACATATAAATTTAAAAATTTGTATGGGAAAAGATATACTATGGTAATAGTAATCATAAAAGGGTCGGTGTAGTCACACTCCTATCAGACAAAATAGATTATAGACTAAAGAATATCACCAAAAATAAAATGGCTATTTTATCATGGTAAGAGGTCAAGAAGTTAGAATAGTCCCGTATATTCACGCATATAACAGAGTTTCCAATACATGAAGCAAAAATGATAGCATTGAAAGAAGGAGAAGCCAATCCACAATTAAAAGAACAGGTTTTAATACTCCTGTCTCAATAATAGAACGAGGAGACAGGAAATCAGTAAGCATATAAAATATTTAATCTATACTATCAGCAAAATTAACCTAATTGACAGAGATTCTCAGTCATCAACATTCTTTCCTAGGACACATGAAACATTTGCCAAGATAGACTATATTCTGGGACATAAACAAGTCTCAGTTGTTTAAAAGGATTCAAAATATAATTTTCTGACCAGAATAGAAATAAAGGGGAAATCAAAAACAAAATGGTCTCTGGACAATCCAAACATAAGCATCAAAATGAAAATTAAAAAGATATTCTTAATTGAATGAGAATGTAAACACACATAACAAAACTCATTAGTTAAGTACTAAATTAATAGCAATAAAGGCTTATACTACAAAAAAAAATGTCTAAAACTAATGAACTCAGTCTCCATGCTAAGATACTATAAAGATAAAGTACAATTAAATGTAGATTAGCAGGGGAAAAAAACCCAAAGCAATCAGAATGGAAATATGAAATCAATTAAATGGGAAAAAGAAAACCAATGAAACTAAAAGATGCTTATTGGACAATATCAATAAAAAACCTTCTAACTAGATTGAGAAAAAAAAGGAATGAGAGAAGACCACTATTTTCAAAATTATGAGAGAGTTGCTATCACTACACGTTTTACAAATAATAAAAGTATAGGTAATAAATATTATTACTTTATGCCAAATTTTCAAACTTATATAAAATTGAATGTTCATTGAAAGGCACAAACTGATATAGCACACTGAAAAAGAAACAATAACCTAAATCTCTCTATGAAAGAAATTTGAATTTGCATCTAAAAAACCTTTCCACAAAGAAAATGCCAGATCAGAATTGCTTCCCTCGGGAATTCTACCAAACATTTCAGGAAAACATAATAACAACAATTCAAAACTCTTCTAGAAGATAGAAGAAAATTTCCAATTCTGTGAAGCTGGTATTACCCTGACATCACAATCAGAAAAATAAATGAAAAGGAAATACAACTACAGTACTCTTTTGTGAACATAGGCACAAAAATTCTAAACAGAAATTTAGAAAAAGAAATCTATCAATATATGAAATATATGTTTTATTCATGAAAATACAGGATTTATCATAGGAATAAAACATTGGTTTAATATGCAAAATCAATCAAAATGTAATTCAAAATATTTATGACTTTTTTTTTAAAGAAAAAACATGTGGATATCTAAATAGACATAGAAAAAACATTGGACAAAATTTAACATTTATCCGGATGAAGATATCTCAAACTAAGAATAGGGACTTTGTCAGCCTGATAAAGGGCATCTACAAAAAAACCTGTAGCTAACATCATACTTAATGGTGAGAAACTCAATTTTTTCTGAGATTGGTAACAAAAGAAAAATATCTCCTCTTACCACTCCTACCCATCATTGTACTAGAAGTCCTAGTCAGTGAAATAGGAAAACAAAAGAAATTAAAGTCATACAGGTTAGAAAGAAAGAAATAATACTCCCTAATTTCAGATAACGTGATTATGTAGAAAATCCCAGGCAATCTACAAAAAATATCACAAAGCTAGTAGGTGAGTTTAGTAAGGTCACAGAATAAAAAGTCAACACATGAAAAATCAATTGTATTTCTATTTACTGGCAATTGACAATTGGGAACTAACTTTTTTAATATAAAAAATCACCCAAAGCTTCTTTAATCATTAAATGTATCATACTGCCTTTTAGTTCTCCCTGCCATGATAGCGGTTTTTTCCCATTGGCTGATGTTTTTCTGGCATACCTGATAGAGGAGGATTATTTAATCTCTCTGACAGGAAGAGCCATGTCCTTATTGGGATTCTGTTGAAGGTATCTTTCCTGATCCTCTTTGCTAGGGTTTTACTATCGATTTATATTCGTCTGAATCAAATCAGGAATTAGAAATCACACAGTAGGTTAAACAGGGTAAGTGTGATATAAAGAACTATGAAACTCTGCTAAAGGACTGACTATAAATGTGATGAAACTCTGTATCATGCCACAGGGATAAGAGATAGTACCCAAGGAAGGAAAAACTTAGAAGAGTTTCTGACGTTGTTGGAGAAGGTTTAGTTTGGTCTACTGGATAGCAGAGACTTTTGGTGGTTTGCCCAAGCCAGAGCTGGTCTGCAGTCCCTGTGTAAGCAGGAAGCAACATTCCTACGCTGAGGGTGAAGCACCTTTCTGGGAACACTCTAGAAAACCGCCCAAGGTCCTGCCTGAGAAATTATGGTGCAGATACAGGCGGGCGATCTTTCTAGAGCTGATTTTCATGTACAGGACCTACTGAACGTTATTGCCAGGCCTAGCATAGGCCACAGTGTTGGGGCAGAGATCAACCAGATGTTCTCACCTGCATACAACTAGCCCACCAAACCGCAGCAGAAAACAGCAAGAAGTCAGTTCCCTAAACTCCACCCCATGTCTCTCCAGTGCCCTCTACTGAGAAGCATAATATGACGCTCACCACACAGGAGGGATGCCTAGAGTTCTGTCTATTATGAACGAGCATGTATTGAAGGGCAAATTTAGAGTAGAGAAGCAAGAAATTGATAACTGACATACCCTTTAAAATCTTACATCCTGTACTTTTGACATAGGTCAAATGGAAAGTGGATTATCCAACTGTGTGCTGTATAGATATATTTTCACAGTCATGATTGATAAGGAAATACAAAGTATAAATTTTCTAGACATAGTTAATACGAGGAATTTTTAAAATGTCTTTTTAAAATTTTATCCATCTCTTTTTACCAACACATTTACTGTGGTCACTACATTTGCTATGTGCACCTCACACTGTTCTTTCATTCCATTTGTCCTTTGTATTATCTTAACTATATGCAACTTTTTCTTTCTGTATGCAACCTCATCCCCTTTACCATCCAGATTTTTTCATGACCTCATCATCTCTTAATTTTTAAAATAGGATTATTGAGTAATAATTGACATAAAATAAACTGTACATATTTAAAGTGAACAATTTAATAAGTTTTGACATATGAATGTAACTGGAAAATCATGACAATCAAGATAATGAGTATAATCATCAACCCCAAAGTCTGTGCATGCTTCATTGTACTCCCTCATTCTTGTTCCTCCCACCTTTGTGGCTCATCTGCACGCAGCCACAGATCAGCTTTCTGTCATCATAAGATTTACTTATTATCCTTTTAATAATTCTAGAATCTGTAATGATACCACCTCTCACATCCCTGATTTTGGTAATTTGTGGATTCTCTCATCTTTTACTGTTCAGTCTGACTAGAGGTTTGTCAATTTTATTAATCTTTTCAAAGAACTAGGTTTCAATTTCATCTCTTCTATTTTTTCCTATTTCATTGATTCCTGGTCTGATTTTTATTATATTATCTATTTAAAGGTAATTTAATTTGTTTTTTTATGTTGCAAGATGAAAGACGAGATCATTGATTTGAGGTCTTTCTTCTTTTCTAATATATATCCATTTAATATTTTTAAATATTTTATCAATTATTAATAAAATTTTCATCATTATTTTATAGCTGAAGCTACATCCCACAAGTTATACATTGCATTTTTATTTTCATTTTGATCAATATACTTTCCAATTACGCTTTTGATTTCTTCTTTGATACACTGATTATTGACAAGTATGTTACTTAGTTTCTGAGTATTTGGGAATTTTCCAAAGATCTTTCTGTTACTGACATCTTATATCTTATATATTTATTCACATATTTGTGTTCTTCATTTATTTGTGATATCATTTTCAAAATATTCCACCCCTGAACAATATATCCTCACTACTATGTAATGATACAGGCGGGACACTTGAAATCAGTAAGAAGTCCAAGTAAAATGTATATAATAGATCATATAAATGGAGGTGGAGAGCACACACAAAAAATATTTTTACCAAATTCCACATGGTATTCATTTAAAAGGAATTAATTTAAGCTCATATAACACTCATTAATGTAAGTTCACATAACATTTGTGACAGACAGCTGACTAGTAAACATGTCAATATTTAGTTCTTGCACAGCTCAGGCCCCCAAAATCTGCTTTAATAATGATCATTTAATGACAACCCGTGTCTATTATAACTAGATCTTCATGAAACTTAATTATATTTATTAAATAATATATTAATGTAAGGTATTTGTTGAGGATTTACAACTACATAGTGGATATATTACTTTATATACTCATAAGTGTCTTTTAAGAAATCATTAAAGCATCTATTTAACCTCAATAATGATCCTATTAAATTTCAATTTAATGCCTAGTTAAGTATGTTTAGGGCAAATCATTCAGGCTACGCCCATACAGACAAAATGAATTAAGGAAGCAAAATAGTTATCTGAATAATTTCAGCCAAAAATAAATTTTAAAATCCACGTTAGGACAAATGTATTCTTTGATAATTTATTTTATTATTTAAAGATTTATTTATTTATTTACTTATTTATTTATTTGAGAAAGGAGAGAGAGTGCGTGCATGCACTATCTGGAGGGGCAGAGTGAGAGGCAGAGAGAATCCCATGCAGATTCTGCTCTGAGTGCAGAGCCAGACATGGGACTCAATCTTATGACACTTAGATCATAACCTGAGCTGAAACCAAGAATTAGATGCTTAACTGCCTGTGCCACCCAAGCACCTCAATAATATATTTTAGATATCTCTGTAATTCTTGGGGGTGCCTGGGTGGCTCAGTTAGTTAAGCAACTGCCTTTGGCTCAGGTCATGATCCCGGGGTCCTGGGATCAAGCCCCACATTGGGCTCCTTGCTCAGCAGGGAGGCTGCTTCTCCCTCTCCCTCTACCTGCTACTCTGCCTTCTTGTGCTCTCTCTCTCTGTGTCAAATAAATAAATAAATAATCTTTTTAAAAAGATCTCTCTGTAATTTCTGGATATTTTTGTTTTCAAAGAATGAAGTTTATGTGCCATTAAAACTGTAATAGAGGCTCTTCAGGATAGTAATTTTTTTTTTTGCTTCTATATACTTTGTAGTGAATAGACCAACTGGATCAATCAGGATACATAGAGGTCATGCACAAAAAATTCTAATACAAACTCCTAACCTGAATTGGAAACACTAAATGATATCTATATAGCAACAGTTTTTGTGGATTATGGAATTGTATAGTTTTTTATTACAAGTTTTATAAAATATTATTATACTGGAATTTTCTAAGTGTCGATAATGTAAAAACAATTCAAGAAGTTACCCTAGTATTATCTGCATTTGTATAGGAAATAAATACTTTAAAATTGTCTCAACTATGTAAAAAAGAAAGCATATTATTCATTATTTGATTATCTAAAATCATCAGTCATATGGTAAAAGATAAATTGAGGCATATTAAAAATGTTAAAGAGTTTATTTCAAACCAGAAATGGTTAGAAGCACACCTCAGATAGGACCTAGGGGAAAGACTTCTGTAGAGAAGGTTTGGAAGCAAATGGGGCACCTGGGTGGCTCCGTCAGTTAAGCATCTGCCTTTGGCTTTGGTCATGGTCTCAGGGTCCAGGGATTAAGCCCCACATTGGGCTCTCTGCTCAACAGGGAGTCTGCTTCTCCCTCTGTGCTCTCCCTTTTTCTCTCTACCTCTCAAATAATTAAATAAAACCTTAAAAAAAAAAGAGAGAGAGAGTAGTTTTAGAAGCAAAGAAAGGGAATTTTTTGATTGGCTATAACTTAATGCCTGGTTGACTATGATTAGTTTTCCTTAGGTTTGGATTTCTTAACCTTGAGGCATTCATAGGCTTAGGTTTTGGTTTGCCTATTTAGGTCACCAAAGCATTAAAATCACTGTAGTATGATGGCTTCCTTGTTTAGTTAATTTAACATATAATATTTACTTTTTATTTATTATGTAAACACCATTTTTCTGGATGCTACACATGTTTGAAGATTAAAAGTGTGTAGAAAGGGGCGCCTGGGTGGCTCAGTTGGTTAAGCGTCTGCCTTCGGCTCAGGTCATGATCCCAGGGTCCTAGGATTGAGCCTCGCATCGGGCTCCCTGCCCAGCGGGAAGCCTGCGTCTCCCTGTCCCACTCTCCCTGCTTGTGTTCCCTCTCTCGCTGTCAAATAAATAAACAAAATCTTAAAAAAAAAAAAAAAGAATTAAAAAAAAAGTGTGTAGAAATCTTTTTCATTCTAAAGGGGTAATAAATATGCAAATCAGACCATTAAAAAGTATAAATATATTGTGATAAATACAAAAAAAGTGTATAGTTGAAAATATTTGGGTATTCAGGGAAATAAGCAATTATCTCTAAAGGAAAGAAGGAAAGGAGGTTTTGTGATAGGAGTGGCATTTGAAATTATTCTTGAGAAACTGGTCAGATTTGGAAAATACAGAAATCAGCAAATAAAGGACTGGAAATACTTCAGAAGAACAAAGTTATGGGAATGGAAACACTTTATATGAGTCCAGGACATATTTTCTGACAAAAATGATTATATGAGAAGGGAAATAGTGCAGGAGATCATTAGCAATTGACTGGGACAATGAAAAATGAATGTCCAGGTAAGGAGTTTGTATATTGATGAGGTTTATTAAAATGAATGTTTTGATTATAATTTTTCAAAGAACACCTTGTATTTAATAACCCAGATGTTTCCATTGACTGTGTAACTCATATATTATTTGTTTAAATAAGCATGGGGTACCTGGGTGCCTCAGTCAGTTGAGCATCTGATTCTTGATTTCGGCTCAGGTCATGATCTTTGATTAATGGGATGGATCCCCACGTCAGGGTCCACACTCAGCGAGGAGTCTGCTTGAGATTCTCTCTTCCTCTTCCTCCCCACTACTTGCACACATGTGCACTCTCTCTCTTTCTCTGTCTCTCTCTAAAATAAATAAATAAATCTTAAAAAAAAAAGCTTAAATATACTTTGGCTGGGAAAAGAATGAAAACCAAAATGTTTCCTTCAGAAAAATTCTAATATTAAGAGGACCCCTGAGAACACTAATCTTGTGTCAAATTTTATTCCATAATCTTTTAAATAGCTATTGTAAAAAGACTTCTGATGTCCAATCAATGAAAAAAAAAAAAAGAAAACCCAAAATGTAATGCTCTGAAAGTCTGTGTCCAATTATTTCCCTAACTCTTCTTCCTATACCATTTCTACAACATTATTCACCTCTAGTCCCCATTGTTTCTATGGCAAAGCAGCTCTTCAAGTTCTCATAAAAAATGATCTATAATCTCATTGAAATTGATAAATTAGTGACTTAACATGTAATTCACCGCCTTGGAAGAAGAGCAGGAAGAAGCCTAGGTAAGTTCTCCATAAGAATTAAATGCTAATGCTGAACTTTTGGCATCAATAAAGTCAGTTGGTATATTAGTTAGGACTCTGGTTTGCAAGTGGCCTAAAATTCAAACCAAACAAGCTTAAAGGGGGAATTAGTGGTTGATGTAACTGTAATATTAAGTGCAAGTTTCACTTAAGAGGCAATTAGGTGGGGGCGCCTGGGTGGCTCAGTTGGTTAAGCGACTGCCTTCGGCTCAGGTCGTGATCCTGGAGTCCTGGGATCGAGTCCCGCATCGGGCTCCCTGCTCGGCAGGGAGTCTGCTTCTCCCTCTGACCCTCCTCCCTCTCATGCTCTCTGTCTCTCATTCTCTCTCTCAAATAAATAAATAAAATCTTAAAAAAAAAAAAGAGGCAATTAGGTGGAAGCACTCCGACAGTGTCTCATTACCATAGTATTTTCTTTTTTTTTCTACTCACAGCCTCTCCTTTTTCCTGATTCATTCTATATTCAGGGGAATTTTCTGTCTTTCCAAGACACTGATAACAGCTCAGGATCTGATATACCTCAGCTTGAAGCAGGTGGTAGAATGCAAGTTTCTTTCCCAGAAATTCCATTAACAGAATTAGTATTATCTTGTTTCATTGGTTCTGATTAACTCATAAGTGCCTGTTGCAATGACAGTGAATGGAATGCTTAGATGAGCCTGGGCCCAGGACAGCTGCCCCATTTTCCACCTATGGGTAGAAGTGCCTACAAGTGGGAGAAAAGGTGTTTGCAGGGGGGTGGTGGGAATTGGTTGTGCAACTATCAGGAGAAGAGACCAAATGCCAAGTAAAAAACAAACAACCAAACACACCTAAAATTTGATCCCAATCTGACAGGTGAAAATTATTTTTTTTCTATAGAAACTTCATTACTTTTGCAACGAAATTTGAATGGTGTTTTGTCAAAATGTAAAGTTGACTTTGATTAAAATTTCATGACTTGTGAATTGTTTGTGCTTTCAATAATAGTGTCAGGTGTGGGCAATTTATGTGGCAATATGAAATACTCCTGAGACTTCTCTCTCAACCAGAAAACTCATATTTTGTTCAGTGTCAAGTTTTAGATTTTACTGCTCTCCCACTTTATCATTCAGACTGAGTCACTTTTACTTTATCTTTCCCTTTCACTGTTCTTCAACCATACTATCAAATGAGACCAACTGATTCCTGGTATAATTTCTGGACCCAGATACTTCCTCCTCTCATTATCAAAATGTGTTACCTTTTGCAATCCACTTATTTTTGAAAGTAGTCATTTAAAAAAAAAAAACAAAACTAGTTTTTAGAAGAACATTTGTGAAGGTCTTGATTGAGTTCCTACAAAAAAAAAAAGACTATAGTATTTATTTTGACTAGAAATTAAAAGAATCACTTCTAGTCAAATATTGTATTCAGGATTCTGAACCAGCTGCTTCTGCCTTTCATGCCTCAAATGAATGGACTCACCACACAGAAAAAATCCCACCATATTATTAGTCAAAGAAGTAGTGTAAAAGAGTTTGACACCTCATTAGGTAGGTTGAGTACAGAATAAATGAAGAACCAAATATACTTCTTAAAGTGGTCGAAAGATGATGTTAAGACTCCCTAGGATTTCACACAATAGTTAATGAATTTGAACTAAATCTGTGCCACTGTGTTGTTTTCTCATCATACTATTTATGTTTTAGAGGCACACTAATATTCGGAATGTTAAGAAATGTTATAGTGCTATTTTAAATTGATACGACTTTAAATTTGATCTCCACCAGTAATGTTACCCTTTATCTTTTATGGTATTATTCTCTCCCTGATCTGCTGCTTATATGACTCTTTGTTCAGGATCTCTTCTTGCTGGAAACCCCTCCTTACCTTCACTGTAGTTATTTCAAGAACTCCATTGATACTTCTGTCTCTATACTCTTAATACCTTATATAATACTTCTATGTGAAATTCTGTGACCCAGGCACAAGCAAACTCTCACTAAAGGTATTCTATTCAAACTAAATGTAAGACTTCAGGAAAAAAAAAATGTCCTGTTCTGTCATTGTTCATGTGTTTTCTTTCCTATGGGTTGTCAACAGGGAATCTACAGGTTCCAAAAAGTTTTTCAAATCTGAAAGCAATGCAACAAAGAAAGGTCAGTCATTTTTACTCCCTTAAAATTTTACTGTGCTGTAGATAGCCATATATGTTTATATATGTCTTTACAAATAGATATACATTAATAATGCACATATTTATATTTGGCAAAAATACATATACAAACAGGTGTACTTTTTGTTCATTTCCTTTCTTCTACATGAACATGAAAAATTTAGGATTTATATTGAAGTCATAAAATATTGTCCTGAATTGATTACTGGCCACAGTCTTCAAAGCTGAAAAAAAGTCAAAAACAAAAAGCTACACAAAATTCTATATTATTTTTTAGAGAAATCTCAAAACATAAAATAGAATGTTATGTTCTTCCACCAAATATTTGCCTTTTTGCTACTAAGCACCAAAAATAAGGAAAATCATTTCAATTGAAGGGGAGCAGAATTTGTCACCCCGAAATATGCTTCTCTGGCATAGGATTATTTTGAGCTCATTATTTTTAAGAAACAGCAGACACAGAAGCTCTGAAAATGAGAAATTACCCTTTATAAGGGAAATTTACATTTATAAGGGAAATTACCATTTATAAGGGCATCTTCCTCTCTCAACCAGGAAGAAGATGACCAAATCTCTATAAACACTTATCAGTGGAGAAGGCACCAACTTAAATCTGGATAACAAACATCCTTGTTTACTGTGATTTCCCTGATAACTTCCCAGAACTCTCCTTGCCCCACCCCCAACATCTTTCTTTCCTCTTTAGCTGTGTGACTGGTATTTAAGGAGGTCCCTTGGGCTATTTCAGGGAGTTACTCTGTTCTTCTGGCTATCTCATATGCATAACAGGAGGTATACATGTTATTAAATTTCTGTGTTTTCTTCTCCTGTTTTATCACCAGCAGTGGTACAGGGCAGAAATGGGGAGGTCTCAGCCAAGAACCTAGAAGGGTAAAGGAAAAATTAGGTTTCCTCCCTTACACAATCCAACCAGGGACTGAGCTAATCCAAATGGTGTTTCAGAATTTGTTAGAAGAATTGATCTTTGTCTGGATTGTCCATAGTATTTACCAACCTCCCCCCTTTTTTTGTGGTGTGTTCCAATTGGGTGGGAGCTGGTGGCTCAGATGGTGAAATAATCCACTCAAAGCAGAACAACGGAGATAGATTTTTTTTTGTAATAGAGAGGTTTTTGGGGTTTTTTTTTTGTTTTTTTTTTTTTAAGATTTTATTTATTTATTTGACAGAGAAACACACAGCGAGATAGGAACACAAGCAGGGGGAGTGGGAGAGGGAGAAGCAGACTTCCCGAGGAGCAGGGAGCCCAATGAGGGGCTCAATCCCAGGACCCTGGAATCACGACCTGAGCTGAAGGCAGACACTTAACAAATGAACCACCCTGGGGCCCCCGGAGATAGATGTTTATTGAATACACTGCAAGGGAGCTGCGGGCAGGACAGCAAGGGAGAGGCAGTGTGCCACGAGGAGGTGGTGAGAGCTATAGTTATAGGGTGGAGTGAGGAAGTATGGGAACATACAGAATTTTCCCTTTTTTGGTAACTGTGCCTGGTTGTAAGTAGCCCATTGGTTAGTTAGGACTTATGGCCATTTTGAGGTGGGTTGCTTACAGAACCTATTTGTATTCAGCTCCATGGTCACTGTGCACCCATTAGCCTTGCTCAAGTTTCCATTGCCCAAGCCTATTTCCTAAAAGCAGTCTCTACATTTTTTATAAATACTAGACCCCTTTTTCTTCCTTATCTTGGCACTGTGTATCTACTGAAAGGTCTGATCAGCTTTTTATCATTATATGTGTGCTTCTGATCCCCCTGTTTGGTGTATTTTATGAATAACAAACAATTTCAGGAGGAAACTGGCACAGTGTCAGGTTTATTTACTTAAGCCTTCCTTCTTTTTGGGATTTGGGTGTCCTACCCAGTTCCTGGTTACTTTAGCAGGCTGGGACTTTTTTTTTTTTTCCTACCTGGCCCCATAAAATTGCCTAAAATTCTGGTGGTTACTTTTTTCTTGGCATTTACCCTATGGAGATCATCTTAGACCGTCACTGCATGTAGCATAAAAATTTGCAAATGCCTTGAGAGGAAAAGTGGCAAATGTAATACCGGATTTGGGTCAGTGACCTCTTCTTCTCAGAATTTTGTCCTCTCTAATTTGATTGGCTTTGAAGCTCATTAATGCTTATAGATTTTTTCTTTCATATTTCATTCAGCTTTGCTAGGTCTTCTCAACCAGGTATTTGTCTACTAAAATGGATCCCACTGTAGCGAGAAGAAGCCCCTTAACTTACTCTAAAATATGTATTTTCGTTAAATGTGTATGGTATGTGTACATGTGCACCCACCTGTGGTATTAAACCTATATATCTGGCTTTTTACCATTTCTAATTCAATCTGCTTTGTAAAGATATACATAATTTTGGGAAGAAATACATCTTTTGGATTGCATGGATAAATGAATGTTTATCTTTGGAACATGGGTACATTATGAGTAGATACAAAGTTTAAAAAAGTGTTGCAGAGAATATAGTTTGTACCCACTGTGGCACAGACATCCAAATAAATAGTACTGGTTGTTTCTCTCTGGGGGAAAAAAAAAGTGTAAAGCTGTAACAATGCAGTAAACATCTTTGCTGGACACCCACTAGCTACCTCCTCCACCCCTCCACCTTCCACCCCCACTTTGTGTCAGTAGAAGCACAAAACCCCAGTATTGGTCAGTTACTGAGTGTCCATGTGTTTCAGCTGGCAGCTTAGAGGGGTGAAATTTCATGTTTCGTCAATGCACAGTAACCCTATTTCCCTTGCCAATTACTGGATTAGAAATAAGCCTGTAATGCAATTCTGGCTAAGGAGATGCACTGGAAAGCCTTTGTTGCTTCAGGATAAGTTTATCTTTTAAGGAGTATATGAAGATTAGATGCTATTCTAACCCTCTTCTTGTCTTTGGGTAGTTTTGTTGGAAAATGTAATTTCTGGAGATTTCAGTAGAACTTAAAAGCAGAAGCCTCAGGGGTAAGGAAGAAACCGGCACATTGTAGATAAATTGGATTGGAAGGAACCAACATCCATCAAAATTTAGTTGAGTTACTGAAGTAACTTGCCCTGGAAAGAGTCCATCATTGGGCATCACAGTAAGTAAGACAGTGTGGCCAAGTTGCATAATTCACTTAAAATTATATCAAAGTCAAAAAGTATCCTAACTTTAACAGGGGCATCTAGGGATATCATATTAGTGTTCTCATGTTTGATTTTATTAATTCATTAAAAAACCAAAAGCAGTATCACAAAATGCGACTTTTGCCTTCAGATGGATTCAGTATGATAGTTGAGAAATTAGTTTGGGTTGCCATTTTGTCTTCAGCAGGCTTCTATTTCCTTTAACCCTTGGAAGCTGTATCTGTTTTGATTTCTCTATTGCTTTCTTTCTAGATCCATGACTTATGTCCCTGCTGATGCTTTTCTCTCTCACCTGTAGTTCTCTACCCTGCCCTGTCACCTCAACCTATGAAAATGTCACCTTCGTTCAGTGTCTTCTCCGAAATGAAGTCTTGTCTTACCTCTGCCAATAAAACTATTCTTTCTTCTCCTGGATTTTTCTAGCACATTTCTTTTTATACCTTTCTTATGCCTACCCTTAGATTTTGCTTTATATTTTATTCTGAGTTTACAATATGTAAAGTCAAAGACTACCTCATGTACACAGTGAGATCCTTGAAAGAGGGGGCGGTTTTTCATTCATCATTCTTTTAGGTGTTTAGGTGGTAAGTATCTAATAAGTATTGATATTAGATAGTAATGAGATAGTAATGATATTAGAATACTGATTTATAAATTAACAAATTTCTATCTGAGACTCTCTCTTAGCTCCTTACCTAGAAATATTCACATTTCAGGTTTCTCTAAGAGTAGTTACCCCTTTGGATCCAATTAATGTTTAACTTTTGCTTGCAAGAACAATTCAGTCCTGAAAGTAGTATCAGCCATAAAAATGAGATACAAAAATTAACTTTTTTTTTTTTTTTTTAACAATTCATTTCCCCCATGGGAAGCAAACAGGTAGAAAAGCAAATGAAATTAGCATTCTTATCTTCTCTCCCAGCATAGATCTTAAGACAGTCTGGATGAGTTTGCAAGATTAACATGCTAGAATTTCACATAAGAATTGTTCACAGCTCCATGGATGAGTTTAAATGTAATTCAGAAATATCATGAAGGAATTTAATTTCCTAAGAATGAGCACAGACATTGCAAGGTTTAGAATGCAAAACACCACCAATATTCAGTAAGCATTTGCTGGAATTTACCTTGCTGTATACAAACATTCTGTAATTCAGTATGTACTGGTTATTTTTCTATCAGAGGTAATACCTAGTTTAATTTTTTCTCTACGCACTGAAAATTTGTAATCTTTTAATTTAGAGAAGAAGAGCATGCTGCTGGGACCTCCCTCTTTGAATAGCTTTATTCCAAAGGGAACATATTTCCCGTGCTTTGAGATTCACAGTCTTACTCCTACTTAGCAGAAACGGATGAAGTCCAAGTCCAGTGGAATCTAAAAGGAAACCATTTTGGGGACTTAGCAGGTTGCCCAGTTTAGTTTTCTAATTCCCTTAATCATGATGTGGATAGGAATTACTAACATTGCTGAGTGCTTACTAAGTCTCAGGTATCATGCTTAGTACTTAGCCTGCTTTATTTCACTGAGGATCTGTGGACATCACCATGTAAAGTAAGCTATGTACCTTCGCTTTTGTCATTCTTGAAAATGAATAAGAAGAAAAGATCTAGGATCACTCACTCTGCCTCCAGTCATCCTCTAGCTTACATCCCTTACTACAAATCATTTTGTAACTATAAAAATGAGGGCAAATTAGTCCCTGCATTAATTTTACATTATTTTTAATCAGTGTGCCTAACTGATAGTATTGTCCTAAGGACTTGAAATGTGGGTAAAATTTCGATAGAAGTGCTTTTTTTTTTTTTTCTAATTTATTATATTCATTATCACCAAATCCATACTAGGTATTTTCATTTATGTTATCCACAGATTAACTAAATTGCTAGCTTTTACGAAAGAAAGTAAATAAAGGATGAGGGAAATAATAAAACAAGTGAAGATGTTTTCATAAATAACATTATGGGAGTGTAATGAAATGAGTTGAACAGTTGGGTTTAGCCTTTGCAAAGATCTGCATGCATAAGTGTGGGTGGCTCTCAGCTTCAGCTCCCTCATCTATAAAATGAAGAGGATTGAATTCCATTTTCTTTAATATCCATTAATTTAAAGTATTACATGGTACTAGGGAACAAAAAGAAAGAAACTAATTTTTCCTAAGACTTGAACAAAGTTGAACAAGTCAGTTTGACGTTTCCTGAATATTTTGACACAGGAAAGGAAAAGTAATTTATTTTTGGCTTTTTCCTTACAGTATAATATTGATATTTTACACTGTAATCAAAGAATAGTTAGTATACTTGACCTCGGAAATATATTGAAAGTATAAATCCAGAAATATTGAAAGAGCAAACCATTGAATGATATGTAGACTTACGTTGGTTCCTGCTACCTATAATTCAAGGATGATGCTGTAATAAACATGAGAAAGGAAGTTCACTGGAGTTTTTGCAAGATTGAGAAAACTTGGCTTTCTGCACAAAACAAGTAAAGTAGTCTGCTCAGTCACTAAATATTTGAATGTTGACATCTTGTAAGACTCACAACAAAGACAAGAACCATTCACTTCAAGTACTGGCGTGTGACAGTGGGATAGCCTTGCTCTTGAGTTCCTCTCCTTTCAGAAACTTGGCAAAAAATTTCTACTTTCTATAGCAACTAAGGGTGTGAAGTTATGCACTGAAAGGGGATGCAAGCCATTCTTCCTTTTGGTTTTGTAAGTTCTTTAGTTATAAAAAAATAAAATGAGGGACATGTGGGTGGTGCAGTCAGTTAAGCGTCTGCCTTCAGCTCAGGTCATGATCCCAGGGTCCTGGGACCGAGTCCCGCATGGGGCTCCTTGCTCAGCAGAGGAGTCTGGTTCTCCCTCTCCCTCTGCACCTCCCCCCTGCTTGTGCATGTTCTCTCTCTCTCTCTTGCAAATAAATAAATAAAATATTTAAAAAATAAGATAAATAATAAAATAAAATAAGATAAAATAAAATGGTAGGGGCACCTGGGTGGCTCACTGGGTTAAGTGTCTGACTTGATTTCAGCTCAGATCATGATCTCAGGGTCCTGAGATTGAGCCTCGTGTCAGGCTTTGCACTGGCTGTGGAGTCTGCTTAAGATTCTCTCTCTCCCTCTCTGACCCTCCCACCTTCCCTTTAAAAAAATAAAGATAAAAAAATAAAAACTATTTCAAAATAAATGGTATTTTTAAAGACAAAATTCACAATATCTGATTACTTTATAGACTCAGAGCTCAGAAATTTGTCATTTTCAGTTACTGAAACACTGTGGGGGAAAAAAAAAATAGTAATAAGCAAAATGCTTTTTGAGCCACAAAGAGATAGCATAGAAATGACTGCTGGAGACAGATTGTTTTATAACATCAATATATAAACACTTATTGAGCACTTATTATTTGGCATTTATTATCCTGGGTGTATCTCACCATAATGAAATAGAATTATTTCATAAATTATTATAATGAATTACTACTTATTTCCACTTTGTAGATGATGAACCTGAGGCTCAGAAAGATGATGTAACTTAAGTCACACAGCTATAAATGACATTGTCAACATTTAATTTCAGGCAATTATGGTATAGAACTCATACATGAAGCCATGACATTTTATCACTTTTCTAACAATGCAAAAGTGATAATATGTAGCTAAAAAAATAGAGATGGCATAAGGAAATTTAAAAAAGACATTAAATATGGAAGGGACAAATATAAATATAAACAAAGACTCATCTAGGGGTGCCTGGGTGGCTCAGTCCATTAAGCGTCTGCCTTTAGCTCAGGTCATGATCCCAGAATCCTGGGATTCAGTCCCACTTCAGGCTCCCTGCTCAGCGGGGATCTGCTTCTCCCTCTGACCCTCCCTCATCTCGTGCTCTCTATCAAATAAATAGATAAAATCTTTTAAAAAAATGACTTACTTATTAATATATTTACTACAGTTATGTATTAATTGTTCCAGCAAATGATTTTATCCTTAGATTTCTAGAATTTGTGCATGGCAGGACAAGTTTACTTAATTTACTGCCTGTGATTTTTCTCATATATAAAATCGGGTTGTTTTCATTGTGGGAGATGCTGTGATAATTAAATGTTTGTAAAGGGTCTAGAACAATGATCTGGAATATTTTGAACACTCAATACATGGTAGTTGCTAATGACAATGTAATATAGCATGTGCACAGATTCTGGTATTTAGGTTCAGGTGGATCATACCACATTTTTTTGCCTGATGCTTATGTCAGTCAAAATGTTTATAATGTATTTTGCAATTGTTTTATATATAAATAAAGTACGCCAATAGTAATACAAGAAAAAAATTGAAAGCACTAATCTTTTAGAAAAGTTTGCAGAAGATATTTTAAATTTCCCAATATATTTAAGGATAAAAAATTGTCATAATCTGTTTCCAGGACTAAATGATTATTTGTTTAAATTCATCAGAAATACATAGTCAGTTGTTTAAGGTCATATACTAAAATGCTGATGCATTGTAAATGCTCACATTAAACATAAATTGCCCATGTCAGAGACAAACCATTTATATAGCACATAATCACAGATAATATTGGTTATTTTACCACCCCTTGGTAAAATGTTATAAATATTGAATATATCTAGAAAAAGCTACTTTTTTTCTGTATCAGTTCAACCTGAAAAAATGTCCCTTCTTTAATCTTAAAAGTGTGAACCCTACAAATAAAGGGAAAAGCTATTTTTTTTCAATAATGAATGATATTCATTGTGACTACATTTATTTTCATCTATTTGAGAGAAGCACCTAAAATGCTGGATAAATATAAAAGCATTTATTTTAACATATGGCTGATCTGTTGAATACAAAGGAAAATTTTTGGTGACAAGAACAGAAATAAGTAAGCATCATAGTTGGAGTTTGTCCTAAAGGTATTTGGTGATAGCTTTAGTGGATTAGGACCTGAATATATTTAAAAGTGTTTCTAAATAACAGGGGCAGAAGAGAGCCTGGAACTGTATCAGAATGGCCTATTAAAAAAAAAACATACTTATGTGTAATGTCAGGACCTAAGACTCCCAGGAGACAACACGGTCAGTAAGAGAAATACACACTACACCCCTGTGAAATCTATGAAGAGAGACTACAGATACATAGTCCTCTTGGTCAAAGCTTGCTCTGACAACTTTACCCAGAATATTGTACAAATGAGGGTTAAAGTTACTTAAAAGCTCTTCCTAGAATGATAGTGTTTCCAAGAGTTTGGCAAAGGAATCACAAGCCTACTATAGAGGAGTCACTTTAAACCCACATCTCAAAAGCTTTCCACAGAGAAATTTCCAAAGAATATGACTTAGGTTCAAAACTTACTAAAATCAAGAAAAATAAGTCATCATGAATCAGTAGGAAAATACCATTTAAAAATCAGAACTGCCAAGCTCATAAACATTGGAATATCAGGAACAAAGTATACAAAAATTATATCTAAGATATAATTTAACATCAGAGAAGAAAGTTGAATTAAACAAGCTCCTCAGTTCATGGTATCCCAACATTGGTCTCTGTGAAGTCCTTTTCTTGTTTCATTTATTTCCCTTTAACCACATCCTTGACTCCTTTTTATATTCTTGTAGGCAGTGGTTGAGGTATGTGGATATATGTCCTTGAATTGGTATGTATTTAAATATGTAGGAAGGTTTTGGGATCTGTATTTTTTATTTACATACATGCTACTTTTGTTTTACATAATTTACGCTGTGCTGTGTTTTTAAAATCTATCTTGTTTGTTTCCATGTAGTTTGTTTTAAGCTTTCCCTATTGGAGTTCCAGCTTACATAACTTCCTCTCCGTTCACACAAGCACTTCATGATGAACATCCTACATGATCCCTTATAGGACTTTATGAAAATTTGAAAGAGAGATTGAGGGAGAGAGGGAGAATATGAGTCAGGGGAGAAATGCTTGCTCCTAGGTACTTACTGAATCTGAATAAGTTACTATTAAGAATGGCGGTTTATGTCTTCCGTCTCTTCCATCTGACTTTATTCTAGTAATTAGGATTCTACAGTTGATTGTATTTGAACAATAAAGGCCAACTCCTAACTTATTGTTGAAAGTTTAGGGTTTGGTTAAAAGCTTTTAATCAAGGTTGCCAAAAAAGAAGTTCCGTGTTGTCATTATTACACAGTGTCTAGGGAATTGCTCTGTGGCTTTTAAGTATATAATACTTACTTACATACTTAATACTCTTTCTAGTATTATATACTTAAAAGCCACAGAACTTGGTTTCTGACCTGAACCTAATCTCTCTGTCTACAACTTTCTAGCTCTGTAACATTGGGCTGATGCCTTAACTTAGGAGCTTTGAATAAATATTTGTTTTATATAATTATTGTTATGACTTAGTAAAAATAACATACATAAAATGTCTACCAGAGTAATCCTGAAATGCAAATTCCATTCCCCTTTTCCACCTTCCATAATATTTAGGGTAGTGGCTCTTCATAGTTTTAGAGCACTGAGTACTTTGAAGAGTAAGTTAAAGCAATCCACCAGTTTTGTTAAAGAAAAATGTATATATATTAAATACAAAATATACAAAATATCAAGGGGATCATGGACCTCTTTTAGAGACCAAATAAGTTTTTAAAAATATTTTCAAACTTTCACCAGAGCTTCTGGCATTTACCTCTTCCCACGGAGTATAGTCGCAAAATGTGAATTAGATTCACAGCCCCCATGATTGGGATGAGGAATTGTTTATTGGGAACTGATATAACTAGCCCCAGTAGCAGCACTCCAGGCCAGCAGAAGTCTTTCTGCTCCATTTCTGTGTCAGGAGATAAAGAATGAGAACTTTCTGCACACCTTTTACAAATTATAATTTGCTTTATTTAGAACCTTCATTAATGGCTTTTGTTTTCTTGTCCTGAGGCACATGTCTCTGTCTATGCCTTTGGTTAATAGTTTCATTTTCTGGCATTATTTATTACTTGTACTTGTCAGATTTTTAATTGTATAATTAAGACACCATTGGTCTTTACTAATAAAAAATATCACCAAAGTGTTGTGACAGTGTTGTACCAAATAAATTCTAAGTTCACGAAGTATAAAAGGAAATTTAAAGATTCCAAGCAACAAAGTTATGTAACGTATTTCTCTCAGGGGCAAGCTTAATCTAGGCAATAACCAGTTTTGCTAATAACAATTATAACATAGATAATTATCAGGCTCTGTATTATTCAGTGAGATGACATTAGACCACTGACCAATGTTTGAAATGGAGAATTTTAGGAAAATAAAATTAGGGGCAAACAAGTAGACATTTTTCCCCCAGTTCCTTTCTATGAAAACAGCAATATTGAAAAATGTATAAAACCAGTTTAGAACTACGAGGAGTTTTCCTTGAGACAACAAAACTGAAGTCTAGAAAGTTAATGTCATTTGCACAAGGTCAGGTACTGATTGGGTTTTCTCCATTCCATTCTCATCCCAGTCAACTTTGCTGATAAGTTTTTGTTTTTGTTTTTTTCTTTCTCTTTTAGTTTCTTTTTTCCTCTACACTTTGGACGTGCTACTGCTTGGCCCCACTAGTAACATTAGTAGTTTACAGACACCCATGCCTCTGGGACATGGAGGTTTGGGGAAAGTAGATGAAAATATTTATACCAAATTCCATAAGGCAATATACCTTTTTTAGTGAAGTAGATTTTCTTTCAAATGAATATTGATTTATACAAATTCAAACTGTTTAATGTTTAAAAAAAACACATGCATATAGATTACCATCATCAGTTAAAACATATGCTCATAGGTACTTATATAAATGGAACAATGTATGCTATTTGATCATGCATTATTTTTATCTTTAAGATAATTTTTCTTTGGGGGGAATTATTTCTGAGTCTTGTCTTTCTTATTCTCACGTTTATGAAATGAGGCTTTTTAAAAAATGCTTTTATATTTTTTCTCTTACATGAATTGTATCGTACAACCAGCTTTTTGGCCTTTTTCTTCTTTTAATGTGAATAACTCTGAGACAGATGAGTACTGGAACAAAGCACTCCCAATTCTCTCTGTGAGAAATCTGCTGACACCTGAACTGGCTTCTATTGGAATTTGTTTTTGGCTGATCTTTACATGACCTTTGAAATCCTGGCATCTGACCTACCTCCAGCTTGGACTCCATGGCTCTAAGCCTAGCTGCTTCAGGGACTTTGTCTTCCCAATCTTGAATTTTCTGGACCTCTCCATCTGTCTTAACCCTATGGAAGCCAAGATATGAGGAGCTAGGAGCTCTGGACCTCTTTTCCAGGCTTTACCCTATGAAAAATCAGCTATGTAAAGCAAAATACCACACACTATTTCTTAGTAGCTGTTGTGTCCCCAGTGAGGGTACCAGTGCTGAAAGTTATGCTCATTGAGGGGAAACCATGAGCAAAACTGGAAAATTCAAGATACTGGGAAACTTTTGGTATTTAAAAAAAAAAAAAGAAGAAAGAAAGAAAGAAAAAGAAAAGAGCTTCAGCCAGATGATTCAATATTTTACTTCAGGAGTTCTTCTAGATGAGAGATGGCTAAAGTTAACAGATAGATAGATTGAAATTTTAGAAAATGTCCAAGACCATGAGTCCAAAAATAATATTTTTAGTACTACATTCTTTCACACTCTGATGCACTTCTTGGTTCTGGCTTGGGCTATTGACAGATGTGCCAACATTCTCCTGGGGAAAAAATGGAGTCCTCACAGGGCTTCTGCCCAACTGGAAAAGGGAAATTCCAGCCATCTCTTAATAAAGCATGTGCTCCAGAGATTTGCAACTCAATTTTGTAGACCTAATGAGTTTGAAGATGATTGGAATAAACATTGAAACTTTGGTAGCAGCTTAGCCGAATTCTGGCTAATCTCTATGTCCTCTGTGGTTTGCCCTTCACAGATGCAAACTCCTCACAGCTATTGCTAACCGAGATTATTAGTGCCATACAAAGCCAATTGAAAGCAAGTCGAGTGACAGTCCTTGTTGTGTATCTTTAATTTACAAAGGGAAATTCTCTGGGCAGTTTTCATTAGCTTCTAGCAAGTTTAATTGGATGAAAACATTGCTTTCGTGATCTTTGATACCATGTGTTGGTACAAATTAAAGCATAGCAGCTTCTAGTCATGGAATTTTGCTTCTCAAATGCCTCCAGAGGGTTAGGCTAGATAAAGGAGGGTCCTTAACAGAATTATTACAAACCTCCAAGGGTGCAAATTGATACTCGTGAATATCAAGATTTAGTACCAAACAAAAGAACAAAAGTTCAGATAAACATATGCATAATCAAACGTTCATGAGAAACATATAATGTGTTCAAAACAGATATTACATTTTGGGGTTCTGTGTTACATGAAATGGTGTCAGGCACTTTTATGGAAAGATTTGTTATAATGTATCACAGTATATGAATCTTGTCTATGTGGTATCATAACATATTGACAGTTTTCTGACTGATTTGAATTTGTATAATCACTGATGGCCTATTAACCCAATTTGGTCAATAGGAAGCATTCAACCCTGGTTATTTTGTTTATGATTACACTGATTACCCCAATGAAGTAATCTTTTGGCTTGAAAAATAAATTAATCTTCTGCAGTTAGGAGAAGGTAAAGAGAGAAGGCAGCAGACTAAGATTTAATGTATTTGCCTAATAAGATAATCACAGGAATAGTCATGTCCAGATCTTCTGATTGAAAAACACCATTGATATTTCTGAGATGGTCAGTCCCTGGAAGGCAGACCCTCACTAACCAAAACCATAACTTCCTAAAGCAATGCCAATTACTAAATATGACTGCTTCACAAACCAGAATACTTCGATTGGCTTTTAAGGGCATTCACTCCTCCAAAGGAAGTCATGCATCTCTTTGTGAATTCCTTAAAAAAAAGCAAGGGGAAATCCTGAGGGAAATGTCACAGTCATGATAATACACATTATCCACTTGCCCTATCTGGGACTATCTCTGCCAAATGGAATGAATGTTGATGTCATCTACTAACTCTTCTTGGTGTTGATATATTCAGACTTGTTGTATCTTCCATTGGCTAGATTCCAATGGGTAGGCCTCAGAACATGCCTTCACGTTCCAAGAAAGGTTATCACCTTAAACAAACAAAAAAACTCCTTAATGATGTGAGTCCAAGGATACATTTTTAAAACATAACAGATATGTATCATGGATGTCTCTACTCCCTATTCTAGTGGTGGTGGCAGACATCAGAGCACTGTGATCCAGGCATTAGGAAAACTTCATGAGAGTGATTTGGGCTACCACTACTAGCCCATGACGATGAGTACATGAGGAGAAAAATTTAGGTCCTACTCTATGTCATGAGTTTGGGAAAGCATTCTCTTCTTATTAGGAAAACATATCCAAATGATCTCTATGGGAATAATCTCCTTTATCAATGGCAAGCCCCTGTCATAATTCTTAGTAATTTGAGATTCTGATGGTATTACTTTCAGGCTTGTCCCTACTTCCAGTGTATGTGTTCTATTTAGATAATGCAGTTTCGTATTTTACAATAATAGGTTCAACTAGACAACGGTCAAGTTAGCAGAAAACTTTAAAAGTTTGGAAGCATTCGAATGGTGTCTAGAAACATTTTAACCTTTTTAATATAAATTATGCATGCAATTAAAATATTACTAATAATTCATTTGCTTGAATAGTCAGAAACTTTAAATATGATATGTAGCTATTTGATTCTACTCCATTTTTTTAATTAGGAAAAAATGAAATCATTTTTAGCATTAAAATCTTTAATAATGTTTTAAACGAAAGATCATGCTAGTGGTTGTAAAGAACTAATTCTAATTTCTAGAATAAATCAGCAAAACACATTTTCGCTGTTTAGAAAATGTTTCCTGAAAGAAAAAAAAAGGGAACATTTGTATGCAAGCACATGCTTCCCCTTCTTATGCAAATCTCAAAAATGTTTTAATTTTCCTGAACACTTAATTGACATTATACATAGCAGTGAAGGATTCATACAGAATCACGTTTATGTGAAAGCGAAGGTTTCTGTTGAGCAGTGCAGACTTGAAAGCCTAGCCAGGAAATTATAATAAGCAACTAAGTAAACATTTAAGTAAAACGTGTGCTACAATGATGGTGGTGTATTGGGGTGATTCTTAGTGGATGCATAGGAGACAGATGATGAGAAAAAATGCTGCTTGTACCCTGTGGTGGTGCTGAGTTTCTCTCTCTTATTATCCCCAAACGTCCATGGTGGATGACGGAATATTTCTTCCATCTTCTCCTTTTCTATGTCTGCCCAAGGAAAGAGAACAATTCTTTATCTCTGATAAGGCTTCAGACACCTTGCCGAACACTCCCCAGATACCTATGGACTTCAGCGGAAGGAGAATGGGAGGGCGGGCGCCCAGGGGCTCTAGGCATTTCAGTGAGCCACACCTTGGCTCTTTCTCTTTCTCTTTCTCTGCTCCACTGGATGCCACTTCTCCTCTGAACCAAATGGGAGAAAGCTTAAGAGATTTCAGAGTTTTGCCCCTATGTGGTTTCGATTCTTTTAATTCACAAAAGGCAAGATTTAATTCTCCCTCTAACTGTAAAATTAAACTGGATTCCCTTGGATCCAGCCAGAAAGCCATTCTAATTATCACACTCTGTGCAGAACCATTAACCTTTCTAATTTATCCTAATCTCATGTTCTCAAATTGGACGCAAAACTCCCCAATTCACTTCTACCTCATACCCCTCCCTCTGTAGAACACCATCTTCTTCATGGATCTGGACAGGCCTATTGGAAGACCTTAAAGAATCATTCAATCTTTTATAGTAGTGCCCGCATCTTCTTTATTGAGACTTCCTGTTGTGAGATGTCTCAGACACATAAAAGGTAAGGAGGGATCCAGTGAGCATATTTTTATATCACCTTGGTCCCAAGAACCACAGACTGAGGCAGAATGTGCAGTAAGGAAAGCTTGGGTCTAGAACTGGATCCTCTGGGTTTGAATCCTGCCTGTCACATACTGGCTAAGTGGCCTTGGCAAGTTACTTAACCTTTCTGGGCCTCTAAACTCTCCTCTGCAAAATAGGGGTTAACATTCTAGGGTTATTGGGAGGAGTAAATGCATTAATATATGTAAAATAAAATAAAATTCTTGGGTTACCAGGAGGAATAAATATATTAATATATGTAAAACACTTGGACATGTGCCTGGCATTTAGTAAAGCACAATGTAGGTATTTCTTACTCTTACTTAAAAACTAAAACTTAATGGAAAGCTTAATAGATTTCAGATCTTGCTCCTTTGTGGTTTTAATTCTTTTAATTCACAAAAGGCAAGATTTAATTCTCAACATGAATACAGTTAAATCACCCAGTGATTGATCTATCTATAGAGAGAGGAATATATGTATTTATATATACTCTCTCTCTCTCTCTCTATATATATATATACTATATATACACACACACAGAAGAATGATGTTTTATACACATGCGCGTGCGCACGTAAATTTACATATATTTAAATACATGTGTGTAATTTACATATATTTAAATACATACATATAATTTACATATATTTACATACATGTGTATATATAAATTTAAGTAGTACACAATATTGCACATGTTTTAATGTCATATATTAAAACATATATTCTTTGGTTACTCACTGTTACCCTCAGCATTATACTATGAGATTTATTTATACCAATACGGGTGGCTCCAATTAATTCATTTCTAATTCATTCAGGTATTCTAGTAAATGGATATACCACAATTTTATTATCGATTCTCTTGTTAATAAATATTTATGCTACTTTTAATTTTTCCTGTGAAAACACAGCTGCCATGAACATTCTTTAGATGTCCCTTTCTTCTGGTGCCTCATGCTTTCTGTTGCGTACATATACAAAAGAATGGAAATGCTGAGTCTTAGAATACGTAGCTTTTCTACTCTCTTAGATAACAGCAAATTGCTCTTTGAAGTTGTTAAGCTAATTTGCTCTTTGGATAGCTATCTTTAAGACTTCCCATTGCATCACAGATTCAACAAAAACAAATGCTTAGCATCTTCAGAGGATCCAATATTTTGGCAATGTCATATTTTGGTGAATGTCATAGTGTGAGTGATTCTTCATCGTGTATGTTTTGCAATATTTTTATTCTTGTCCCATTTTCGGCATTTTTACTTAGGTTTACTGACGATTCAGATTTTCTCTTTTGTGAATGTTATTTGCCCATATTCTGTGTTGTCTTGTTCTTGATTTTGTAGAATATTCCTTATGCCAGTAACTTGTTGTTTATATGTTTCAAATATCTTTGATAATCGCTTATGTTTTCATTAAGTTTTTAGTGATAGGACACACACCACTTTAACATTTTAATATAACCAGCAATTTCAGTATTTTTTAATAATTTAGGATTTGGGGATTTTGTCTAATAAATAGTTTATGTTAGAGCGAAAGAAAACAAAATATATATATATATATTACATGATGTTATTTATCGTGAAACTATGCATGGAAAAGGTTTGGAGTAGAAATCTGATATAAATGTTGAACGTACTGTGATAGACTGAATGTCTGTGTTTCCCCAAAATTTATATGTTGAAATCCTAACCTCTAAGGTAACTTTATTAGAAGGTAAGGCCTTTGGTAGGTGATTAGACCATGAGGGTGAAACCCTCACGAGTGGACTAACGTTCTTATAAATGAAACCCCAAATAGCAAACTTGCCCATCCACCATCAGAGGACATAGAGAAGGCAGCCATCTATGAATCAGGAAGTGGGCTCTCAGCAGGTGCCAAATCTGCTAGCACCTTGATCTTGTAATTTCCAGCCCCCAGAACTGTGAGAAGTATATGTTCATTGTTTATAAGCCACCCAGTCTCTGGTATTTTGTTCTTAAATAGGTGAAGTCAAATGGCTTCTACCATGTCATGTTATTTTAGGCAACTTTTTTCATCCTTTTTACTTTGCTCTTCACAAAAATTATGTTATTTTATCACTATTCTGCCAAGAATTCCCTAAGTAATAATAGAAGTTTAAGAGACTGTGAGTTGTTCTACAGGCACAAACACACATACACACTCAGTGGACTCAAGGCAGCAGTCTAATTGTCAAGATGGAAGGCACTGGGAAGAAATACAGTCCGTGGAGTGTGACTTCCTCTTCACTTGGAATCCCGTGGGGATCAGACTTACTGAAGATCCTCTGCTGATTAAAATGGCAATCTCTCTAGAATCAGTATGCAAAACACACCCTACAGCCTTCATCCAGATTCTTCAAGTGTTTTGATAAATAACATCCCCTGATTGAGTGTGTTTTGAAAGGGGAGCTAACTGGGGAATGAGAGCAAAATGGTGACTAACCTGGAAAGAAGAGGACAATTATCAAACAGCAAGCAGCCTCCATATAAATAATGTGTGTCTCTCCATGACCCACGCTTTGGCAGCTGGTTGCTGCTTCACTCCAGCAAGCTGAGGTTTCTCCTCCTGATTAGGTCACCTCCCTTGATGATCATAATTCTTAGTGTCACAACAACACAGAAACAACAATAAAGCAACGATAACAACAAAGCCTTCTGGGCATTGACATTGCTTTCATCTCTGCAACTTGCATGGTTTTGTAAATTGTCTCCACTTTGTAAACGTGCAGAGGCAGACGACTGGGTTTCTTTTCAAACTGGAGCTTTTATCTAACAAATGATACCATCAAAATCAGACAGTAGTAGGGGATCCTTTACCCCTCTCCTGGCAAAGCACTTTTATCATTATTCTCCAACTGATAAGTTTGAACTGTTTGCTCCAGAGGGATTAGACAGGAGATAGTTCATTTTTAAGGATGCTCTGTTGGTGCATTGTGGAGGGTGGAAATTCTCCAGTGAGTCTGGGCAGGTAAGTAGTTCATAACGATAATTCAAAGCCTCTCCTTCCTGAAACGAATATACATTTATCTCAGTTACTCAGTTTGGGATAAAATATGGATGCATTTGCCAGGGAGCCTTACCATTTCCTCAACTTTCCTGTAAGCCCTAACATCCCACCCGCCAACGTATTCCTTGTAGGTTCTTCTCCATATTTAGCTGTGTATGGAGAGCATCTCTCCTGTCCCTCCTTTGATACCTGTGGGGAACCAAACACTCAGGCTATTTCTTTTGCAGGGAAACAGATAGGTATATAGGAAATTACAAACTGGGGGATGTTAAAAAATGTTCCAGACATGGTCCTTGGTTAGCAGTCCCTGACTCCCTTCTGAGATGGTAACTAGACACCGTATTGTTTTTATGGCTCCAAGAAGACCAATTCTTCCCCAGTGTAGACCGAGGAGATAATCCAAGGGAGAAATATAAATGTCTATTTTTCTCATTTGGGCAGTTTCCATGCCTGGGGATTTACACTGGGTAATACTCTTTTTCTTACGCCTCTACACCTCACTGAAAAACCCTTTGAACATTTCTTACCTATCCAGAGAATCAAGTAGATTCTTTGTGTTCGCCATCTGTTACCTAAATGTTTTATGTAGGGGTGAAATGTGTTTTGGTATCTTGGAAAATTCTTCATTGTTTTATTTAGGACAAAATAGAATTTGTAACTTAACAAAGGCAGGTGCTCCCCTACACTCTACCTCCTACACACATACACACAAATTCTGTATGAATGTAGACTTAATCATAGTGCACTATAAAAGCAACAAAAATCTATAGATATTGTATCATCGTTGTTGTCATAGCTGCTATATACCTCATGATTTTTTTATACAACTTTTGTTTTAAATATTTAAAGTGTATGGAAACAGAGCTTCTGATTTTATTAATCTGAATTTAAATATTTCAGGTAACATTTTTTTGTTCGTCATAAATTTAGTTCTCATTATCTCTGGTAAGATCTATCATTTGTGATAATATTAAAATTAAGTATCATTTTTTGAACTATTAAATTATAGAGTTGAAAATTAATCCAGTGACATGCAGGTAGTAGTTCATTCATCCTACTCACCCATGTGAGCTTTCTGTTACTCATTAAAATTATTTATTCAGATTGCATGGTGTGTGTTCAAAAGCAAACCTAAGTAAGCACAAAAAATTATATGTATTGTTTAAATATTGATTTTCCTGGATTCAAAGCCTATTCATCTTAAATTGGGTCGTAGAGAAATTAATGTTCAAATTACACAGAAGAAAAACAAGACTCCAAAAGTTCAATGACTTTGTATAGACCTATGACAAAACCCTGGATTCTGAATTTCTAGTCACCAGAACTATAAATCTAGAAATTGATGGTAGCACCATGTCTGTCACTAACAAGTTGGCCAAGTCTTAAAAAATTTTGTACCTTTTCTTGCCATATCTGAATTACAAAATATGGAGGCCAGGTAGATACTTTTTAAAGTAATACTTGTTCTAATATTTTGATCCTAGTATTCTGTGATTGCATTAATACCTATATTCTACCAAGCCTGCTTGTCTTCTTAGTTCAGATTTGCAGATTAAAATTAAGAGCTCTCACCTCCCCAGAAGGGCTAGTTCTGCAATTAGAATTGGGGATTCTCTACCATTAATGGAGAATAGTTACCATATGAGCTTTCAGATAAAAAATAGCCTTCTAACTTATGTGTTTGCACTGCATATGGCACAAATTTCAGGTATAGAAATATAATTCCTCTAGTTTCCTCTCCAGAGTTGAGGAGTAAGCAGTCTTTCTGTGGAATATTAAAAATGCAATATTGATTTTTGGCTAAGTAATTTGATCATTTAGACACATTAATCAATGCAGTTTTCAGAGTGCATTGAATAACTGGTGATCAGTGATATGGCAAGCATATTCAGTCAATGGTCAAGACAAGCAGCAAGATGATAGGCAGAAAGAGTGTCTACAAATCTTAAAGTGGTTTGATATCCCTAAGATATTCTATTACCATTGAACCAATAAAATAAATGACTGAGGTGAAAATGGCATCCAGGGTGAATGTTCAATCCTTTCTACTTTAGGGAAGACAGATCCATATGTGAATACTTCAGAGATTTTTCAGGAAAGGCATTCAGAAACTTGTTTATTCCTGTAGTTGACCCATATGATAATTACATCAAACAAACCCTTTGTGATGGACAAAATGAGGCAGAGTATTCAGTTGCTACATCCTTTCTACTAAAAGTGTGATCCACTGATGAGCTACATGGCAACACATGAGTATGTGTTAGAAATGCAGAATCCCAGGCACCCCCTTTCTTCAAAATACTAAATGAGAATCTGTTTTTAACAAGATGTATATACAGTTTAAAGTTTGTAAGGTATTTGGAAGCTTTCAAACTTTAAAAATCGTATTCTCCAAAAGTCAGGCCAGAATAGCTAATAATTAACATCTGTTTGCGGGGTGGGGTGGGGTGGGGGAACGTTATGACAAACTTATTTAACATAGAGGACACCTTTCTCCAGAAGAGGCATTTTCTCCATCTCATTTCCCCTGGAGGCCAGAGGCTGGCAAGCAAGGTGATGTTGCCACCAGGAGCTGCTGCTCTGCGCCCCATAGCTGGCCTGTTTCCTACTCTGAGGTTTGCATTTTGGGGATTTCCTTTGGGAGAGTAACAAAGCTACCAGCTCCATTATTCTTCACCCCAAGAACTTTAAGATCAAATCCCATCAACAGGCAGCCCCTCGACCACTGAAAATTTCAAATTTTTTAAGGCAATAAAAAGTGGTTATTCCATGAAGCTGGAAACTTGGAGCATTTTGGTTTTGTTTTTGTTTTTCTTTTTTACTCTTGATTTAAAACAAACAAAAAAAAGGATCCTTTACTTCTTGTCAACATCTGTAACTCAATCACAGAAGCTTCTCTTTCCCTGGCCAAAATGCCTTCTTATTTCTGGACTTGAGACAAATGCTCTCCCCTTTATAATACACACTAAACCAGATTCATTTTCATTGTTTTTGCTGAATCTCAGAGAACCATGATCCTTTTTATAGCGCTTATCTGAATGTATAATACACCCTTATTTGTGACACAGATTCTTACTGTCTTGCCCTTAGAAAGCAGCAAGTGTATCTCATTGCTGTGTATTCCTTTTGCTTAGCACAATGCCTGACCCACAAGAAGGGTTTAGTAGTATTGCTAATTAAATGAACAAAGGAATATGAGACTCAAAGAGGTTAAGTAATCGCTCAAAATGTCACACAGACATGAGATGTTTCTAACTATAAATTCTGTGCTACTGGTTCTACAGCAATGTTTTTTCCAACCTGGCTGCATCCCAAACCAATTAAATCAGAATCTCTGGATATGCAGTCTTTGTACTGGTATTGGTAAGGTCCTCTAAATATTTTAAGTGCGACTAGGGCTGAGAGCCACATTCTCTACTTTGCACTCTTGTCTAATATAATGGTACAAAATCTTCTAGTATAATAAAGCACAGTAATTGAGGAAGTCAAAATAAACTTACAAATTGGGAGGAAAACACAAGGAATGAAAAATGTTTAGTCTCAAGTAATGACATCTCAAAAGGAACTTGCTACCTGTCTTTAGCTATTTGAGAGTTGTTGTGTTTTTGTTTTTGTTTTTGTTTTTGTTTTTAAAGTGAGATTATACTTATTCTGTGTATTCTCAGGAGGCACAACTCAATCATATCTGAGCAAATTGTAGGAAGGCAGTTTGGGGCTCAGTATGAGGAGACCACTTTTTGGAATTGAACACTGAAAATGAGAGGAATATGCTGTTAGAGATGTTTTGGTAAATCTTGCTGGGTGGGCTGGTAAGGTACAAATGCTGAATTAGGTTAGTTAGAACCCAGCTGCATGAGACTCTGATTTTGTATGTCTCAGAATATCTGTAAGTTTTATTTAAAAAATTCAGTAATAATAATACTAAAAAGGATGATAGTGAATATTCGTTAAAAGTTTATTGTGGGCCAAGCACTATCTTAAAGAATTTATATTATCGTATTAACTCTGATAAGCCTAAAAACAACTTGATGCTGCTAGTATAATTAATAGCCCCATTTTAATGGAGAGGAAACACAGACACAGATTAGTAAACCTGCACAAGGTTATTAGCCAGAAATTATTGAAACAGGAATTCAGACTCAAGAGATCTAACCTTGAAGCCTGAATTCTAGGTCATTTGGTTCCAATCATCCATATAGATTGTTGGTATTTATCAAACAACTGGATACTACCTACTGTTACTTTTATAGACACGCATAAATTCAATCTATGTGCTTTCAGATACAAAATAAAATCATTAGGGAAGAAGAGATTAAATTTAGTTCTCCTCTTAAAAATTGAGAAACTATGACCATATGTTTGAAATAGCAAAAGTTAAAACTCTGTTTTGTTGGCTTAAGGTATTAAAAAGATACGCTTGATCTTTCCATTGAATGATTGAAAGACCAGCTCAGGTGCAACTTCTCAAAACCTCAACTCAGAAATTTCAATAAAATAGAAATATCTTCTATTCTTCTAAATAACATCACCAACAATTTTTAAGGATAATAAAATTGTTTGTCTGGATCTTCCTAGATTTGTTTGTTATTAGATCTGTAGTAAACTCACAGTTGGATTAGTTTTGGTTCTTAGAAGCTAGTATGGGTTTTCTTGTATGTGTCATCATATGGTTAAACATGTTGGATGTGCATGTCTCCATGGGAAATGGGTGTTCTGGGGTTCGTATTATCTAATGACCATCCCGAAACCTGTATCCTCCAGGGTAAATAATAAGGTAAATATCTTTGCTTTTAGGTTGGGGAAAAAAAATAGAGTATCTTCCTGATTAACTTTGTGAACTTCTGTAGCGTATCCTTAAGACCTCAGTTTACTCCTCTCTGAAGTGGAGAAAATTATGCCAACCTCAACAGGTTTGATGAGGGTGAAATGCAATAATTATCTGAAATACTTGGCATAGTTCCTGGTTCTCAGCATATGTTAGGCAATTTTTGATTGCCTTTCTGTTTCCCTCTTTTATTCTCTGTTTCATCATCTTTCAAATGGGGTCAATACAACTCCACAACTTAATCCATAGTGGTGTCATGAAGATAAAAGTGAATTAATATATGTTCAAATGCCATGAAAACTATCATTTACTATTTGCACTGATCACTTAGTCATCTCCCTTTTAATTATTTAGTTGCCTATCACTTTTGAGTTGCTCTTACATTTTGAGTCTCCAGAAATAAGTAAAAAACATGTCTTGGGGCAGGCTAGGTGGTACAGTCTGTTAAGCATCTGACTCGTGATTTTGGCTCAGGTCCTGATCTCAGGGTTGTGAGACTAAGCCCCACGTCAGGCTCATTGCTCAGTGGGGCATCTGCTTGGGATTCTTTCCCTCTCCCCCTGTCCCCCCACTTTCTCTCTCTCCCATCCTGGCTCTCACTCTCTTTCAAATAAATAAATAAATGAAAACTAAAGTATGTGTCTACTCTATTGAAGGCACTGTAGAAACGTTACTTAAAAAAAACTTCGTAAAGTTTAATACGTACCAAAGTTTTCCCAGGAAGACAAAATACTAGAAAGTGCTGAAGAATGTTGCTATAGTAATTGCCATCTGCATCCCATTCAGATCTGTTCTCATCTTCCCACACAGTTCCAGTGTTCAGTAGCAATGGAGGTCACTGTATGGCCAAAGAAAGTCTCTCATCTCCCCTGTTTAATCCTACTTGGGTTTAAGTTCCTTGTTGCCATTGTCTACAGAAGGTGAATATTTCTACTAGTATCAGGGAAATTGACCAATTTCTCCTCTTATTCAAGCTTATTAAGGCCAGGCTCTTTCAATTCTCTTTCTTTATAAATATCTGCTTCTTCTCAATGCATACATTATTTTGATTCCATTTGAAACTTTTACTACAATGATGAACTGCTTGTGTTGTGTTTTTCTTTACTAGAAGTACATAAAGAGAAATGATGCAACTTTGGTGTGAAGTTAGGCCAATGGCTCTTCAGAATAAAAGCATTTTTCCCCAAATAAATCATGTTTGCATTTACCTGATAGTGACAAAGAGACAGAAGAACTATGTTCGACAAAGCATATTTATTATTATGAAGTTCTCAATAAATAGAACAAAGAACAGGCTGTGATGAATTATGTTTTATTTAGGAGTACGTTTACAAAATTGTTAATAAAAGGAATATTGACTTTAAATAAAAGGCATAGTACCTAGTTTTTTATATACATCATCAATAACTACAAATAGGTTTCACCCCAATACTTTAGGCTAACAGAAATAATAGACTTAACTTTCCCTGGGAGTAGGAACGAATTCTCATGTAACCAATTTAATGAAACTGAATAACGCATCATCACAGATCAAAATAATAGTTTGGTGAATACATCCTTCCGTACAAGATTTTTTTAAAACTTTAAAAAAAAAATTCAGTCAGCTGGAATATGCAGTTTATAGGAACAAAGGTATCTTTTGTTTACCCGAGAGAAAAAAAATAGCTACATATTTTCTGGCGGCAAGGATCACTGCGTTGTAGGAGTAGGAAGAAAGGGGTTTTTAGGAGTAGGAAGAAAGGGGTTTTGTCCTGCAAATTTGGATGGCACACTGTAGAAGTGTAAAACTTCTCCTAAGTGTTCAATTTTATATTTTTCAACGATCCAGATCCTCATATTGAGAGCCCATTTACACACAGACTGATTTGTTTAGGCCAGAGGAGCAGGCTTACCCACCAAAAGTCATTCAAAATCATCAGGAATTTTAAACCTGGGCCAAGAGGAGTAAACTCCAGTTCCACAATATCCACAGTTTAAAACCGATTAAGTGCTACTTTAAAAATACTCAGGGATATTTAGGAACAGAATTCATCCAGAAATCATCCTGATAATTTTCTCCCATAAACAGAATATAAATTGGTGGTGATTGTCTATCTCCCTGATGCCATTTCAAGGTAGTTTTTTTTACATCTTTGTTATAACAGTTGGTGGTTTATACTGAGATTGACGTATGTTTGTTTACAGGTTTGTTTTGTTTTCTTTTCTGTTTTTTTGGTGGTGTTTTTTTTTTTCCTTTTCTTTATTTCTTTTTTTCTTTTTTTCTTTCTCCAAGTGTTGTTTGTTTTATAACAAAGCGGTGATGTATTGAAAAGCTCAGGGCCTTTTTGCTCAGGTAGAACTGAGTTCCAGTTACTCTGCTACCTGTGGGATTTTGAACAAGCTTTCTAGACTTTCTGAAACTCAACATTCTTGTTTATAAAACCAGGGTAATATATCTTGGAATGCTAGAGATAAAAGTCAGCATAATACCTAACACTTAGCCAGTGCGTTCCTATTATTATCTGAGCAAATGAAATGAAGACCAACACTGATGAGAATCCATCAAGGTGTGCTCTCTGAGGCATAAGGGATGACTGATGAGATGTCTATGTATTTTTCAAATTCAAAATATGTTTTCCAGATCCCTAAATTATCCATTGATGCTTTGGATTATTACAATTAAATTTAGAACAATAGATTTGCAAAAAAAAAAAAAAAAAAAGCATTTGTTTATCCCATGGACTCCTGTTTTCCTTAAGAATTTCATAAACTGTTCTATTTAAACTTTTCTGAAACTTTTATTCCGTGTCCCACTTTTTTTTTTTCCCCCTTCAGAGCACCCTTATATCAAGCAAGTGAAAGACAATTTATCCAGAATCATTCTAGCATGTCATGGTTCTATTTAGCATTGTGGTGAATAAAATGACAGCTCACAAGGGCGCCTGGGTGGCTCAGTTGTTAAGCGTCTGCCTTCGGCTCAGGTCATGATCCCAGGGTCCTGGGATCAAGCCCCGCATCCGGCTCCCTGCTCGGCAGGGAGCCTGCTTCTCCTTCTCCCACTCCCCCTGCTTGTGTTCCCTCTCTCGCTGTGTCTCTCTCTGTCAAATAAATAAATAAAATCTTAAAAAAAAAAAAAAATGACAGCTCACAATCCCTGCCCTGTTTTTGGTCAGGATTTTCGGTCCACAGTTCAAATGAAACTTCAGCATTTTCCTTGATGTCCAAAGTGATTTGGCAAACAGAATTTGGAAGAAGAACATTTCTGCTTCTGCTATGCAAGGCCCGTATGCTCCATAAATATCATTTAGCATCTCCATGGTGCATTCTG
Organism: Mirounga leonina; assembly: GCF_011800145.1. Taxonomy (NCBI): domain Eukaryota; kingdom Metazoa; phylum Chordata; class Mammalia; order Carnivora; family Phocidae; genus Mirounga; species Mirounga leonina. The sequence continues at coordinate 43,905,173 of NW_023270433.1, read as the reverse complement.
CGTGCACTCTGCTTTATAATCATTGCTATGGCCATTAGCATAAAAATGCTTTTCTCCAGTCTTTTTTTCCATGCTTTAGCTTTGAAATTTTATCCTTATTCATAGTTCAAGAACTTTGCAAACAAATAAGATGCTGCACAGAATACTTTAGGCCGCTTCGATCCCAGGACTAATCTGTACTTTGTAGCATGAAACAAAGTTAAGCAAGCATATGGCCCAGGACAGTAGCAAAAATAATAATATGCTACAAGACGTAAGAACAGAAATGTTTATTAAGGCCACTAACTCTAAAATTATTGTTTGTTGCTCTTACAAAATTTAAGCCCAATCATAAAAATAAACATGTTTGTCCTATTATGTATATTATATATAATGTATGTTTAAAATAATATGTATATTGTATTATATATGTCTATTTGTGTGTATGTATGCACAGTATACATTTACATATACATCACATATATTTTACTTACTACATATGAATTTAAGTGTATATATATAATTTTGTATATACACTATATATATTTAGCTTAGTGTATATATATATAAAACATACATAGTATATTTACATATGCACATACATATATATTCTTGTGTTTCTTTTTTTACTTTTATATTGATCATATATTTTATATAAAATGAAATATCTGAAGGAAATTGCAAAGTAAAGGCAGGGATGGGATTAGTAGGGAGAAATGTATACGTAGAGTCATTTGTAGTTTATAAATGTGAGGTAAACATTTGTTGGGAAAAAAAGCAGAGGGGGACACAGACTGTCATAGAAGCCACAGTGCTCATGGGAGAAAACCAAGCAAATTGCCCAGCACAGATTTTTCTGATTCTGAGACTTGAGAGCAGCTTTTTCTGTAAAGTATAAAAAAAGATAAATGATGAAGTAGACAGAATAAGTTTTTTTTCTTTATAGATTTTGACCATTGAGATTACGCACAAAATATATAACTCCTAATGTGCAGGCTGCTTTTTCTCTATGGATCTCTTAGGCATAATGCACCTGGGTGGCTCAGTCGGTTAAACGTCTGCCTTCGGCTCAGGTCATGATCCCAGGGTCCTGGGATCGAGCCCCGCGTCGGGCTCCCTGCTCAGCGGGAAGCCTGCTTCTCCCCCTCCCTCTGCCATTCACTCCGATTGTGTTCTCTGGCTCTCTCTATCTCTCTGTCAAATAAATAAATAAAATCTTAAAAAAATACAAGAAAATGCAAATCTTTGAGTCAAGTTTTCCCTTTATAGAATACTATTACCACGTTTGGAAGTGGCATATATCTTAATAGAGGCATTGTTTCACATAACAGACATAATTTTAAAGATTTGAGTTAGAATCAAATTTTGGTAAGAGAGGGTCTCTATTTTAAATAATAAGGTGTTTTTATTTGTAATCTCACAACTGGGTCTTTTGATAAACAGAAGTTCTCACTTTTAGTGAAGTTTACATAAAGAAAGCAGGGGAAAAAGACAACCAACTCATTAAAAAAGAAAAAGAAAAATTTTACTTTATAAAAAATGGCAACTACATAGCCCATAAGCCTGTCAATATGTTCTCAATATCATCAGTCATTAGTAAATACAAATTATGATAACTATCAGATATAACTACACATCCATCATAATGACTAAAACAAACAGAAGAGCACACATGCATTTATTAAAAGAAATATATACAAGAATATTAATAGCATTTATCGTATTGGCTGCAAAATAGAAACCATTCAAATGTCCATCCACAGTGTAATGGATAAATGTGTTGTGGTATATTCATTCCATGAACCTCGATATCACTGTAAAATTTCACAAACTCCAGCTTCATAAGACAACATGGTTTTCCTCACAAACATAATGTTAAAAAAAGTCAGACCTACAAAAGGACATACTACATGATTCCTTTTATATGAAGTTCAAAATAGGCCTCGCTAAGCTATGGGGAGAAAAGACAGAACAGTGGTTACCTTTAGGTGGTGATTAGGACAGACTAATCGAGGAAGCTTGAGGGAAGTTTCCAGGGTGCCGGCAATATTTGACTCATGGTTGTGCTGATAGGAAATTTCATAGGCTCTTGAAAACTTCAAAATTAAGGGGACTTCCTATATAGAATAAGTCAAATTCGTTAATAAAGCAAAAATGGAACCTAGAGAATAAAGCCTCAAAAGTGTGTGCATCTTTGCTGTGTAATGCAATTTCTCGCACTCTGATGGCTGTCCTTGATATTCACCTCTCTTATAGCACCGATTCCACTGTGTTGCATTTATCTCTTACATCTTTGTCACTTTGATTAGCCTGGAAATTTCTTTTGGGAAAGAAATACAAATATAGGAAACTGTTAGTATTCTGGGCTGTGCTCTTTAGAAATGGGCATCCTCCAAGCAAGGCCTGTCTTTCCTGCGGGGTGTGCTAGAACCTCTCTACCCAGCCTCAGCCTCAGCCTCATGGTACTGAGCAACTATCACTGAGCCCACACCAACAAGCAGGTCTGGACTGCATGACCCTGCCTTCAAACCCACCCACTCCTACCACCATCAAGATTGGGCAAGGTGTGGACCCTAAAGCCAATCAGATCATCTCTCCTGGAATTTTGTGCAGTGAGTTCAAGACTAGAAATCAGTGATCTGTTTGTTTTTTTCTGATAATGAGAAAAATATGTATTTCCTAAGCTAATACAGCCTTTCTTATGCCAGATGCACAGTGGAACAGAAAGACTAGTAAACATATAGAATTAAAAATGAGACAGAAATAAAGATGAGACTGTGATACCTTGAGAGCTGGAGGAAAAGTAGCTTCCTTTGTTTAGAACTTTATTTTTCTCCTTCTAAGAAGCTCCATGTGAAGCCGAACTAGTTTCTTCTCTTACCAATAGATGCAGCATTTTAATTTAATGCAGCTTCGCCATCTTCTATTATTTGCAAAACCAAGCAAACAAACCCCAAATCCTCACCTTAAAACATAAATATCTTGTTCCAATACTTTTCTGAGGTTTGGAAATTTGATCCGTATATGCAAATTTATCTTTAAAATTCATACTGCATTGATTTTGTTCTTCTGAATTTAAGTAAAGTCAAATCATGATGTCTTACCTCCTTCAGATTAACCACAGAATAAAATCTGGTTTACTAAAAGGTGAGGTTCCTGAAAGCAAGGGAATCTTATTTCATCTTTTATTCCCAATATTTAGTAGGGCTTGATAGAAGGAAAACTTCCAATAATGTTGACCAGATAAATGAATAAATAATCCTGACATGCAGAAAGTCTAACCAACTGGCGTGATGGTGGCATTGGCTGTTATAAGGGAAGAATTTAGGATAAAACATTGGGGATTTGTTAAAGGGTAAAGTACACTCTTAACAGGAATGAAGGGGAAGGAGCCTGGGTGATTTTCTTCTGCTGAGAAACTGGCTCCATAGTTCCAAAAATAATGTCAATTTTGAAAAGTTTATTTGATGTCCAAATAGTAGCCAACTTTTTTTTTAAACTTTTGTGGTCTCAGAGAACAAAATGTGGCCATTAAAAGAGGCTGTTTGGAAGTTTATATTTGAAAAATGAATTTCCTCTCTTATTTCTGCTTGCGTTTGTTCCAGAATGCCTAATTTGATGGCTCATGATTTGCTGAGGTAATGCGGCAGACCGAGCTGTACGTACAGCTGCATGTTTATGTCTGAACTACAGACAGGAGGATGTGTCCATAAAACATGAGAATATGATTATCAAAACTTTGAAATGAGCAACACTCTGTAAGCAGACACAAGATTGGCTATGCTGGACCCACCAAGGGCCCTAGATATAAAAAATAGTGCAAAACACTCAATTTCAGTTTTAATTTCCAGAGGGCTTAATTGATTTAAAACTAATAAACAGCCGCTGTTTATGATTTACCCCACCTTTATGCAACCCATCATCTTTCACTTAAACCCCATTGTTTCCTTAAGATAAGGAAAGCCTGTGCCAAATAAATAAACAAACAAACAAACAAACAAGGCACACACTCTTGCATGGTCAAAAAGAGTATCTCCCCTCTATTCTAATCAATTTTGTTGTTGTTGTTGTCATTGTATATTGGAAGGAAAAATATAGATGGGTTTAAGAGACAGGGAAAGAAGATGATGGAATGGAATAAGACATGGATCTAAACTGTAGGATCCAAAGCACACTGATGCACCACAATCATTCCTGAGGTGCATGATAATGACAGTATTAGAGATAATATTCAACCTAGTGAAAATTTTATATAGTTTCCTTTTAAAAATGAATTCTGTACTTAAAGTTATATTTATGTTATGCTCTTCTAATTACCTTGCATTTTTCAAACCATCTTTGAGAGAAGATGAAGTTGTGGTTAGGTTACCAGGGAGGGGTCAGGTGCAGGAGCAGTCACATTATACTGAAAGTGAACTTCATCCTTCATTTATCTGACAAAAGATAAAACGTTTTAAATAACTGAAGTGAAAGTTTCTCGGATATCATTAGTGTCATTCTTCATATCTAAACAAATCCTGAAAGTCCATCTCCGGTGTCTCTCATTTTCTCTCAAAGCCTTATTGGCTAACTGAAATCAGGTTGATGTGTCCAATGTTTGGGAGAAAAGTAGAGTTTGGGAATGACCAGGTTATATACCAACTTCTGATGTAATTTTATTAAACTCAGATCTGAGAAAATTGCTAAAAGTCTTCAGGAGCGGCACCAGGGTGGCTCAGTCCGTTGGGCAGCTGACTTCAGCTCAGGTCATGATCTCAGGGTCCTGGGATCCAGCCCAGCATCTGGCTCCCTGCTCAGCAGGGAATCTGCTTGCCCCTCCGCCTCTCCCCCTGCTCATGGTGGCTCGCACGTGCTTTCTCTCCCTCAAATAAATAAATAAATAAATAAATAAATAAATAAATAAATAAATAAAATCTTCAGTTAAAAAAAAAGGGGGTCTTCAGGAAATGTAGGAACTTTGGAATTTGAAGGCATTGCCACTTGAAGATGGGAAACAGGGATGATGAGAATAGAAAAAAGGCTAAAGCTGCCTTTTCCGAAGGGTCTGGTCCACATGAGGTATATATGGCTTATATGCCATAAACGATAGGGATCTAACATCTGAAGCTGTGAAAGTTTCATGGTCATTTTTGTTTTTTACCTTCTGAATATTCCAAAAGTGGTTCATCTCAGTAAAAATGGTTGGTCTCAAGTTGTGTCTCTTTCTTCTAAGAGAAGCCATGTATGTTGTAACCCAGAACATGGGTATACAATCTGATAAGAGATTATTGTTGTTTTGCTATTGTAGTTCTTTTGCTATATCTTAGTGCAAGAGACAGTGGATGTTCGAAGATAATGTTTAGAAGTTTAGATAATGTCTAGATAAAGTTTAGATGAATTTTCCAGTGTTCATGATTTATGAGGCCAGTACAAAGGAATGGTTTATATCAAAACTGTCCCCCAAATTCAGAAACTCTGGTGTTTAGGAAATATTTTAAATATAGGTATTGCTCAGAAGATGCCAAATTCTTTAAGTGGATGTGGTTGGGTTTAAGTGGCTCCCTTTTCTACAGCTCAACATATGATAATTGTTTAATTTTACAGTTTTGTTTTTGAATAGAGGTTGCAGTGATTTGTTGTTGGAAGTAAAATGGTATAACGATTATGGAGTCTAGAGTTAGATTTTAATCCTATTTACTAAATGGGTCAGGAAATCTTTTAATATTTCAATATCTTGGCCTAAATAAGGATACTATATCTAATTCACAAAATTTATGATGATAAATAAGCTCTATGAAGTGTTTAAATTCCCTGGCATATAGTAAGTGATCAATAAATGTTTATTTTTGTTTGTCTTATAATTAGAAAGATAATACTTACATAATTTCACACATAAACATGAATGAATGTGCTAATGTAAGAATAAATATTAACAACTTTACACACACGCAGGAAGAACACCATGGAATCATGAAGGCAGAGATGACTTCTCTAAGCCAAGGAATGCTGAAAATGGCCAGCAAACCACCAGACCTAAGGTTCAGTGGGGAGAGGCATAGGACAAAATTTCTTTCATAACTCTCAGAAGGAAGCAAGCCCACTGACACCTTGATCTCAAACTTCTAGCTTCCAGAACTGTGAGATAGTTAATTGCCAATGTTTAAGCCACGCAGTTGGCAGTATTATGTTATGGCAGCCCTCACAAACTAATACACGTGGTTTTATTTCATGTTGTATTTAAGGCTTTCTTCACTGGATAAAGGATTCAAGGGTGACAGTTTTTGTTTTTGTTTTAACTGCAAGCACTTAAAAGAGGACCTTTCACTGTTTTCTGATTCAACATTAGTGGCTACTCTCAATTACGTTTCCAGGTATAAGTTGTGTGTCCTTTATCTCTGGCCACTTTCAAAATTTTCTTTTTATTTGGTATTTGGTAGTTTGACTATCGTGTCTAGGTCTGTGTTTCTTGTATTTTGCTTATTTGAGGTTTGCTAAGCATCATGAATCTGAAAGTAGATGCTTCTCCGCAAATTTAGAAAAATTTCACCCATTACTTTAACAAATAATTTTCTGCTGGATTCTTTTTTTTTTCTTTTTGGGACTCCTATTACATATATATCGTTGTCTCCATGTATCTGAATCTTCATTCTTTTTTCTCAGTGTTTTTCAAATTGAATGCTTTGTATTGATCTATTTTCAAGCTCACTGAAACTTCTTCCTTCTCACATAGGTCATTAACCCATTTAGTGAATTTCTCATTCCATTTTCTCTTTTAAAATTTCCATCTTCTTATAATTATCTTTCCTCTGCTAAGCCTCCCTATCTGGTTACTCAGGAAGACTATATTTACTTTATTTTTTAAAATATTTTTGGACTTTACTTTGAACACCTTTATTAAGACAAATTTATATGCCATATAAAGTATACAATGTAATTATTTTTTTGGTAAATTCAGTGATACAATCATCACCACAATTTAAATTTGAAACATTTCAAACTCCATAAAAGGAACACCATATCCATTATCATTCCCTCCCCATTTCCCAGCACTATCCCATAGGCAACCACAATTTTATTCTTTCTGTCTATGGATTTGCCTGTTCTGGATACTTAATATTAATGGAGTCATACAATATGTGATCTCTTGTGACTGTTTTCCTTCACTTGGTGTAATGTTTTCAAATTTCATCTGTATTGTCACAATTATCAGTATTTATTTTTATTGCCAGTAATACTCCATCACATGCATGGTTCATGTATATTCATTCTTCAGGTGGTAGGCATTTGAGTTGTTTCTATTTTTTGGCTATTATAAATAATGCTGCTATGAACATTTGTATGCAGGCTTGTGTGTGGATATATATACTTTTTCTCTTTTCTTGTGTATATACCTAGGGATGGAATTAGTCATAGTCCCCCATTATGCAGTAATAAGTTACTACACACATATTGGCTTAAGTCAATGCAAATTTATTATCTCACAGTTCTGGAAGTCCTGGTTTTCACCAGAAAAATTTCAAGGTGTCAGCAGGGCTGTGTTCCTTTTGGAGCTTCTAAGAGAGAATCATTTTTTTCAGGTTTTGGAGACCATCTGTATTCCTTAGTTCCTGTGCCCTTTTCCCATCTTCAAATCCAGCAAGGTCGCATGGTTAAGTTTCCCTTTGAGTCTTCTGCTTCCCTGCTTCACTTATAGAGGTCCTTATGATTACATGGGGCCCACCCAGGTAGTCCAGAATAACCTTCCCATCTCAAATTCCTTAGCTTCATCACATCTGCAGAGTCCCTTTTGCCTTGTAAGAGAACATATTCACATGCTTTGCAGATTAGGACATGTATATGTTTAGGGGATGGGGTATTATTCTGCCTACCACACCGTGTCATATGGTAACTCCATGTTTAACTGCGTAGGAACTGCCTATTTTCCGAAGTGGTTGTTCCATTTAACATCCTTACCAGCAGTATAATGGCTTTAATTTCTCCACATCCTTACCAACACTTGTTTATTGTCCATCTTTTTTTTTTTTTAAGATTTTATTTATTTATTTATTTGAGAGAGAGAATGAGAGACAGAGAGCACGAGAGGGAAGAGAGTCAGAGGGAGAAGCAGACCCCCTGCTGAGCAGGGAGCCTGATGTGGGACTCAATCCCGGGACTCCGGGATCATGACCTGAGCCGAAGGCAGTCGCTTAACCAACTGAGCCACCCAGGCACCCTATTGTCCATCCTTTTGATAATAGCCATCCTAGTGGGTGTGGAGTGTTATCTTTTTGTGATTTTAATTTGCATTTTCCTAATGTCTAATGATGTTGATGATCCATTAATGTGCTTTTATGGGCTTTTATTTTTTTTTAATAGAGAAATGTCTGTTCATATCCTCTGTTCATGTTTTAATTGTGTTGTCTTATTTTTGAATTATAAGAGTGATTCCTAGGGATGCCTGGGTGGCTCAGTCGGTTAAGAGTAATTCATATATTTGGAAATAAGGCCCTTATCAGAGATATAATTTGCAAATATATCTCTCATTATGCAGTTTGTATTTTCACTTACTTGATGATATTGTTTGCAGCACTAATTTTTTAAATTTTGATCAAGTCCAATTTATTTGATTTTCGTCTATCATATGTTCTTGTAATGTTCTATATAAGAAACCATTGGGTAACACAAATCCACAAAAATTTACTCCTGTATTTCCTGCAGTTCTTTGAACATATTTTTCATTAGTTACGTGAATGTACTTATTATAATTTCTTTAAAATCTTTGTCTTGCCAATCCAACATTTTGCCGTCTTGGATCAATTGTTACTATTGACCTTTTTTTTTCTGGAGTATACGGTCACATTTTCTGTTTGTGTTTTTCTTAAGTTTTGAGAGGCTCTTGGTTCTGTTATCTTCCTGGGAAGATGTTAATTTTAGCTAGTTGTCCTTTTACTGTTTGATCACTTTTCACTTGTGTAGACTGGATCTTTTGCTTTAGAAAGGCTGTTTCTGAAAAGCCCAAAGAGTTTTTAGGACCTTCTAATTTGGAGGTACTAAATACCCAAACTTTGGTTTCTAGTTGGTACTTGGGGTTGATTTTAGTCCAAAAAGGAGACTTTTTCTACAATACAGTTTTTATTCCCAAAGCTTGGCCTTTCTGGTGTCTCAGATAAAGAACCAAGGCATAACGAAAGCCTAAGTAAATTTTTCCACTTTAATGGAGCTGAACCTCTGATGTCGGCCTCTACCGCATTAAACCTCGTATGTCTGTGCCATTTTCAATCCTGGAGCAGCTACTTTTGGAAAACTTTGTGTAACCTTGTTCTGCATGTGTGTAGCCCAGCTGTAATCTGGGGAATTGCAGGGAACCCCACATAGACTTCTGGCACCTCCCCATCTACATATCTTTGAGTTCTGTCCAGTCCCTTCAGCGACTTCAAATTCAGGATGCTTCTTCCCCAGCTCAGTGGGAATTCTGGGTTCTGCTTAGATTCGAACTCTCTGGACCATGGTTGGAAAATTGTCCCCGGGTAGAGAAAAAAATGCAATTACAGAGATCGCTCAAAGTTTCCTTCTTTTCAGAATTACATTATTCTAGTGCCTCTTGTTCGACGTTGGAAAACTTTTTGCCTCATGTATTTTACCCAGGACTATGGTTATTTACAACTAGAGGACTGGCCCACTATCAGTTACTTTGTCATAACTGGAAGTAAAGCAGAAGCTTTTGATAAGTATTTTAAACGCTGGTCATTCCAACATTTCTGAACATTGGAAATACTATACTAAGATACATAGTAATTTCTGCTGATTTAAATTTTATTGTTTGATGTGTTTTAGGTAGACAGTTTCATGGCAGTGCTCATAGTGAACAGAGTGGAATATTTTAAACACTTTTAAGTGGCAAATAGGGATCCAAATCTAAATTAAAATATAACCATGTGTGCTTGTAACAGTGCAAATACAGTATATTATATGGCAAAATCTGTGTGTTTGTATGTGTGTGCATGCAATTAAATAACAGGTAATTCACAACTTCTCTCCTGGGCCAGGGCTGATATCTTTGGAAATGAATTTTAAAAACATTCCAGTCTCTGGGGCACCTGGGTGGTACAGTCAGTTAAGCAACCACTGTTGGTTTTGGCTCAGGTCATAATCTCAGGATCATGAGATCAGTTGAGCCCTCCCTACCCCCACCCCCCGTCAGGCTCTGCGCTCAGCATAGAGTCTGCTTAAGACTCTCTCTCACTCTCCCTGCCCCTCTCCCTGTTCTCTCTCTCAATCTCTCCCTCTCTAAAATAAATAAATAAATCTTTTAAAAAAAAATAACATTCCAATCTCATTAAATTGGGACAGGGGGATGTGAAATAAATGTTTTATTGAATCCAGCAAATGATATAACTATATTTTCTAGAAAGAGATCATACTATAAATAATTCAATTTGACTCCTTTCTCACTTAACACTTATTAGATGCCTTTATATGTCACATATGCAGAATTATAATATTCTTTTTGAAAAGTTTCATAAAATTGCCTTGTAGTAATATGCCATGAACATTTTATCAAATTCTCTTTTGATAAATATTTAGACTAATTCCATTTTTTCCTATTATAGTTATCTAAAAAATGAAATACTTATACCTACAGCTGTGTGTACTGTATGTATATTTCAGAGAGATTTCCAGAAATTAAATCATATAAGAACAGTAATTGTATTTTAAAATATGAAACATAGTGACACGCTGCCCTTTAAAAAATTTGTAGTGATTTACACTCCCACGGTATTTATCTAACAATAAACACTTAGGTATTGTTAGATAAAGTTTGTCTAACAATAAATTAGAGTGACTGCTTCCAAAGGCAAACAGAATTTGATACGCTTTTCATTTTTCCAATCTGTTAGAAGGGATAAAAGACTATCTTTTTATATTGCTGTAATTATTTCTAATTTTGCTTAAGTTTCTATGTTCAGTATTTTATTTTTATTCTAATTTATTTTTATGTTTTACATTTATATTTTTGATATACATGGACTTTATTTTTTTATATGATGTACATGTGCCTATATGTGCGTGTAAGGACAAAATTAGATATTTAATTTTCATTTTAAAATCTCAGTCATCATGCAGTTGTCCGAAGTCTGGATTTTTTTTTTTCTTTTTAGCTTTTTTTCTTCTCTTCTTGTACCCATAAACAATATATCTTTAATTACTCTAACATATATGCTAATATCTGATACAACTACTTCCCTGTTGCTCTTTATTTTAGAATTTTACTATTATGTGTATTTTTTCCAGAAAGGCATTTAAATAATTTCCTCAAGCTCCAAAAAATATTTTTAAAATTTTGTTTGAAGCTGCATTTAGTTTATAGATTTGAGAGAAATAATGTATTTATGCTATTGAGTTATATGATCTGAGAAAATGTTTTATCTTTCCCTTTTTAGTAGGTTTTCATTTAGTATTTAAAATCCTCTTAATATTTATAATTAATATTACTTCTACATTTCCTCCCAAGTTTTTCATTATTTTTTGTTTGTCAATAGAATTAATATGATATTTTGGGGCACCTGGGTGGCTCAGTTGGTTGAGCGACTGCCTTCTGCTCAGGTCATGGATCCTGGAGTCTCGGGATCGAGTCCCGCATCAGGCTCCCTGCTCGGCAGGGAGTCTGCTTCTCCCTCTGACCCTCCTCCCTCTCGTGCTCTTTGTCTCTCATTCTCTCTGTCTCAAATAAATAAATAAAATCTTTAAAAAAAATTAATATGATATTTTTAAATTATAGCAATAAACTCACTACATCTGTCATTAGAAAAAAATAGTTTTATATAACTTTCACAACCAGCCACCATACTCACTTTTTTTACATTGCTTATAATTTTCTTTCTTAAGATTTCCAAATATACAGTCAAATCTTCTATCAGTTACAATAGCATATTCTACTTCCTAGTATCCCTTCTTATAAAAATAGTATATATATATTTACTATCAGTTTGCTAAGATATTAATAAGGCATGGATGTTTGATTTTATCAAGTAAAATGTCAGCATCAAACCTATGACCATACATTCCTTTGACCTATTAATTTGATGTATTTTTAATATATTTCTCAAAATTGGCATAGTTTTACAGTCTTTTAAAGGAAGCCTGCTTTTCATGTCATTGCTAGATAGTGACACATCTACTCTTCTTTCTTGAATCTGTGGTTGATAATATGTAGGGACATTCATATCTAATGTATTCTCTCTCTGGAGATTTGTAGACATTCTGAACTGTATTAATGAACAGTACTTTGGATGTAGAGTCCTTATTCTTCACGTGGGTTTCTTCACCTTTGTTTCTTTTTGGTAGGAACCAGGCAAGGCAATTGTGCTTTCTTTCTATTTGTTACTCCTCCTTGAATAGGTCCATTCTTTCTATTTCCTTCAGAATTCTCTTTTGCTCTGCTCTCCATCTAGCTATGCAGTGTTTCCATTAGACCTTCATTGAAGAGCTCAATTTTGATTGTTCCAAACATATTTTGCTTAGAGGTTAAGGAATGAGAGGAAATGAACTCAAGTACCCAAAGTTTCCATTTAGATATGTTGTCTCAAGACACCTTTCTGCAAAATACAATGAATTCTTTGTTTGTACCTCCCTCAGTATTTAATAGTTTCTTCTTGGTTGGAGACAAGTACCAAAGCTTGAAATGAACACCTATTTCACATAGATCTTTTGTTTTGTTATTTGCTGTTTATTTAAGCCTGCTATTTATCTCTGCAAAATGGAGGAAAATATGTACTTCTCTCTTTAACCCATATGTTTTGACAAGCCTCTAAAATGCTGATTTAGGTAGCTAGTTGTGGTGGCAGAGGGGGAGGAGAGGGGAGGAAAAGAAACTGAAAGGTGGGTTTGCCCTCTCTGGGGTAAGAAAAGAAGGTAGGTGACCTAACTTAATCTATTTGCCAACTGGATCTCTTTATATAGTGGGAATTTTATTTTAAGTTTTTACTTAAATTCCAGTTACTTAATATACAGTGTAATATTAGTTTCGGGCATATAATATAGTGATTCAGTACTTCCGTATATCATGCTGTGCTCACCACAAGTGTACTCCGTAGTCCCCATTACCTATTTAACCCAGCCCCCCTACCCACCCTCCCTTTAGTTACCATTAGTTTGTTCTCTGTAGTTAAGAGTCTCTTACTTGGTTTCCTTCTCTCTCTCTTTTTTCCCTATGCTCATTTGTCTTGTTTCTTAAATTCCACATATGAGTGAAATCATATGGCATTTGTCTTTCTCTGACTCTTATTTTGCTTAGCATAATACTCTAGCTCCATCCATATCATTGCAAATGGCAAGATTCCATTCTTTTTATGGCTGAGTAATATTCTATTGTATATTTATACTACATCTTCTTTATCCATTCATCAGTCGATGGACACTTGGGCTGGTTCCATAATTTGGCTATTGCAGATAATGCTGCTATGAACATTGGGGTGCATGTATCCCTTTGAGTTAGTATTTTCATATCCTTTGAGTAAATACCTAGAAATGCAATCGCTAGATTGTAGGGTAGTTCTGTTTTTAACATTTTGAGGATCCTCCATAGTGTTCTCCAGAGTGGCTGCACCAGTTTGCATTCCTACCAACAGTGTAGGAGAGTTCCCCTTTCTCCATTGGGAATTATTTAGTAAGCCTGATTCTATTTAGAGGATCACTGGTTGTGAAAGTCTAATTTAACAATTTGGTCCTATGTGTCAGTTTATCTTCATTTTATTCCTTCCTGGAATCTACAGAAATCTCAAAGATCTCTGTTTATGTTCAGTGCATGATGATATATTCCTTTCTAAAAATAAAACAAAAATTATCTAGTGCAAATACGCTATACTTCATTGGTAATGAGATGGGACTTAGATTTCTACTCTTGTCTCCAAATCCCTTTCCTCTCTCTATTACATTCCTAACAAGAGCCATGTTATAGTGGAAATGTAATAGATGAAGAAATTAATATGGCATGATTGGCACTTGAGGTATCTGCAGGATCCAACAAAAATGTAAATAAGAGAAATAGGAAACCAGAGAGTGAGAGAAAAACTTAGCACTTCAGAAATTTGTAGAAGTGCCTGGCAAATAACTTAGACTTGTATTTGAAGTGAAAATACTTATTAAGTGCTTATTTGGTACCAGAAATTGTGCCAAAGTCACATTTTATAATTTCCTTGTGAAGAGAACTTCAGAATATATTACGAAGTAGGCTGACTGAAAGGTGTAGGGTTGGCTGAGCCAAGCCTTTTCTAATGGCCCAAATTTCTTTTGATGCCAATAAAGAGTGTAACTAAACCAATGCAAGCTAGAATATTCATCTAACTATCCACTCTTTTAATAATCAAATATTTATTGAGCATCTCTTAAGTGGCACACATGAGATTTATGTATATTGGAGAATAAATAGACATTGCTTATATCTTCAAAAAATTGTACTCTAAGAAGAGTTAATGAAACATAAGCATACAAGTAAGTGTATAATTATAAATTGTCATAAATACTCTGAAGAAAAAAGTGTGGGCTTTCAGTTGTTTCTGATGACAGTAGAAGAAAGACATCATTCAAGATGAAACTACAACATTATTGTAATAATCATACTACGTTGATTAACAGAAAGAAGGACAAGAGCCTCAGGCTTTCAGTAAAAACCAGAGAGAAGGATTCAGTCATGAAAAATATCCCTAAATTAAGTTCATCACCAACAATCATAATAAAGAAACTTTCTCACAATATGTTAAAATACTTGGCTATGCTTGGTCAAACTGCTTTTGTGCTTAGGAACTTAGCATTCTATCTCATAGTTCCTTTATACTGTAACTCCTCTGAGCAGTTATAATGCTGATGCAATTCAAAATATTATAACAAATTCAAGTACTGAACAATAGTGCAACATATTCTTTATGACTTTAAAAGAAAGCACTGAGGAGAAATAAAAGAGCTCCATGAATAACCCAAATGTGTGACAGAGAGAAGAAGCTAACCCCTTCCAATATTTTAGGTGATAGAATGTCCTTGTAACATCAGTTGAAAAAGGAATCGATGAATGCCACAAGATTTAAGTGGCAGGTGCAAGAGTATATATTTTTATTTATTATTTCAACAATGGCAGAAAAACCATATTAAGCTTATGGATATCTTTTCTTTGCCAGATATTTACCAAAGGCCCACAAGTGACATGTCCTTCTATTTGGTGAAAAAGAAAACTATGATACTACCTTCCCAATCAGTATATTTAGCTAAGGCGTTTTTTTTCTAGTTGTATTGATATATAATTGACATATAATGTTGTATTAAAGTATACAACATAATGATTTAATGTATGTTCATATTGCAAAATGCTTACCACAATAACTTTAGAAAATATCCATCACCTTACATAGTTGTAAGTTTTTCTTGTGATGAGAACTTCAATGATTTACTCTCTTACCATCTCTCAAATATACGATACAGTATTGTTAATCGTTGTCACCATTCTGTGCATTATATCCCCAGAACTTATTTAGCCTATAACTGAAAGGTGGTACATTTGAACATCTTCATCTACCTTTTGAACATTTCCCTCACCTCCGACCCCCCCTCCACCTCTGATAACCATCAGTCTGTTCTCTGTTTCTATAGGGTTTATTTATTCTTTTAGATTGCACATGAGTGAGGTCATACAGCATTTGTCTTTCTCTGTCTGACATTATTATTTTTAAGTGACAAATATATGATTGTGCCACAGAGGGAGGAAAGGAAGGGAAATATCCTAGGAGCCAACTACATGTCCTCAGTTAACATATTTAGAAATAACCCAAAGTGATCTCAAGTTTGGTTGCATGTAATTGATACATTATGCTAATGGGATTAAAAACAAAATAAGGCATATTTCAAAGATGCACACAACTTTGACAACAAAAATGCTGGAAAAGGTGTAACTGAAGAATATAATCAAAATGGAAGCAGATACAGCTAGATGACACATTGACAGTCTTCCAGGGAATCTTCAACCTCCCCCCTCCTCTCTCTCTCTGGTAGAATATGAAGCCTATTGAGAAATTATTCATGCAAGATAAAGAATGTCTTTATTTTTTCTTACTTTTGAACAGCAGTGAAGGTGTGGCAGGGACACCCATGGAAACATAGCATGACTAGATGTCTTAGTGAAGTTTCTGAATGTTTAAACATTTAAGATTTGAGACCTCCTTGGTATGAGAGTCTAATTCATTTTGGCAGTTGACAGTTTGTTGGCAGTTTACACTCGGTAAGTGCACCTGACTCTGTCAGTCTGTTTTCACGAGCTACCTACCTGTCACATTGTGAGTGGCTTTCCTTCCACTTTCACAAAGGCTGTCTTTTTTATATGCTTTTCCTCATGGAGATTTAAAGTGACTCAGTGGGGAAAGGCCACATAATCAGTCTTTGAGATGACACCGTGCCTGCACTCTACATATCAAAATACCATAAATATGATAGTAAAAAACATACTGGTTCAGAAATGGTTGTTTAAGTTACAGCCTAGTACAGAATGGACATTGAACCCAAGGCACATGTTAGCAATTTGTGATTTTACGTTTGTTTGTTTGTTTGGTAACGTAGAATCTGTTATTCCACAATAAAGTAACAAGGCACCATGGAAGAAATAAAAAGATGAAAAGATAGAAGGAGAAATGATTATTTATAATCCTAGAAGTGGATATATTATTAACCCTCCCCCAGCACTTCTGTGAAAGGGCATTTGTATGATCCCGAGATCTGTTATATGATAAAGACAGTGATACACAAGGAGAATCTTGATGTCCTTGTGTTGACATTGCTAGCAGAATTGCACATAGCTTCAGTGACTCCAGATGCAGGCTGATTATGAATGCTGATACAACACCATGAAAGGAAAGGTTCAGAGAAGAAAGGCAAAGAGTTAGAAAGCTCTTGGATCATTATAGAAGACATTTTGTTCCTTGACAGTATAGCCTGCAAATGCACTAGAGTAATGCTGTAGAGGGCAGCTGGACTATTTGGGGAGTGGAAGTAAATACAGGCATCAAAATGAGCAATATGTGTTACACCCCATAAGAGCTGAGAGGTGTAGCAAGAGTGAAAGAGGGAGGTCTCACCTCACAATTCGCCTCAAACAGAATTAATTTTGTATGAACATAACTTCTTAGCCTTGGTAAATCTAGTAGTCTCCTCTGAAAGCTTTTAAAATGCTTAGCCTAGCATATAATCAAAGAAGTAGCATTGGAAATACGATTTTCGTATCACCAGCAAGTAAAATTCCTAAGGTGTTTTTTTTTTTTCAGTAGAAGTTAAGGTCGTTAGTAGAGAACTTAGGAACGGAGTGCGTTCATATTTTCAGTATTTTCAAAATCATGCAAGATGAAAAGTAAAACAAAAAGATGTTTGATGGCTAAAAGTTAATGCTTAACCAAGCCATTGTATACAAAATAAATTTGCGATGCCCTTGATCAGAAGTTAATATTAAAATTAGAGAAGTATTTAAGCATTCAGCAGACCAGGTAACATTTACCTGGTAATATCAAGTGACTTCCATGTTATCAACTATATGCCAGACATGAGAAAATTTACTTTCAGAGAGACTTTTAAAACAAACAAAACTGAAACACATTCAGTATTAATCACATCAGAAATTATTAGGATTAGAAATGTTTAACCTGAGAAGAGAACAGAACGATAGAGATTTTAGTGTTTTAACAACTGAATTATTAGTCCACAGGTAAGTGTTAAAATAAAACTGACACTGGCTCTATCAATAAATAATTCATTACTGCCAAGAGAAATTTTATTAAAATTGAAATTGAGGATTATCAAAAGAACAATGATCAAGACTGCCTCTGAAGAAGTGTTTTATTGTAAAGATTAAAAACCATGGTAAGAGAAGAGATAATTTAGTTTGTTTCAACACACAAAAAAGGGATTAGAAACAAAAAGCCACTCTCCTTTGAAAAATAAAGTCTGAGAATTACTTCCAGCAGGCAATAAAAACTGCCAGCAAATTTTTATTAAAAATAAGAAGATGAAAGGAAAAATTAAGAATGCAAACACAAATCACAGCACATCAGTGTTTGAATGTGAAGGCTGGTAAGGAGATTGAAATCTTTCTAGACCCCTATTATTAACAAAATATTAGATATATTCATTTGAAAAGCCTGTATCAGAGAGGGTGAAGTTAAGTCAGACAGAGAAAGACAAATACTATGATTTCTCTTATATGTGGAATCTAGAGGAAAAAAAAATGTTCACAGATACAGATACAGATGGGTGGTTGCCAGAGGTGGGATGCGAGGGGGGCGGTGAGGGGGGGAGTTCGGAAGAGAAACAGGTGAACGGTTTCTTTTATTTATTTGCTTGTTTGTTCGTTTAGTTTAATTTTGTTTAAATAAACTAATTTTCTTTAAGTGAGCCAAAGGTTGAGTTGTATGTTATGTGAATTATATTCAGTAAAGTTATTTTTTAAAAAGTGAGAAAAAAACTTGAAAGCCTTCATGAAAGAGGATAATTGGCCAATAAATATATGAAAATGTGCTCAATGTCATTAATCATCAGGGAAATGCAAATTAAAACCATAATGAGATACTACCCACCAGAAGGGCTAAAATTAAAAAACACTGATAATACCAAGTGTTAGTGACATGTAAAACAATTAGATTTCTCATGCTTTGCCAGCAGGAGTAGAAAACTGGGAATATTTACCAAAGCTGAATATACATATCCTATGACCTACCAGTTCCTCTCTTAGGAGTAAGTGTATATGTTGACCATATGATAAGAATGAGAATAGTTATAGCAGTTTTATCAATAACAGCTTCAAATTGAAATAATCTAAATACCTATCAATAGTAGAAAAAAGAAACTGTGGATATTCTGTGGTGGGGTACTATATAGTATTAAAACAAGAACTAAAAACTGATACACGTAATGATGTGTATCATTAAATGAATGATACACATCACATGGATGAGTCAAACCAAAATAATAATGAGCTGAAAAGGCCAAACATGAAAAGGTTTCATTTTTATGAAGTATAAGAACAGGCAAAACCAATCTAGTAAAGTAGATGTCAGACTAGTGGTTACTGTGGGGGAGTACAATTGGGAAGGGTCATGAGGGTACTTTTGGGGGTAACATTTAGAGTTATATAGTGACTTGGGTGGCCATTACATGAGTAAATCAATCTATTTAAAATTAATGTACTTAAAAAAATAATGTACTTAATGTATGTTCTACCTCAATAAAAATTTTAGATGAGCAAGTAAATAAACTTATCTCATTGTTTGAGATGATGGCACAAATCATGACTTATTTACCTATTTGCACCTTGCAGGGCCTAATACAATGCCTGCTCAGTGTTTGTGGAATTTAATTCGATTGGTCAAGTAGTTCCACCTATATGATCATAACTAGATGATTTTAGTACAGTAGGTCTGAGCTGTCAACAGAAGGATAGCTGTGCAATTCCTACAGACTCCTTTTAAATTCCTAATGCTTTCATATTTAAAATATCTGCCTTTTTTTTTCCAAAAAGGGAAACAGGAGCATTTGCATATTGAAACGTAACTCCATTTTCAGGGTTTAACAAGATTCACGTTTTAAAAGAAGGTAATTTGCATATGCTTGGAGGATTCTGATAGTTTGTTTTGTAATATGATAGAGAAAGTCAGAAGTTTTGTCCTTGTTTTGTTCTTTCAGATATCCATTTTCTGAAGAACTCCTTAATCGTACATACAGAGTACAAAATGTTATTTGCACATACTCAATCTGCAAACCATGCTGGAATTACAGTAATTCACATCACATGCCTTACAGTAGATAATGGAAAATTACAGTTACGGAGTATAGAAGAGAGAAGGACAAAGGACCATTTAGGAAAGGAAATTTTAATGGAGAGAGGGAAATTTAAATTTTCTGTAGCCAGGGACATTGGCTGGTCTTTAAAGTAACCTATATAGTAAACACCACAATGTCAGGGGCTGTACAGATATTTGGCAAATACTTTATTGAAGGAGAACTACAAAATATACTGAATGTTTAGAGGGGACTGGATCTTAGAAACTTATGATCAGAAGATCCCTTGGTCCCTAAATAACTTCTAATTTCATGTCCAACTTTCCTAATTTCTTATCTTCTCTGATTTCATATCTAACATCTAATAAAAGTAACCTTCTCATGAGTTTCATAGGTGATTGTTCAGTTTCTGGCTAAGCGAATTGTCTTGTCAGCTACTTATGACAAGATTTGAAAATTTTAGTTACTGGCATTTTTAGAAAATTAAGGCTTAATTTGGTTAAAATATATATCTTCTTGGGACGCCTGGGTGGCTCAGTTGGTTAAGCGCCTGCCTTCAGCTCAGGTCATGATCTCAGGGTCCTGGGATCCAGTTCTGCTTTGGGCTCCTTGCTTAGCAAGGAGTCTCCCTCTCCCTCTGCCTGTCACTCCCCCTGTTTGTGCTCACTCTCTCTGACAAATAAATAAGATCTTAGAAGATCTCTATCTATCTATCTATCTATCTATCTATCTATCTATCTATCTATCTATCATCTATCTATATTTCATGTAACTCCACACGTTGTTTTATTTTGAGCTGCAAAAATCTAATTGTTCTCACATGCATGCTTTAAAAGTTTTGAAAGACGTTTGTCTTTTTCAAATTTTTATCTTTGGTTATTTTCTGTAGTTTCTTCAGTAGTTTCTTTATAAAATCAGCTTGGAGGGGCACCTGAGTGGCTCAGTCGTTAAATGTCTGCCTTTGGCTCAGGTCATGATCCTGGGGTCCTGGGATCAAGCCCCGCATTGGGCTCCCTGCTCCACGGGAAGCCTGCTTCTCCCTCTCCCACTCCCCCTGCTTGTGTTCCCTCTCTCTCACTGTGTCTCTCTCTGTCAAATAAATAAATACAATCTTTAAAATAAATAAATAAATAAATTCAGCTTGGATAATACTGGATTGCTCTACACAAAAGACATCACATTTTGAATTATATATGTCATTTGTATAAACTAAAGATGAAACTATAACAAAAATTTCAAACTGGTATTCTACTTCTCCTTTCAGCTATTATGAACTAGTTTTATTAGACCAGTCCTCATCCTAAGAACAAGTAGAAATCTGAATCAGTCTCTCTTTCTTTCTCTACACACACACACACACACACACACACACACACACACACACACTAATTTCAGGTCAGTTACTGTAGTATCCAAAACTCCTTTAATGGACAACTTTGTTTTGAGAACTCCACACCAGCCTAAGTGAAATACTCTTGTAACTGTGGTGTAGTCACATCTTTTCTAAAAACACTTCATTCTTTTCCCTCTCCTTCATAAGAGTTATACTTAAAAGACTCTCTCCACCTTCTCTAAGACCCTTTCTTTTCCACAAGCATTCCAGCCAATAGATGTGTTTTATTTATTTGTTTGTTGTCTAATCTTGTCTTTGTGTCTAATTCTTGGAGGACTCAAACTGAGAGCCTAACATTCTATGCCACATTTCTCCTCTACTTATAACTGGTGGTCAGAGACTAAGTACAGCTTTCACCAGTCCCACAGGGCTAGAAAGGGAAAAAAAATGGAGTTAAGTGATTGGATGGGAGAAAACATCATGGACTCTTAGTGGGAACCTCTAAAATCCATACACTTCTATACACAGTCTGAAATGAATCTTTCAATCAGCTCAATCTCATGTATTTTTTAAAATAATTTATTCTTAGCCCAACTTCTTGTCAGAATCAAAAGTAAATGCTTTCTTGAGAAGTAAAACATAACTCAGACACTAGGTTTTATTATGGCTTTTCAAGTATAATGCACAGTGCTTAATCAATAAATATTCAGGCATATAAGGAAACCCCCTGAGAACAAGAAATAAGGGAACAAACCCATAGGCAATTCATATGATGTCATTATTAGAAGCAAATTTAAAATAGTTATGATTGATATGTTAAAGAAATTAAACATTAAGATGAATTAATTTGGCTGAGAACTAGGAACTGTAAAAAGGTCAAATGGATATTATATAAAATAAAATGTAAGAATTAAAATTGATAAATAAATGGATGGGTTTAATAGCCAGTTAGATAAAATTAAAGAGAAAATTAATTAGCTTTAAGTTACAGTAGTGGAAAATATCCAAATAGAAGCATAATGAGTCAAAAAGGAAAAATAGAGAAATGACTATGATCTATAGAACATGGTGAATAAACCTAACTTATGTGTAATTGGAGTTAGTGAACTCTAAGGGAAAGAAATGCAACAGATACAATATTTAAAAGTATAATAATTGATATTTTCTAAAAATGATTGACAACATCTAGAAAAGAATAAAAGTATCATAATACATCTGCTTCTGGGTATAATCAACAGGAACTAGATATATCCCCACACATTAAGTGACTTTAAAAAATAGAAAACTAGGGGCGCCTGGGTGGCTCAGTCAGTTAAGCAACTGCCTTTGGCTCAGGTCATGATCCTGGGATCCTGGGATGGAACCCCGTGTGGTTGACTCCGTGCTCAGCCAGGAGCCTGCTTCTCCCTCTGCCTCTGACCCTCCCCCCCGACTTGTGCTCTCTCTTGCTCTCTGTCTCTCTCAAATAAATAAAATCTTTAGAAATAATTTAAAAAAATAGAAATATGGAGTGGAAAGAAATCAAAGAGGAAGCCAAACCATGAAAGACTCTCAACTACAGGAAACAAACTGAGGGTTGCTGGAGGGGAGGTAGGTGGGGGGGATGGGGTAACTGGGCGATGGGCATTAAGGAGGACACGTAATGTGATGAGCCCTGGGTGTTATACACAACTGATGAATTATTGAACACTACAGCTGAAAATAATGATGTGCTATATGTTGGCTAATTGAATTTTTAAAAATATGCTCACCAAAAAAAAAAAAAACACCAAAAAAAGACTTTTTGTTATATTAAAAAAAATAGAAATAGAAAACTATATGAAACAAGTATTTGCAGGCATTGAACCCCAGGCAGCATAAGATAGTGATTCCTGAAGGAAGGGGAATGAACACTGTGAGTCCAATGATTGCCAAGTTGGCAGCTGGATAGAGTTTCCAAGGATGCAGCGCAGGAGGGAACCTAAATGGAGACCAATACTCTTGAATTGAGCAGTGGAGTTTATAATTGGAGAAGTCCAAGAGAGCTAGAATTTGTGAGGCAAAGTGCCAGAGAATAGCATTATATCTTATTAGGAAATTGAAATTTTTATTATATGTCTCCTCCTTAAAAAACAACAACAACAAAATACACATAAACAAAAATACAACAAAAAATACAACTATAGGCCCAAATTGAACCAAAAATTTAAGAAGGAAATAATACCAAATCTATATAAATTCTTCCAGAAAATAGAAGCTGAAGAAATGCTTCTCAGTTCATTCTCACCGATATGCATTATCTGGTAGCACAAAGACATTAGTGGAAGAGAAAACCATGGACTAATATTTTTCGTGAATACAACTATACACATTTTCATCAGAATGGATCAAATGGAATCCAGAAGTATATAAAAACCATGCTAGTTTGTGACTAAGCAAGGTTTATTCCAAAATTCAAGATTATTTTAACATTCTAAAATCCATTTTTTAAAATGAACTTCAATGGGATACAGAAAGAAAATTTTTATACTGGATGTGAAGATATATTATTCACTGCATCTTTGAGTAGCTACATAGTTGTCTCTCAATATATGCCTAGTTCATTGAGTTGAGAATTGAGTCTATGATTCTATTTGCAGGAGGAGAATTTGATATGATGTTCATTTTGGAGCTAGAAAGGTATTGCTATTGTATTCTCCGTGGATTGTCCTAAGATTTAAGAGGCAAGGATTTAAGAATAATTCCAGAGACTAGCTGAAAGTAGAAAAAGCAAGAAATTACATGGTCTGGCTAGAAGTTGTAGGAGAAACAAACAAAAAAGCATTCTGAAAACATGGCCAAGATATTGATAGGTAGATTGAAAATGGAGGAGTAGAGAAACTGAAATTACATCTGGCTTTGAGTACAGAGTCTAAGCAATGGAAATGAAATTGAATACCAGACAGAAGCCTTTGAAGTCAACTCAGGATAACTGGGAAAACAATAGAAAAGAAAACTTACCACAGTCACGTGACAAGAATAACAGGAAACCAAAGGCAGAAACAATAATTCCAATAGTGAAGAAATATGCCAGTTCCTGACAGATACTGCTTGTTGCCTCAGAAAAATATGTTGATCTTTTGGCAATGAAATGGGGAATGGGGGAGACAAAGTGAAACATCAGGCTGAAAAGGACCAGTAAATGCTGTTGTTTGGGCCCAGAACAAAACCGAAAATAAAAGTAACAATTATATTTTAAATTAAAGACATATTATTGTTTCAAGGTTAATATTATTTTAAATGTATAGGTTAAAAATTTCTTGATACTTAATGTATAGGACATTTATTTATACTCAATAAATATTTTTCAAAAGAAAAAAAAACACCTGTTCAGTTGTCAACATTAGTATGTAAGATCATTTCTATCAGGAACAGGTAAGAAGTAGTGATCATTAAATATGACAAGTTGATTAATAGGTAGATAGTTTATATTGTGTAAAGAGACAACTATACAATATATAATTTAGAATATTTATTATTTTCTGTATTACTGAGCTGTAATTTTTTTAAGGACAGAATCTTAATTTAGTCATCTTTACTTTCCCTATTGAGCATAGTACAGTGACTTGCACCTGTTAATTCAGTAAAGATCTTTACATATATGCAAATAAAAAGGGAAAAAAATGAACCTCAACCCTTATTTCACACCATATGCAAAAATTAACTTGAAATGGACTATAAACTTAAATTTTTAAAATTTTTTAAAATTTTTTTTAAAGATTTTATTTATTTATTTGACAGAGAGACAGCGAGAGAGGGAACACAAGCAGGAAGAGTGGGAGAGAGAGAAGCAGAATTCCTACAGGAGCAGGGAGCCCGATGCGGGGCTCGATCCCAGGACCCTGGGTACGATCATGACCTGAGCCGTAGGCAGATGCTTAGCGACTGAGCCACCCAGGCACCCCTATAAACTTAAGAGAGCCAAAGCTACAAAACTTCCAGGGAAAATATTACAGAAAATCTTAGTTACCTTTAGTTAAACAGAAACAAAAGACAAACCAACCAACTAACCATGCAGCATACCAAAATTAAGACCTGTTGTTCTTCAAAAGACTCAGTTAAGAAAACGAAAAGACAAACCACAGATTGGGAGATAATATTTGCAAAATACATAAGTCACCAAAAAACCCTTGTATATAGATTATATAAAGAACTCTTATAACCTAATAAATTTAAAATGTAATAGAACCAAAACACTGACAAACCAATTTTTAAAATGGTAAAATTTCGACAGACATTTCACCGAAGATTTGTAGTTGGCAAATAGACATATGGAAATATTCTCAGTGTCATTGGTCATTAGGGAATCACAATGGGATATCACTAGAATGGTTAAAATTAACAAGTTTCAGTATATCAAATGATGTAAGAGGGTGGGGCTAGAATCCTTATCCGCTGCTGGATAAGAATTTTAAAAAGAATACAACCACTTTGCTAAAAATGTTTGGCAGTATTGTGAAAAGCTAAATATGAAGCTATCTTAGGAGTTTTGACATATAGATAGACTCAGCTATTGCTCAAGAGTAATGAAAGGGTATTAAAAGCATACATCTACACAAAGAATTGTATACAAATGTTCCCAGGACCTTTAATTATAACATCCCTCAACTAGAAACAATTCCATCTCAAGTCTCAAAATAACCAGGGGAAGGAATAAACACATTTCAGTATATCCACTCAATGCAATATTATTCATCAGCAAAAAGGTACAAATTATCGATGCACATGAAAACAAGGGTGAATCTTGAAATAACTATGCTGAGTAAAAGAAACAGGCAAAAGAGAACCTTATATAGTTCAATTTGATGGAATTCTATAAAATGCAAACTAATTAATAGTGATAGAATACAGATCAGTGGTTGCCTGGAGATTGAGGTGGAGTGAGTGGTGAATTATCAAGAGGCTAGGAAACCCTTGATGGGGAAAGAAATGCCTTTTATTTTGATTGTTACATGGATGTACCTGTTTGTCAAAACTCATGAAATTATGCACTCAATTTATGTTCAATTTGTTGTATACCAATTTTATGCCAATTTTATAACTCAGTAAAGCTGTAAAAAAGAATTGTGAAATTTAAGTGAAATAGGTACTAGGAAAACCACAACTGGCCCATGATAACTAAAATGTAAAAAATCAAAGACAAAGAGAAAATTTTCTGTAAAGCACTTCCCCCAGAAAAAGGACATCTTATCTTCAGAGAAGCAACAAAACTGGCAACTCATTTCTCAATAGAGACAATGGAAGCAAAAGACAAAAAAAAAAAAAAAGGTGGTGGGGCATTTTGAAAGGCATTTTGAGTGAGAATAACTGCCTAGAATAACTAACCTAGAATTCTATAACTGATGAAAATGTTCTCAAAAATGAAGACATTTTTAGATAATCGGGATCTGAGAAATTTTACTAGCAGACCTACAAATGGAATTCTTAAAAGGAATATTTCAGGCAGGAGAAAACTGATCCTAAGATCCCAGGTCAAATATGAAGGAGAAATGATGAGCTATTAAAATGGTAATTATATGGGCAAATGAAAAATATCCATATAAAACAAACTGTAATATGTTTGTGGTTATAAATATTAATTTATATATACACACAATTAAATATAAAACCATATTATTTCATCAGTTCAAAGGGAGTTGAATGTGAATAGCATATTGTAACATCTTTCCATTAAGTGATAAAGTTATTTCTATTTATTAAATTTTGATGTTACAAATACATATCACAATACCTAGAGTAACCCTTAAGAGAATAGAAAGAGAATGTCTACTTAATAAGCTAATAGCTGGGTAAATATAAAATTTAAACAGTTGATTAATTATGAGTAAATATAAAATTTAAAGAACTGATTAATTACAAAAGAAGAAAAGAGGAGGAAATGTAGAATGGGAAGCACAAAGAGAAAATTAATAGTGATATGCCAAATTGAAATTGAAATAAATCAGTGAGTACCCCAATTAAAGCAACAGCAACTGGATTTCAACTTAGCAAAAGAAACAAACAAAACAAAACAAAAACTTCATTTATATGTTGCTTAAAACATTATACACCTTAAATCGTTTTTAAAATGGTTTTATATTTAGGGGTTTAAAATTTCAACCTTGGAATACCATAAAGATCTCTTGAGGCTCCAACTCGGGTCAGACCCACAGGTTTCTGACATACAAGGCTAATGAAGACAAGTTATTCCCCAAGAAGCTCAGTTCCTTTTTTGTACATATATTTAAGCTAAAACTATCGGAAAAGAAATATTGATACATGCTTTTAATACTATCAACAAATTAGAGGGTTCTAGAGGGGAGAGGGATGGGAGGTTGGGTTAGCCTGGTGATGGGTATTAAAGAGGGCACGTTCTGCATGGAGCACTGGGTGTTATGCACAAACAGTGAATCATGGAACACTACCTCAAAAACTAATGATGTATGGTGATTAACATAACAATAAAAATTAAAAAAATAATATCAACAAATTAAATGGAGTCTGTATCTTCCTTTTCAATTCTATTTGCATTTAAACTTATTTGGGAGGTCATACATATGCCTCAAAATATATTGCTGTGATTCGATTTTTGAGCTCAGCAGGCAAACGTATTTATGCAGAATTAGCATGAATGAACCAGTTTGCAGCATCTGTTCAGTGCAATGTGGCTTTCCTCCAGGGTGAAAATGTCAACATAACATAACAACTTTTTGGAAAAGGGAAAGTGGACTTTTATTGTTTCTAGGCAGACATAAATATCAAAGGCAGTGTCATGACAGACTGATTAATAGACTCAGAAAAGAGGGGAGAAAATGGATCACTTGTATCATTTGACCAGTCTTGCACATTCTTTCCTAATTTTCTGGTAGTACCAAAACATGGGGCTTTTTTTAGATTGAAGGATCAATCCAGTTACTCTTTGTGAGCACTGTGCATTGAAAAGTGTCACATTATTATATGGAACTCTAGAGTAGAGGATGCTGAAATGCTTAAGGTGTAGGTCAGATGTGGTTCCATGTTCAAGAAATAGGTCTGTTACGTAGTTTTTATATGCGTTTGTAATATTTCACATAAATTCATGTATGTGTATATATTGATATGGAAACAAATGTGTATATATAACAATATATATATACACATATATAAACACATATATATGTATGTATATGAGTGCACATATAATTAAGCATATAAATGTTAAATGTATATAGATATATTAATATATATGAATTTATTAAAATATGTATACAAATATAAATACATACACATGCACACATACCCACACACAATTCCTGTCTAATCAGAGTTCTATCACAATACAAAAATATCTTCTAAATATCAAAGAAATTCCTATTACCATTTATGATAAATGATCGATTGCTCTGTTTTGGTGTATGAGGTTTGAAAGAAACAGTCTTGAAATACAGCTTGCCCTTCAATTAACTCAGTTTTTCCTGAAGTCAACATGAGCTTTATTCAATTTTAATTGGTTTTAGTCTATCTTCCTAAATGTACCTTGCTTGAGTACTATTGTCTGAATATGAAATGTTTTCTTTCCTAACAGAAAAATTTGTCTTCTAGAGGAACATACGTTTAAAAAGTTACAGGTAGTAGAACTTTCAAACCAAAATCTTCTTTTTTTTTTTAATAAATATTGAAGGTTTATTTTGGACAATTAAGGTATCACAGATCTTCCCGAGGCATTTATATCTACACATAATATGAATATACAAATGTAAGTGTAGCTGTGCGTGTCATATAAAATTCCACCATAATTTTAAATCATTCTATGGTCTTAACACGCTATTCCCAAACCATTAAGTGTGGATCTTGATGTTTTCGAACTATTCTTTTTTTTTTTAATGATGTAATGTATGGTGATTAACATAACATAATAAAATAAAATAAAAAAAAAACAACTTCTTAAACTCTATCACTTTGCAAAGGATGTATGCTTCTGAAACTTAAAAACAACATGGTTAGTCATTGAGATTTGGATGATAGGCAGAAAAATTACAATCAGTTTAAAACTTTGAGAGGACTAACATGAGGGAAAGCAATCTTTACTACTGCCAAAAAGGAAATTTTTTTTTTCTGTTTACAACAACGTAAATTATTTTCTGCCTGAATTTATTCTGATTTTAATTTCTTATCTAAGCACCATGTCATCTCAATCTGCTTAACTCCACTGGTAGTTACACCTTATTTCAAATGTTGTGAACATTTGTGTGGTGTAGGGCAAAAAAATATATATATCAACTCTTTCAATAGCTTGAACCTGACTGAATGCCTCAAAATTATACATTTTAAGTTGTAACTTGGACTGTAACCTTCCGATGAAATCTTAAAGTGACTTACTGGGGAAAAAAATGCTTCTTAGGTTTGTCAAGGAGAGCAAAAATAAATTTAATGTAAATTAGTTGTAAATAGAAGTTTATGGGTTACACACAGGTAATTATGTTTTTA
This sequence comes from Mirounga leonina, assembly GCF_011800145.1. NCBI lineage: Eukaryota > Metazoa > Chordata > Mammalia > Carnivora > Phocidae > Mirounga > Mirounga leonina. The sequence continues at coordinate 43,875,637 of NW_023270433.1, read as the reverse complement.
ATGTCAGGGAAAATTGAAGGATAACTTAGTTTCAGCTTATTTAAACTCTAACATACTTTGTAATGTTTTGAGATGATAGCCAAACATGAAGTGCTTTTTAGTTCATTTATCAAAATGGAGATAATGAGAAATAAACTTAGTTTCAGTCATCAGCATAGATATTATTTTACTATCATTATCCTCATTTCTGTCACATAATAATGTTATATTGGAGACTACACAGGTCAGCATGGCTTTATACCCATAGATTTATTGTGAGAAATGAAAAGGAGAGAGAAAAAATGCTCTTAAAAGAAAGAAAAGTATCAGTAGAGGTGACATAATGAAAAAAAGTTTTGTTATAGGGATCATTCACATAAGAGGAAGTTCCTTTCCTCCCTCCCTCCCTTCCTTCTTCCCTTCCTTCCCTCCTTCCCTCCCTCCCTCCTTCCTTCTTCATCCTTTGTTTCTTCATTCCTTCTTAAAATTTCCATCCTGATGCTTTGGCAAAATGTGGAACATATGGTCTCCATTCCCTTACAATGATTTACTCTTATCCTTACAAGTTAAACTATGTTTGCTTTTCTCTGTATAGTCAATAGACAGGAAGATACTGTGTTCCTAGTTACTGGTACTAAGATAGCTGTTGTTCAGCAAACTCATAGGAAAAAAAAAATACTTTCTGCTAAATATGAATAGCAATATTAATGATTATTAACTTCTCCCTCAAAAGTAATATGCCAGTATGTTTCCTACCCCATTCAAAAGTAGCATCTGCTCCACAGTGATTTACGTAAAACAGGAAATTGCACGTTAGAGCTGGGCCTCAAGAGTTCTGAGAATCTCATAAAGGCAAGAGTTGGCAGAACAGAGTGGACTTAGAGAAGATCAGAGAGGGATGAATCTTCTTGCCAGAATAAGAAAAACACTTAAAACACAACTACTGATTATGATTCTAAAACTCAAATGTGTCTTCCTTGGCATAGACCCAGAGATGAACGAAGCAAGCAACATCTTTTGTTTGGCACAGTTTCAAAAGTGCGCTTCCAAAAAACCAGACATTTGGCAGAAAGAGACCCCAAACATTCAAATGAATGTCTGAATTTTTCTCTTTTCACCTGAACTGAGGAATGCCATTTCAGCCTCTGTGTACATGAAGTAATCTATCTATGTGCATCATGTTTCAATCCCCAGGGTTACCACTCTTCCCTCTCTATTTTGATCATATAAACCAATAGTTTACAGTATTTGTTGACAGTTGACAGTGTGTGTGTTTGTGTGTGTGTGTGTGTGTGTGTGTATCCAGGGTCCTAGCCTGTGTAATCACATGATAAAGCATGTAACATCTTGTATTGTCAAGTTGTGAAGAAGTGTCAAAGAAAGACCTTTGAAGGAGTTTCCACTGGCCAAATCTGAAACAATTTGAGCATTAAAAAAATAATTGTTGCTAAGATAGTAGATCTTGAAAATTTTCATTACAAGAAAGAAACATTTATAACCATGTGTAGTGAGGGATATTAACTAGACTTACTGTGATTATTTTGTAATATACACAAATATTAAATCATTATGTTGTATAGATGAAACTAAATAATGTAAAAAATTATTATAAACTTTTATAATTTTTGATTAAAATGTAAATCTATGAGTCCATAGTGAAATGAAAAAATTAAAAAGTGGGGAGAATAAAAAATATTTTCTTAAGATAGAATACTAATAGATGTAAAAAGATTGATAAAGTTAGAAAATCTCCATTTAAAGAACATAATGGTAATAATTCATTCAGGCAAAACTAACCAATGGATGTTAAACTTATGGGGTAAGAAGGTATTTATCAATGACAAAAGGAAAAGAAATAGTAACTTTACAGTTGTATAAAGTAGGCAAATACCACCTGATGCAAGTGACCAAAATAAGATGATCAGTAAAGAGACAAATTGATATCATGACATACTGACATGAAGTACTGAAAATAACACAATATCACTTAAAAACAAGAGGGATTATTAGACATCCAAACTGAAATATATTCCACAGAAAATTGCCCTATACCCTTAAAAAATAGCAAGGACCTAAAAGACAAAGGAAGAGGGACAAATTGTTCTAAATTAAAAAGGACTAAAAATGCATGACAACTAAACATTACATATAATCCTGGACCAGGCACGTTTTATTTTGTTTTTGTTTGATTCAAAAGACATGATTAAATGTCTCTAAATTTAAATAATGGATTTACTTGCCCCCATTCAGTCTACTTTGAACAAAGCCATCAGTTATTCAAGTGAAGCAGAAGACAGATCATAAAATTTACCTGTTCAAACCATCCAATGGCAGATTCTATTAGGGTAAAATTCAAACTCCTTCCTATAACTATGCTGACTTATTATTCAAACTGGAACACTTTTGAGGGTGAAAACTATGTATTTATTAATAATTACAGTAGAAGAGCAGGCATAAACTGGGGTGTATAGTCATGGTGATTACAAATTCTTATGTGGCCCCTGTTATTTCTCTGATCTTCTTTCATTGCCCTCCCTTAATTAGGCTGTCATCGTTACACTGGCCCTTCTACTCTTTTGAGCAAATCAATAAATCCTCCATCACAACAGGGTCTTTGCAAGGATTGCTTCCCCTCCCTGGAACGCTCTTTTCATAATTTTATTCATGGTGCACTTTTATATTTCTCTGAAGTCTGTTCTCCACAGTCATTTTCTTAATGATGCATCTCTGGCCATGATATCTAAAATTTCATTATCCCCTCCCCAACATTTCATGTTTCCCTTCTATGTCTTATCATAGGCATTTATTTGTATATTTATCAATATAACAGAATATTTTATTTTTTTTTTATTTTTATTTATTTATTTTTTTTTTTTAAAGATTTTATTTATTTATTTGACAGAGAAAGACACAGTGAGAGAGGGAACACAAGCAGGGGGAGTGGGAGAGGGAGAAGCAGACTCCCTGCCGAGCAGGGAGCCCGATGCGGGACTCGATCCCGGGACTCCAGGATCATGACCTGAGCCGAAGGCAGTCGCTTAACCAACTGAGCCACCCAGGCGCCCATAACAGAATATTTTAATGATTTATCTTGTTTATTATCTGTATTCCATATTAGATTATAAGATAGCTGAGGGCAACTGTTTTTGTTTCTTGGATATAGTCATGTAACTCCTACAGTAACCTCTAGGCACTTGGTAAGTAATCAATAAATATTTATTGAAAGTGTTAAAGAGTGTATTTTATCATTTCAATGAAAAATACTCAATTTAGTGAACTTTATGAAAAATACATGAATTATATGAAGAGTCAGCTCTACTACAATGCATTATCTTTATCTGTAGCAATAAAAAGAAATTGAGCATTTATTAAAAATAATCATTTATTTACTCATATAAGAATCTTTAAAAAATATAAAGAGTGAACTCTGGGTACCATTTAGTGATCTCCATCCTTGGATTGGGTTAAATGGATGCTACTTTATTGTTTTGCTTGCATTTCACTGATTAACGGTTAGATCAAATATTATATTTTCATTGATTTAATTGAGATATAGTCAACATACAACATTATATTAGTTTCAGGTGTACAACATAATAATTCAGTATTTGTATACACTGTGAAGTAATCACCACGATAAGTCTAATTATCATCTTTCACCATATAAATTTATGATTTTTTTTCTTCTGATGAGAAATTTTAGGATTTACTCTCTTGGCAACTTTCAAGTATGCACTACAATGTTACTGAGTAGTCCCCATGTTGTACATTATATCCCCATGACTTATTTATCTTATAATTGGAAATTTGTACCTCTTGACCTCCTTCACCTATTTTGCCCAGTCCCCCAACCCCCTCCCGTCTAGCAACCACTATTCTATTCTTTGTATCTGTAAGTCCTGTTTTGTTTTGTTCCTTCTTTTCTTTGGGGTTTTTTGATTCCACATATAACTGAAATCTTATGGTATTTGCCTTTCTCTGTTTTTCATGTTTTCCTATTCAGAGTACTGTCTTAAAGATTCTTTTTTTTATTTGGTTCTTAGTGGTTAACTTGTTTTCTAAAAAATCATAACTTATCCATTTTGGATTCTCTTAAATATAACACTTTACATTATTCTATAAAGAATAGGCAGCAGCATTTTATAAAGTTTAGGAGACAAAGAAATGTTTAAGGGATTCAGACATCAGCTTACTATCCTAATTTCAATTTGGATTTGAAGCGAGCAACTTGGGTTTGAATTTCAGAACCATGCTGACATCCTGTATGATTATAAGACATTTGTATAAAAGTCTCAAGCTTTAGGACTTCCTTCACATTGTTATTATAAAATGGAATGAAATAATGAATTTTAAGCACTTCACGGTACACTGTTGTGTATTAACTACATAGTAAGCTGTCAGTTACTAGGGTACTCTATTATTATTAGGTTTTATTTTTATTGGTCGTCATCTTTGTCCAATAATTTTCATATGCATGCCTATTTGCATATTTGCAATGATGGAGTAGATTCAATTTTATATCATGTGTTTTACTTAATAGCATATCATCAATAAGTTTAATGTTGCAACATAATATGCATAATTTTAACTTTAATGAAATGCATATTATTTCATCTAGTGATAGTATCATAACTTATTCAAATCTTAGACTAGTATTGGTCAATTAATTAAAATACAAATCTGGTAGGGTGTAGTGAAAGAAGCATGGTCATAAACTCATGGTAGGTATACAAATATGTTTATAAAGCCTTTTAGGAAAGCAAGTTTGGAAAGATATCAAAAACTTTAAACATATTCATTCTCTTTGACCCAGCAATTTCATTTCTGGGAATCTCTTCTAAAGAAATTATCAGAAATGAGGACAAAGATTTATGTACAGAGATTTTATCATGCCATTATTTATGGCAGCGACCATCTGGAAGCAATCCAAATGTCCTGCAATAAATGATTAGCTATATCATGGTGCAGCCATAAGAATAAAGAATAGGCAGCTATTGTAAAATATACTTATGAAGAATTTTAAAGATATGGAAAATGCTCATAATGTAATGTCAAAAGAAAAATAGAACATATTTTATATTTATGGAATTACAGCATGTGCATAAAAGTACACATATGTGCAAGGAAGTATTAGTATTATCTCCGAGTAGAGAAATTATAGCTGATTTTTTATTTTCATCAATTTTTCACATCTTCTATGATTAGCATATATAACTTTAAAGCGAATTTTTAAAAGAAAGTAAAGCTACTGTTAAATTACTAATGGTGACATCTATGTTTAGGTAGGAAATTATGAATGCTTTGGCATGCTGGGTATTACAGTTCACTAATGGCATGACACCTTTGTTGATGAGCATGATACTGCATCCCAAAGGTAATGTAAGGCCATATCCAACTATTTCAGCTACTCTCAGCTCTATGGAAAGTTTCCAAATTGCAGTGTCGTAAAAGAAGAATAGAGTTAAAGTCTTATGAAGTTACAGACTAATGAACAGTAGCAGCAGGTTCATCCACAATCCAATTACTTGGAAAGTAAATGTACCATATCTAGTTAGTGATATTGTTTAATATTTAATCTTGTGAAACCAAAGCACAGACATTAAAGTTCTATAGCAAACCCTAGAAGCATGAAAATAAAGTATAAAGGTAGCAGATCTTAATATTGCTACAAAAAAGAAAAACCCTATAAAATTGTCTTTATATAGATTGCACATGTGCTGTTACAACAGGATAAATGAAAACTGATTCAGTTCTCATTTTTCTCCTTTTGTCAAAAATAATTAAAACTAGATTAGGTCCGTTGCAGTCCCTAGAACTACCTTCTCAGATTCTGTAATGCTTGGCGCCCTATTTTAGAATGAGCATTATTTAAGGTCACACAGTTTTGAACCTGAACTTAATAAAAATAAATTTCTAGAAAAAACATAGTAGAAAGATGACTCTTTAGACTATTACAGGTATTATTGCCTCCTACTTCTCCTGACCCCACATGGCTAGAGAAACTGAGGCCTCCAAATTATGAGCTCAGTCTCATCAAGGACTTAAACCAATTAATCTGAACCTTGGAAATAGAACACAGTAAGCCCTCTTACTACCAGTGGTAGGATTTGGAACTATCAATTTTACTCTTATTCCATTATGTGGTATGTGTATGGTGAGTCTACTAAGGACTAGCATGTGCACTCAATTGCAATTTAAGCTTACAGGAATGCCACCTTCGCTTCTTCACTACAACTAGATCCCTGAAATTCTGATTGTACTGCAGTTTCTCTGGAACTCAATTATCTTAAATCTATTATTTTCCTAGAATGGCTCACACCATACCTAGTTTTCTTCCTCTTCCCTATAGAATCTGCAGCCCATTTTATATGTATTCAGATGCTGCCTGTATGCAGTATCAGGCCCGATATACCACACTGAATCATGAGTCACCCATAGAGACTAATACACCTGAATTTTGCGTCCCATTCACTATAATGACCTCCTTTTTTATTGTCTATAAACAAAATAGACAAGAGCAAATCAGTTATCTTCTGGGAATATTTGTCTTTAGTTGCAAACTGCTTTCCCCAAGTTCACACCATGTAGCCTGACTTAAAGTTGTCTTCTTTTCTCAAGAACCCATCTCCCTAGTCAGAGGGTTTTATTCCAGAAATAACAAATGTCAGCACTAACAGACTTCTCCTTAGGATTTTTCAAATTTGAATTGGAAAAAGAGCCACTTTCCCTTATATGGTAAAAAATAAGATCATGTGACACCCACAGCTGGCCATGGCTGTAGGATGTAGTATTGTAGATGACATTGATGGCCCACTCATATCCTCTTAGTCATTACTATTTCTATACACACTGGCCCAAACTCCATCTGATAACACCTGCATCTCTTTGTGGACTTCTGTGGCCTCTAGAGCCCTTTCTGCACAGGTATGGCAGGTCAAAAGTCATGAGGAATTAACACTCCATGAGAGAAGCCCTCATCAATGACTGAGAGGAGTTGGTAGGTTAAATACTCTAATTCTCTCACTTTTTGGGTGGAATAACATGGAGTTGCAGGAAAAAGACCATCTCTGATACCTCCAGTTGAATGAACTCCAGTGGAACTTTATAATATACTATTTTTTATCTTCCTTCCCTGTTTTGTTTTATTTTATTTTATTTTATTTTCTCTCAGTCTTCTACAAGAGCCTCCAGGAAACATCTCCCAAAAAACTACATGCACTCCAAATATACTACTGTGCTGGAGGGTCTCCTTTTGGGGGAACTCAAACAGGACATCCAGGAGTATAGAGTAAGACAGTTTTAGGGAATAAACCATCCATCAAAAGGAAGAGGAGGTCAGAAGCAGAGACTCCTGGTGGTATTTGACTTACCCAATAATCCTAATGGATTTCCAAAACTTGGTCAGTTTTTCTTTTTTTTCTATTTTGTGAACTAGTAGTACCTGCTCTTGCCTTCTAATTGAGAAATTAGTGTTTGAATCCAACAACAGATACAAGAACCATCCTAAACTGTGTCCCTGTGGTAGACTAATAATGACTGCTCCAAAATGTCCAGGTTCTAATCTCTGGAACATGTTATTTTATATGGAGGGAAAATCAGTTTTGGCAATATGATTAAGTTAAGGCTCTTGAGATAGGGAGGTTGTCCTCCATTCTCCAGGTGGGTCCTAAATGAAATCAAACATAGTCATTTAAGAGGGAGGCATAGGTGATTGGACTACACAGAAGAGGAGAAGCAACAGAGGCAGATATTATAGTGATTTGGCCAAAATCCAAGGAATTTTGGTAGCCACCAGAAACCAGAGGAATCAAGGACAGATTCCCCCACCTAGAGTCTCTGGAAGGAGTGAAGTCCTGCCAACACCTTAAATTGGACCCAGTGACACTGGTTTCAAACTTCGGACCTACAGAATTGTGAAAGAACAAATTTCTTTTGTTTAAACCACCAAGTTTGTGGTGATTTGTTACAGTAGCCAAAGGAAACTAACACAGTCCCCCCAGCACTCGTGTACAAACCACATATTTTAGAGACCCCCCAGGTATCTACTCCTGCTGGTCCTCTAAGCCATTTTTCTTCCTTTCAACAACCTCTTTTCCTTTTCTGCTGCTCATCCACTAAAATCCTAGCCTGAGCCCTGGCTGGATCTCAGGCTAGTCAGACTCAACTGAATTTATGTCAAACCGAATGATTTTATGAACAATTTGCATAATGACTAGTTTACCTAAAATATGACCACACCCCACACTTTTTAGTTTCCTTTTGTTTACCTCTATGTGTCTTGTTTTCTGCTAAATTCTTTATTATTTTAAATGCACTCTAAAATGTCCATGGGCACACTGAATTTTATATATATGTACATAAATACAAGTTATCCCATCTACTACATGTGAGATTATTCTAATCTAATGATACAGTGCTTTTAGGTCCTTTAACTTCACATATTAATATAAATACATTGTATTTTACTTTGTCACTTATTTACATGTTTTCATTATAAAGACTCAAATTATATTGATTTTAGGCCAACTGAATATAAGGAATATTGGATTTAAGGCCAGTGGCTTTAGGATAGTGATCTATTGTATTTTTTGACTCATATTTTTACCCTGGAATATCTATATTAAGATGATAATAATGGATAGCAAAAAGGTAAGAGTTTGAATGTAGTTTATTTTGTAGCTATAAAAGGGTAGAGAATTTGCTAAATCTTTCTGAGTCCGTTTCCTCATTGATAAAGTTAATATAATTTTCCCTGTAACACAGAGTTTCAACAAGGATTAAATTAATGTATAATGTACTAGTCGAGTATCACATATAACATTAGTACCCCCAAATATTATGATACACTAAATTTGAGGAAGGTGTTAAATCAGTGTCATAAATCAGGGTCCAGCTACTTGACCTCCTCCCTCAGTTTAGTTTTAATAGGGAGATTTGATATCAGAAAATTTACATTACATCTCAAATTAGTACTTAATAAAAATTCTTCATGAAGTTGGTATCAGTAATAAAGTACACCTTTAAATAATAAGGTAAATTATAAATATCAATAGTAAAGAAAAATTGATGAGGCCACATTTTGCAGCTTGCACCGATCTCAGGACAAAATTATTTGACTCTTCAGTGGAAGTAGAGTTGAAATCTGTAATATACATATATAGAAATGGCCTTGACCATGGAGTCAGTGATTTGCTAGAACTTTCTCCATTCCTATAAAAAGCAGAAGTTCCATTCCACATCCTATCCATTTTGGCACCAGAATCTCAGCCTACCTTTGTGCCACCAAGTAACAACCCCCCTCATTACTGTCTCCATACACTTACAGGCCTTAAAATACCTTTTCCTCACTATCCTTCCATATTCATGCTCTCAGGGACTTAGAGATTTGATAGACTCTTGCCCATTCTGCTCCCTTTGCCTTTCCCAATTTCCCACTTTTTATTTCACTCAGCTAACATACTCATTGATTCAGAGAATTTTGGCAGCATTTCATCTAGTAAACTGTCCCTGATACCCCCATGTAAATTAAAGTCTTCTTTCTGCTTTCTGTTTCGTCATTTGAAAATTCCTATTATTGAATTTGGCATGCTATTAAGCGAAAATAGATTAAGACATAGTGCCTAACCAAGATTAGGGGCTCAATAAGTGTTCATTGAATGAATACATGAGCAAGAGTCAAAACTAATATAAGAGCTGAGTGTACTGCATTTTCTCATAGCAGAAATATTTTGAATAACACTTTGCCTTTTCAGGGAATGTCCCCTAAAATTTAGTTACTACAAAATGTCACTGAACTATAGTTTTGCTAGACGGGTAGTGAAGTAGAATGGGCACACCCTCATTTTAATATTTAGGTGTTATGCTTTTCGCATTTCTTAGCTGGTTGGCTTTAGAAGAGCTCGGTAAAAGTGTTAGAATGGCAGAAAATCCCCAAATCAAAGAGTTTGGGGAAAATACACTTGTCATAAAATTCATTTTATAAAATACAGTGACAAAATTGTTTTGTAAAAGAAAGGCAAAACAAACTTCTATTCTTAGCTCAAAGAACATTCTTACACCTGTATGAAACATACAAATATTCTGGAGCTAAAAATAAAGATATACATAGGTGTGTGTGTGTGTATATATATGTATATATATAACTTGCACTGTAAGTTATTCACAGAGTCACTGAAGATATTCAGCTAATGAATGAGTTAGCAAGATGAGTTCCAGTTTCTATTAGTTAAACATGGAATGGTCGAAAGAACAAAAATTTTTAACATTCCATTAATTCATATAATGTGGTATGTATTAAAACCATTATTTGTGTAGCAGTACAAAGCCATGCATTCATTACCTGTACGAAGGTCATGGGACCCAAACACAGATTCAACCTGAGGACTTTTCTCCTATAATACTACAGTAAATAGCTTGTATTGACAGTGTAGATCTGACATTTTCTATCCCACTATATGAGTTTTTTTATTTCACTGACCCTCAATTTATCCATTAATAAGTATGATAAAAATATATATGTCAACATTGGTATGGAGATTAAAAATGAGATAAAACCTCTGACATGTGATAGAGAGTAAATATTCTTCTTTTATGTAACACAGTAAATATGTTGGCATTAGTGTGGGGAAGGAAGAAAACCTTCAGCAAATTTGGCTGATTCATCAACCTTGATTTCTGTCAAATTCAGGAGAATTGTGAATGACATTCATGTTCATATAAAACTGTGTAAGTCTTCATTCTGCTCCTTAATGTTCATAACCTCCCACCAGCTGTTTAGGCATCTGCACTGTTCAGAACTAAATTTAAGCAAATGTCAGAGTGGACAATTGAATCAAGCCTCCAGATTGAGTCAACAATCTGTAGCCTGCAGGCCAAGTCCAGCTTGCTGCCCATTTTGTAAATAAAGTTTTATTGGAACACAGCATGTTCATTATTCACATATTTCCTATGGCTGCTTTTGCACTACAATAGCAGAGTTGACTACTTGCAACAGAGACCATACGGCTGACAAATATTTTCTATTTAGCTCTTTACAGAAAACATTTGCTGAGGCCTGCTCTACACAATTCAGGGAAACAAAGCCATACTACAATGGAGAATGGCTTTATGTGATTGAAGGACATAATTTTGAAATGGGGGTATGATTTGGAATATACATGCAGGAAGTTCAAGAATAATTCAGTTTCTTGAAACGAAACTCTAGAGACTGGCTACATTTCAGTAGTAGTAAAAAGTGACAGTTTCCGTGTAGAACACTCAGTAAATTTGATTGATTCAATTTGAAGGATTTCATCAGTCAGGCAGCTAAAATCAGAGTGGTAATCTAATGATTTCATCATGATCAAATTGGGTTGACTATCCATATTTTCTCCACAAGTTACTATAAGAAAATCAATTAACTGGACAATCACAGTAACTTGGTAAGGGTTCTAACTATGGTGTTTATGGTCAAACTGTAGACATTCTTTTTAAGGGTATGTTATTAAGTTCCCTATTTGCAGTATCAATAGAGAGATAAATAGGTAGATAAAAGTAATACATCGCTACTTTTTGTGCCCTGATTCCTCTTTCATTAGCTATTCAAGATTGAAATGCAAGAACTGAGCAAAGATTACTGTCTAGAATCTTTCATATTCAAAGCAATCAACAAATGTTTTGATGATGGCAATACATCAAATTTATTGTATTTGGTCTATGTGGCTAATTCAGGGTAGATTCCCTAACCTTTTCTATTGGGGGATTTTAAAATATATACATGCCTACATGCATAATCCACCATACCGAGGGGTGACTACTGTTAATATTTTTCTCTGAACAAGTTTAATTGTCTCTGTGTTTGTTTCTGTGAATATCTGCATGTTTGCATATGTTTTCAGTTATACTGTATTGTTTATCAATACACTTCTATACCATTATTTTTAGTATTCTAATATGGAAGTATGTTATAATTGCTTTTCAAATTCCCCATTATTATTTAAATAAATTATTATTTCAATTATTTGAAAGTGTAAATAAAGCTGGGATATCTGCCAAAGGCTTCCTTGTCCACATCTCTAGCTTCTTTACAAGATAAATTCCTAAAGTGGAAATACTGAGTCAAAATATATTTACTTAATCATTTGCTTACTTATGTGTGGTTTTTGTGACAACCACCACTCTACTTTTTGTATTTGAATATAACCTTTGCATATTACAAACATATCAAAAAAGTGTGCAGACTTATTATTCTCATTTATAATTCAGAAATCTAGAGACAGCATTCACATAAAAATATGCTAGAAAATGTTTGCTTTGTACTGGTCCTAAAAAGTATTTGCCCCAAAACACAGAACTTGTTTAGTGGCATAAAAGTGGGAAGTTTATACTATTATTCCACATTTATATCTTTGTGTATATGAGAGGAATAATAGCAATATGCAAATACTTACATTATGTCTAATATAATGGGAGCTGATCTACTATAGGAATTAAAATCAGCAGAGAAATGGATTATCATGACTTCCTAAAGGTTATTATATGGAAGAAAGAATGAAATAAATCATAAATATTACTTCACAAAGAATGAATATTTTTAGCCTGATTTAACTGTAATGGTCTTGTGTTTCCTTTAAGGTATTTTTTCCTAAGATTTATGGCATTTATTCTAAAATATTTTCAGTACATCTTTAAAGCAAAAATTGTGCTGTTTTTGCACAGGAAGCAAATGAAATGTCTTAATTTTATTTTTAAAATAAGCTATTGTATCACCTATTTAGTAATGTAGCCAAGATCCTGATTGCTTTATGTAGGGAATAGAGGGACTATTGTGCATTCTATAAATCACATAATGAAATTGCCTTTTGTCTAAAACAAGCTATTTTTTCCTTAATCACTCTGCCTATCTTTATGTGTTTATAGGTATTGTACACAAGTCTAGATTGATATTCTTTCAAAAATTACCATAAGCACAGGGAAAAACTTTTTATAATATCTAATTGCTAAAAATATACATTTGGGTATTGATCTAATTATTTTCAATTTAGAAAAATATGACCTGAAAATTTACAAATAAGCATTTGTCCACATAAAAATCATGACCTGTAGTAAGAACTGTAGTGAATTGGTCATCTAAATAATGTTGATGTGGTTCTTTCTGGTCCCGTTCCCATGTTTCTTCTCTCTCCCATACCCCACTTGCTGCCATATTCTACCTTTGAGGCACATTGCTATGGTGGAAAAATTGTGCCCAGGCTATAGAATATATCTGGTGGAACCTGGAAGACTTTATAGAGAATATAAAGAAAGGCTAAGATGATCAAGGAGTTGCTTTGGGGCCAAAAGACTCAGAGTAGCCAATAGACCTGGGTGGTTTCTCTGAAAGACAGTTGAGTACAGTGTGGGAAATGAAGTAATATGAGTGTTTATTTCCCCAACAATCTTTTTTTTTTTTTTTGCTATTGTTGTTTCCTTCACACTTAGCTCTACAACCCAGAAGACAATTTCTATGTTCCATAATTGAATGTATTAGTTTTGGTTCTTATTTGTTCCAGGGGTTTAAGCAATGGAGAATGTACCAATTTTTGGAGAGCTTTGTGTTCTGAACCTGCTTAGAGACCAAAGATGGAATGGGTAGTAAATTATATAGTCTCAATAGTCACAATAATTTCCGTTCAGGTAGAAAAATAGTTTGTCTGTTAAGAAGTCTCAACGACGAAGATCTTCACTTATTTACATGCATCAACTCATTTAAATCCATAACAACCTATGAAATAAGTTGGAACTACTTTTATCTACATTTTTGTAATGAGACAACAAAGTCACAGACGATAAAGTACCAGAATGTAACTTTATGCTGTGTCACTCCTAAATACTGGATATACACCTAAAATAACAATAGTTACAATAGCAGCTAACATTTATTTAGTTCTCACTGAGCCTAAGAGACTTTTAAATAGATTATATGAATTGACTCAATCCTTACAAGTCTTTTGATGTAGGTACTAATACTACCTACATTTAAAAAAAAAGAGAGAGAGAGAGGCAAACCAAGAAACAGATTCAACTCTAGAGAACAAACAGCTGGTTGCCAGAGCGGGAGGGGGGTAGAGATGGGTGAAATAGGGGTTGGAGATTAAGGAGTGCACTTGTTGGAGTACCTGGGTGGCTCAGTTAAGTGTCCCACTCTTGGTTTTGTCTCAGGTCATGATCTCAGGGTCATGAAATTGATCCCCGTGTTGGGCTCCATGTTTAGTGGGGAGCCTGTTTAAGACTTTCTCTCCCTCTCCCTCGGCCTCTCCCTCTCCCACACTCTCTTTCTCTCTCTTTCAAATAAATAATCTTTAAAAAAAAAAGGAGTGCATTTGTTGTGATGAGATGTTACGTGAAAGAAGGATTATATTCAGTGTACTTTCTTTTTTTTTTCTTTTTCAAGTTTTTATTTAAATTCCAGTTAGTTAACATATACCATAATATTAGTTTCAGGAGTAGAATTTAGTATTTCATCAATTTTATCACCCCATGCTCTTCTCAACAAATGCCCTCCTTAATCCCCATCACCCATTTAACCCATCCCCCGCCCACCTCCCCTCCAGTAAGCATCAATTTGTTCTCTATAATTAATTGGAATTTAAATAAAAATTAAAGAAAAAAAAACCTGAATCACAGAAATGTCCACTATCAAGCCTAGTGTCACATATCCATGAATAACAAAGCTAGAAGACACAGGCTTTCCTTTTTCACTCTGCTACCTGGAAGCAGTTTATTTATTATATCTTGAACTAGGGCAAGCCCCTTCCCTCAATTTGTTCTCAAATAATTCTTATTTCTATGGATAAATTTTAAAATCACTTGAGCTATATATTTTACACCATAAATTTAGTGGAGATTCACCACAATTTAGGGACTATAAATTCACTTTTTTATTCAGTTCACATTAAGATTTTATAATCAAAATATTACAGAAATTAAATATTACTGGGGTATTCACTGTGCACTTTTATATTAAAAGCAGTACAGTGAAAAGATGCCTATGTTCCTATTTTGGAAATCATTAATGGAAGTATCATCTCAGTGTTGTTGAATGGTGGTAATAGGGTTGCCTTATGTCAGTTTGAATTGTATGAAGTTGCTAAATTTGACCAAAACTTTCCTATGCTTTAGCCTGATACTGTGAACGGGGATTATGCAAGCTATGGTAGAAAAATCCATAGATGTAGATGCAGGACTTGAAACACTACCCAAAATTAAGATTCATTATGCACTATTGTAATCTCACCAAATCTCTCTGCCGGTTGATTAAACTTCAGTGTGTAGCTACAATGCCAATGAGTGTTCAGAAATTTACTGAATGTTTATTACTGGGAATACAAAATATAAAGCCATCTGCATTTTACAATATATAAAAAGAGCACAAACATGACTAACCATGAAGAGTCAGGTTTGATAAAGGTGTTCAGGGGTAAGATTTATGTTAAGAATTTGCACAAAGCCCAACGATGGATGGATCCCACAGACCTCTTAAAGGTATATTGTATAACTTAGTGAATGTTTCTTTTTGAACACAATGAAGGTATTGAACTAAAAAAAAACAGTGGCTATTAAGAAGAGTAACAGACAGTGGTAGTTATATTTCACATAGCTTCCATAACCATCCAACACATGACATATATTTCTTTTAATTAAAACATGGTAGAATGCAGGAATTTGGTAATCTGTCTCATAATGCTCATAAGCTTAGTAGCAATAAACTTTGCTAAATACAAAGTTTGAGAAAATGCGGTGCAGGCAGATGGTGACTATGTGCCTCAAGTCTGTCCCAGAGCTGCAAACAGCACCATCTGTTGCCCTGCATATTTCTTTTTTGTTCATTGGTATCAAATTTAAGGGAGGATCACAGTTTACATTCTAATTTCACACTCTGGCCACAATGGTGGGAGTTCTTATCTCCTTCAATGTAAACTTGTTCAAGTTAATAAGGAATTTTGTTCTTCCTTAAGAAGAAAAAAAAAAATTTAAAAAAAATAGCAGACTTCCACTCTTCCATTCATGATGGGATAACAGGAACCAGATTTACCCTTCTGTTTGAAACAAACTAACACACCACATCAAATATATGAGCAACACTTTTCCAGACACTGGATGTCGGGCAATAAAGGGCAGATCCCTAAGAGATGGAAAATAAATGAGATCTAAAATTACCTCAGCTTACTGCTTTGACAAAGTTTTCAGGCCAGTGCACATGAGGGGAAAGCCTAGATGAAGTTCAGCAGACTTCCCAAGCTAAGGGCAGAGACCTGGGAGTGTGGGAAAACAAGGAGGGTAGACATCACAGGGAAGAGTACTAGAGAGGAGAAAATGGTAATTAGCAATAACTCAGTATCTGCAAAGGGATCACCTCAAGTATTCAGCGGAGTACTGAGCAGCATAGCTGTGTGAGGAAACACCAGTAACCTGGGGTAGGAAAAAATCAGAAAAGACTTTAAGTAACAGTGTCTGACACTCACATTGGACTAGAAATAATGCCTATCTATTGTCTAGGTCAAGCTGGTAAATGACATGACTCAGATGACTTTGGGTAGATTATATAGAAATACATTAAAAGTAAGACCAAAAGGATCAAATTGTTCCCAAATAGCTACTTTCCAGATCAAAACTCAAAAATATTCATGGAAATAAATATCTAGAACTCAAATAGGTAAGGCTTAGAATGTCTCCTACATAAACAAAAATTAGCAGGAAGGCAAAGAAGCAGGAAAATAAGGAGAAAATCAAATCAATTAAAACTGGCACAGATATTAAAATTTGCAGAAGAGAACACAGAAACAGTTACTAAACTGATTTCCCTCTGTTCCAAAAATGAATCAGAGGCTGGACTTAGAGTAAATTTTCCTCAGTAGCAACTTTAAAACTCAACAAAATTGACAAAACTAATAACTTGACACTAAAAATCGAACAAGATATGCAACACTATGAGAATTATTTGTTTGTAACCTGCTGAATTTAAAGTGAGAATTTGTGGTATTCTTATCTGAAGCTGCACCCAAAATTTTCCCATGTGATAGGCAAGGAGGTTTACCGTGATAGGACAGGCCATGAAGACCAGCATCCTCCTGCAAAGATTGAAGGAGATTTACTGAATTTAGAGCAGTAGGTGATACTTATGCTCAGTGGCATTGTCAATGGATTCATAGAATTTATTTAATATGATAACACATATTGAAGTGGGAAAAAAATTAAATGATCAGAGACTCATAAATCAGTGCAATGCCATCCAATTATACCAATATATATGTAATTGGAGCCAAAAAGAGAGGAGCAAGAAAAAAGGTCAGAAAAAATATTGGAAGAAAAATGTCCAATTTGATGAAAAATATTCATCTATACATCCAAAAACCTCAAAAAAAAAAAAAGATTGCAGGCACCTGGGTGGCTCAGTTGGTTGAGCGACTGCCTTTGGCTCAGGTCATGATCCTGGAGTCCCTGGATCAAGTCCCGCATCGGGCTCCCTGCTCGCCAGGGAGCCTGCTTCTCCCTCTGACCCTCTCCCCTCTCATGTGCTCTCTCTCTCTCATTCTCTCTCTCTCAAATAAATAAATAAAATCTTTAAAAAAAAAAAAAGATTGCATACAAAGTGATCCTCTCATAGATATATCATAAGCAAAGAATTGAAAGAAAATTTCAAAGAAAAAAATTTGAAATCTTCAAGGGGAAAAAAAAAAGACTAATTGTTCTCAAAGAACCCATAATTAGATTAACATCTGATTTCTCATCAGAAACAAGGAGGCCAGAAATGAGTGCATTGCCTTATTGAAAGTAGTGTAAGGGGAACAAAAAAAACAGCCAAAGCTTCTATATCTAGCCAAACTATACTTCAGAAGTGAAGATGAAATAAAAATATTCCCAAAACAACAAAGCATGAGAAATTCATTGCTGCTTGACAAGAGCAGAAAGAAAATCCAGACCTGCTTTACAAGAATTAATAAAGGAAATCCTTCAAACAGAAAGAAATAACAGGAAATGATTACTTGAATCTGCAGGAAAAAAGGATCTCTGGAAATATTATATATGTGGCATATTATAAAAGATCAGTAGATACACGTTTTTTTCTCAGGCTCTTTAATACAAGATTTCACAAAGCAATATTATAACAGTGTGTTGTTTGAATTCTAATGTATATAAATTTCATATATATAATGGTGAAGGCATAAAGAATGTGGGAGGGAATTTAGTCATACTTGAGCGAATTTTCTAAATTTTACCAGAAATAATTATTAATCTGCAGTAGTGTGTGATAAGATGTACCTTCTAATGTCATATCTAAAAAATAAATTTAAAATGTAGCAAAAATAAAATCAACAGGATAATTAAGTCGAAAAGCCAAAAACTTACTTTAAGAATTTTATTAGAGACAAAAAGGAACATTTTATAATGATAATCAGTACCACAGAAAAGTAAATGCATATTCACTTGAAATGAGAGCCCCAAAATACAAAAAAAAAAAAAAAAAAAAAAACCAAAAAGGTAGAAAGGAAATTGTGCATACCTCGTAAGGGAGCCTAGGAAAACCTGGCATGACACTTAGAGGTGAAAGACTGAATTCCTTCTTCCTAATATCAAGAACAAGGCAAGGTTGTCTGCTTTAATACTTGGGGTCAACATTGTACTGAAAATGCAGCTATCTCAATAAAGAAAAAAAATTAAAAGACACCCATGTTGGAAAGGGAGAAAAAGTTGTCTTTATTTGCAGATGACATGATGTCCTAGGTGGAAATCATGAGTGATACACATAGAACAAAACTGCTAGAACTAATGTACAACTTTAGCAAATTCACAGGATACAAGATCAATATACAAAGGTCAGTCAAATTTCTGTATGCTAAAGAAAAGAAAACTAAAAATAGATTAAGAGAATAATTTCATTTATAATAGCATAAAAAATAAGGTAGTTAAAGACAAACTTAACAAGAAAAAGATATACTGAGAAATTAAAGAAGATCTAAATTAACAGAGAGACCTTTCATGTTCAACAATTGGAAGAAACAGTATTGTCAGGAAGGAAATTCATTCTTATTGATTAATAAATTCAGTGTATCCCTATCAAAATCCTGAGAATTTTTGTGGAATTTGACAAGCTGATTCTAAAATGTATATGGAAGTGCCACAGACCAAGACTAACCAAAATTATTTTGAAAAAGAATAATGTTTGAATATTTGTACTACCTGATTCAAAACTCATTATAAAGCTATAAGAATAAATATAGTGTGGCACTGGTGCAAATATGGGCATATAGTTCAATGAAACAAAATTGAGAGTACAGAATAAAACTTTCCATTGTAATTAATTTATAATCAATTAATTAGAAAGTGCTAAGATAATTAAATAGAGAAAATTATCATCGTTTCACCATCTCCTTCTGGGGCAACTGCATATCCACATGCATAAATAAATACACATTTTTGTACTTCAAGGAACCATGAAGAAAATTAGAGAAATCATAGTCTGATAGAAAATAATTGCAAACTGTATTTTTCATAAAGGACTTATAATTGGAACATATAAAAAAAAGTCTTACAAGGTTATAATAAGGCAAAAATCCAATTTAAAAATGGGGAAAAGATTTGAACAGATACTTCACTAAAGAAGATAAATAGGAAGCACATCAAATGGTAGTCAGTATTAATTGTCAAAAGGGAAACACAAATTAAAACCCTAATGAAATCACTACATAGCCACCAGAATGGTTACAATCAAAAGACACATATTAAGAGTTGAAGAGGATGTAGAGAAAGTGGAACTCTGATATATTGCTGGTGGGAATGTAAAGGGGTACAACTATTGTAGAAAATAGTTTGGCACTTTCTTATAAATGTAAATATATACATACCGTATAATGTAGCTGATCCACTGCTATATATTTACAGAGAAAAGTAAGCATATGTTCATACAAAAACGTGTATAGCTTTTTACCTATAAATATGTATACTATGTAATCTTGTATGTAGAAGCCTTATTCTTCATATCCAAGAAGTACAGACAACCCAAGTTTCTAGAAATAGTTGAATGTATAAATAAATCATAGTATATCCAGGGTGCCTGGGTGGCTCAGTCAGTTAAGCATCTGATGCTTGATTTCAGCTCAGGTCATGATCTCAGGGTCATGAGATGGAGCTCCCCCACTCACACCCCCATACCCTCCCCACCCCCATCTGTGCTGGTCAGAGAGCCTGCTTAAGATTCTTTCCCTTCCTGAGGTGCCTGGGTGGCTCAGTCATTAAGCATCTGCCTTTGGCTCAGGTCATGATCCCAGGGTCCTGGGATCGAGCCCCACATCGGGCTCCCTGCTCCATGGGAAGCCTGCTTCTCCCTCTCCCACTCCCCCTGCTTGTGTTCCCTCTCTCGCTATTTCCCTCCCTGTCAAATAAATAAATAAAATCTTAAAAAAAAAAAAGATCCTCTCCCTTCCTTTCTCTCTGCCCTTCCCTTCTCTCTGCCCTTCCCCTCTCCCTCTGTCCCCATGCTCATGAACACCACACACTCTCTCTCTTAAAAAAAAATATGGTATATCCATACAATGGCATACTACTCACTAATAAAAGTAAATGAATTATTGATACACATAATAACATGGATATATTTAGAAATAATTATGATTGAAAAAAGCCAGTCAACAGAGTACATACTGTATGACTCCATTTGTCATAAAAGTCTAGAAAATGCAAGCCAATCTATAAGGACAGAAAACATATCAGTGGTTGCTTGAGGACCAGAGGGAAGTGTGGGGGTTGGGACAGGCAGGAGGGATTACAATGGCCACAAGGAAAATTTTGGGATTGATGAACATGTTCATTATATTGATTAATGGTTTCATAGAAATACACATATTTTATAAGTATATACATACATAGATATATACACATGCTAAAATTTATCAGTTACTACATTTCAAATATGTACAGTTTATCCTATGTCAGTAAAGCTGTTAAGGGGCGCCTGGGTGGCTCAGTCAGTTGAGCGTCTGCCTTCAGCCCAGGTCATGATCCCAGGTCCTGGGATGGAGCCCCACATACAGCTCCTTGCTCAGCAGAGAGTCTGCTTCTCCCTCTCCCTCTGCCCCTCCCCCGTTCATTCGTATGCTCTCTCTCTCAAATAAATAAGTAATCTTTAAAAAAATAAATCTGTTAAAATACTGAGTCCAGCTATAGTTGCATACTGTACACTGAAGGACATCAAAAAGATGAGATATGTGGCTTTTATTCATAATTTACTTTCAGTAGCTGCACATGCATTCTTAAGGGATTTCCTTCACTTGGGCAGAGACATGTGAATCAAGGATCAATCTTCTCAGATAAAATTAAGAAATGTCTTATTTCAAAGCCTAGTCCAACCTTGATAGGAAATGTAAAATTTTTCACAGCAGTGACTGGAAGGGTGATAAAAAGGACAAACTGTCTTAACTTGCTTGCCAATATTTTACATATTTATTGGCAAAATCAAAGGAAGAGCTGACCTTCAATGTGTAGTTTGAGGGATAAGACAATCTGGGGCTATGTTTATTGGAATTAAGAAATTTTAAGGAGACCATCCTCACATAGTATTAAATTGATATGAAATGACAAAAAGATAAAATGTGTTGTGTAGAACATTGTCCTAAGTAATTAGAAGCCTGTGGTCTCCTTGGAGCTCCGCTGATAATTATCTTTCTTTGAGCAAAACCACTTAACTTCTTTGATTTTTTTTCTCATACATAAAATGAGAAATTTTATCAGATAATGGCTAGAAATATTGTCTGTCTATAAAGTACTGTGCTTCTAGAAGGTATGTCAGATATGAAGGTTGCATTTCTATCCCATTTGTTAATTAACTTTTTTTTAGATGAGCAAGGTTTTCTTTTTCTATTTTTATTAAATTATTTTTCACAGTTTGTTTAAGCAAGCATTTCATATTTTAGACCTATTTTTTTGGATGAATGAAGAACCAGGGTGTAAAATAATTGTCAACAAACTATTTTTTTAAAAAACAAAGATCATTTCTGACTATGATAGCCTAGAACTTAACATGTTGATTGTCAAGGAAAAAAAAGACACAATGTCACCACCTGGACAAAATCACCTTGATTTTAAAATGGATAAAATGACTCTCAAAATGAATAGTTTTACTATTTTAATTATATTTAATATTAAATTATGTAGACTCTAGTAATCTGATTTTGGTTATAAATACTTTCATGAATATTTTTAAGGAAAAGTTTTAATGGAATTTACATTTTTAATTTTTTTTACTTAAATTCAATTTAGTTAACATACAGTATATTATTAGTTTTAGAGGTAGAATTTAGTGATTCATCAGTTGCATATAACACCCAGTGCTCATTACATCACGTGCCCTCCTTAATGCCCATCACCCAGTCCCCCTTCAGCAACCCTCAGTTTGTTTCCTATAGTTAAGAGTCTCTCATGATTTGCGTCCCTCTCTGTTTTTATCTTATTTTTCCTTTCCTTCCCCATGTTCATCTGTTTTGTTTCTTAAATTCCACGAATGAATGAAATCATATGGTATTTGTCTTTCTCTGACTGATTTCGCTTAGCATAATACATTCTAGCTCCATCCATATCATTGCAAATGGCGAGATTTCATTCTTTTTGATGCCTGAGTAATATTCCTGTGTGTGTGTGTGTGTGTGTGTGTACCAAATCACCTTTATCCATTCATTGGTCGATGGACATCTGGGCTCTTTCCACAGTTTGGCTATTGTGGACATTGCTGCTATAAACATCGGGGTGCACGTAGCCCTTCGGATCCCTACTTTTGTATCTTTGGGGTAAATACCCAGTAGTGCAATAGCTGGATCATATGGTAGCTCTATTTTCAACTTTTTGAGGAACCTCCATACTGATTTTCAGAGTGGCTGCACAAGCTTGCATTCCAACCAACAGTGTAGGAGGGTTCCCCTTTCTCCACATCCTTGCTAACATCTGTTGTTTCCTGAGTTGTTAATTTTCACACCTGTCAAAATGGAATTTACATTTCTTATATTTGTTGTGATCCAGTTTGTCTAAGGATACCTATAATATATTGAATAGGTATTTTTGTGTTGACGACTGACTTGCCTTGTTTTCCAATACTACGGTGAAACAATTTTAAGCAGAAGTTCTTTCTCTGGAATTCTTCCTTCAATACAATCCCAACTGGAAGTGAATGAACTTCTGGTGTCCAGGGAGATGAGATCTTCTCTATGTCTCTCAATTGAAGTATTGTGATGTGAAACTAGACCGGTATGACAATGGGGTGGTTCAGGCCCATTCTATTTTCCCATGCACTTCATACAATGCAACCTGATTCCAACAGGGTTTGAGCATCTAGAATGTCACAGAAGAGCAATACAGTTTTGACTTTGTTAAGATGTTAAATTCACTTTCTGTATCATGATGCTTGATGTCCAAATACCTGAATAAGAGAAACAATGTTAGATATTTTATATTCAAGCTCTTTCATTTCTTGGGACTGTCTTTAAACACTATCAGACAATGTGTTTCTGAGAAATTACCATTTTGAACTTCCACGGTGTGTTGTTATTTTAACACAGTGTAAATTTTTCTTTAGCACCACAAGACTAACGTGTTAAGTGATGCAAAATATCAAGTAGCATGTAGTTACATTTTTCCTAAAATTATTACCACAGTAGATATATAGGATGTTTAAAGATAAAGATGATAAAGATACACATAACAGTTCACTCCTTGCCAGCAACTAAAATAAAATAAGACCATGATATTTAAAGACAGCTATGACATTTTGGGGGCCTGTTTTATTTTGTATTTAATTGAGCATGGAGAAAGTTTTTTAATGTGTTTTTAAAAAACACATTACTGCACTCTTGATATTTTTATTCAGCTGCCTTTTATAAAAGAGAGATTATTCTTTTATGATATCTGGGCTGTTGTGTAGCCAAACTATCAGTCTTGACCAGTGTAATATACTGTCCTGGTAACTATTCCAACTTCTTAGGTTAGTATATTTCAATTTGGTTTGTCATTATTAATTTCTCTACATTTGGGAATATTAATTCAAGAAAAAAAATTGACGTCTCATAAATGATGATTTGTTGGCTGGTTCCTCTTACCCAGTTGTGGTAGACAACTTTTGCATATTAGTCCGCTCTAAAATACCCTCTGTATTTCATAATTGTCACTTACTCTCAAAATCTGGGTTTCTCTATTTAGTTTGATATGCCTGTCCCAACTCCCCAGACCACAGAAGTTTGGATAAGGAAAGAAGAGCTTAGCCAATCAGATACTCCCTGAAAGAAATTTGAAATTGGATTAGAAATGCTAGATATAAGATCACGTAAATTTTAGAGTAGAAGACCAGTTGTGAAAATAGAGAAAATAAGATCTGTCTCTAAAGAATGAATCAGACATGAGAGAAACCATGTGACATCTGAGAGAGAATTTGTCTTAGGCCCCAGCAATTTTTTTTTTTTTTTTGGCCTCAGCCTTTGCGGGTCTTAATTCTCCTCTTTCTAGCTGGTTGAATGAACTAAACTTGTATTTTCATAAGGCATGGTATTATAAGGTCTTAAGCTAGTTTTAATTAAAAATAAAAATAAGAAAAGGATGTACTGCTTATTATTTACTAGGCACTGTCCTAAGAACTTTATACATATTAATATATTTAAGCTTTGTAACCCCCATGAGGTGGATATTGTTACTGTCCTCACTTAAGGATATAAAAAGGTTATACAGTTTACCCATTACTTAAGCCTTTTTATATAAGGCAGTTGAGCAAAAATTATCAAAATTATAATGAAGTATTTAAACACCTTAAAATATTTCTCCATGTTCAGTTAAACATAGACTTTCTGGGCTTGCAGCTAGAAACCAAAAAAAAAAAAAAAAAAAAAAAAATTGGTTTCTTGATACTAAGTAAACTAAACTAAGCAAAATAAAACAAAGTAAATAGAAACAATTTTAAGGGGCGCCTGGGTGGCTCAGTTGGTTAAGCGACTGCCTTCGGCTCAGGTCATGATCCTGGAGTCCTGGGATCGAGTCCCACATCGGGCTCCCTGCTCAGCAGGGAGTCTGCTTCTCCCTCTGACCCTCCTCCCTCTCATGCTCTCTGTCTCTCATTCTCTCTCTCGCAAATAAATAAAATCTTAAAAAAAAAAAAACAAAACACAATTTTAAGTAAGAAACCTAGTGAAATAAGTTTTATGAAACTAATGGCATGTTTTTCTTTCCAAAGGCCAGAAAAAAACAAACAACTCCCTTTGCAAATCTATCACTTTAAACCATGAATTCTCAAAGTGAGGGGGGTGATATTGCCCCCATGGGAAGAAAACTGGTTCTTTTTATGTTTAAGTCATAAATATTTTTGTGTTTAAAATATGTTCATGTTTAAATCAGAAATATGCATATAGTACATATCATATATACACTGTATTTATGGTATCAAAATTGCATGTGAGCAGCAGTTAGAAAATAAAATGTCTAAAAAGCCTATTTAAGGGGGTGATAATGAAAATGAAAAAAAAAAAAGATTGAGAAACACTGCTTCAGATAAACTAAGGTTTTTCCTTTGTATATTGACTGCAGCTTCAACCATGGTACAAAGTATATATTTTTTTGTCTTCCAAAAAAGTCTCTAAGAATTGATAGTTCTGGGATTTGGGAACAGCTTCATATCTACTCTTCTCAAGTTCAAAAACATTATGCAAGCTGTTTTCTGAATTAAAGAGCTGCAAAAAATATTTATGTTTCCTGTCATTAAAAAGCATTTTAAAAACAGCACTTTTTTTGCACTCTCATTTGACCAAAAATAGCTTTTCTTTTAAATGATGAAACTTGTCACTGGCTCATTCTTCCATGGGAACAGCTGCTCATTGCATGTTTGAACATATTTGCTTAAGAAATACAAAATTATTAACATTCTAATCCTCTAACCTTTTAAAGAAAGCCAGCTGTGATTATTCACAGCTAGACCATAGCCTTTGGTTTCAGCTTTGTGGAAATTTCTTCCCTTGATCTCTCAGAGAATATTATCTGAACAATTTGATTTTTTTTCTGAGTAAGAACTATAAACCATAAATAAAGCATGTTCAACTATTAGCCCAAGAAACTAGAGAAAATATTTTTAAAATTATTAATCTGGTGTAGCTAATAATAAGAATTTTATTGCATTTATTTTGTTAAAAAAGCTTATAGCACCTACTACGTGCTAAGTACGAGGTGCTGTTTAAAAACTTTAAAATATTAATTGCTTCAATCTTAGTGAAGTAGGTACCATCATTAGCCTTGCTCTTCTTGCAGTTGAAAAAATTGAGCCGGAATGGTTAAGCATACTGCCAAGGGCCACACATTTGGTAAGTGCCAGCGCCAACAGAAACAGAGGTTGTCTGGCTCCAAACCCTCGTCACCATTAAACTCCAATATTACAAGCGCCAAAGTAAGTATGTTACTTATACTTTCTTATTTATCCTCACAGTGACCCAAAGAACGAGCATGGTTATCATCTCCACTTTGACAGAAGGAGACCATGAAGAAGAGAGTTTGAGCACTTGGCCCAAAATGTCAGTACTAAGAGATGAGCATCCGATTTGAACCCGGATCCTTTCTGACTCCAGAGCTCCCATGTTGCACGGCCACAGTTCTTCACACCATTTGCTTCCCAACAGTTCAAGGTAATATGTACGTTCAAGGAGAATCACCACTCTGGCTTGTTTGTATCACCTTATGGTTTGTCCTAAATTAAACTGGCAGTCACTAAGGGTTTCTTTCTCACCTGTAATACCATTTTTTACCTAAGGGAATAATTGCTCTATCAAACCGGTTGAGGCTGTAGCCAAAGCATCCCTTTTATGCTCACAGGAATTGAAGATACCTAGACTATTGTCTCTTGACAGTTTTGAACTATTTCTGAAATAGCCTATAATTTTGACCTTGTAGATTCCAGTCCAAAGGATGATCACCTACGTCTAGGTTATGGGTATATTGGTGTCTAAACTTGCATGTTGAACATGTTTGGAGTCAGATATGGAGGCGGCCACCATCTGTAAATATATGTAATACCTAGTTCCCAAAAAATGATTTATCCCAATCCAAAGTGACAGCCATTCATATGCTAATAATCATAAATTATGTCATACAGTGCTTTATATTGTATTGAGTAGCTCGCCTAAAACCTTGTATCACATTCCAATTATATTGGCAAGGCAGATATTTTATTACCATCTTTTAAATGATAAAAATGATGGCCAGTTGATATCTAATAAAGTTAAGGTTGAGACTTGTTATCAATTATGTGGATTCTAATACATATCTGGTGAAAGGGCCAAGGCAAGGATGCTACTTTCCATTGAGCGGGTGGGCAAGCTACTGTTTTTCTGTTATTCATTGTGGACTCAGACAGCATCTATATCTATATCTCCAGTGTAAAAGACATTTAAAAACTGAAAATGGATTTGGCATGTTGTTTTGTCAACAGATCAATAGGTTCCAAATACTTTATGTACTCTACCTGTATCCTATACACCCATCTCTGACCCACCCTTGGCATTACTCATTCCCAGGTTTGTGGTCACTGGGATAGCTATATGCTTCCACATATACATTTAAAGGCCTAAGGAAGTTTTAGTTTACCAAGCTTCCAGTATCACCTAACATGCACTGTCATTCATCTCACCTATGCTCGCAGTTAGAAAGATACATTGTGTTATGCAGATATCTCTCTTCACTCTCTAACCAGGGGAAATAAAAAAGACACACCAAAAGGAGTTGCCATAGAGAAATAAAACTACAAGATATTCCACAGAACCCGAGTATTTGACTTTAATGATATCAATGAATTAATTATAAAGTCTTGTCGCTAATTCCTTTCTGTTCCTTTTATCCTCATAGAATGTTAAAATGGAGTGTCTATACATTCGACACAGTAAATGCCTTCTTTCTGGAAAGTCACTGATATGTAACTGGGACCCAAGACAGGAACAAGGAGATAGCTTCTCAGTCCTGGATCCAATCTCAACTTTAAGGTAGGACAGAAAATGATTTTAACTTTATTTTGCCAACTATGATCATTTGGAACTGACTTTTGGAGTGCTCTGTTGCCACATTCTTGCTCATCAAGAAATAATAGTATTAATGAATACTAATCTCTTTCATAGTTATGTATGAGGAAAGATATAACCCTCATTCTAAAAAGTACAGGCTGTGCTTTAAGGGAATGAGTTTCAAGTAGGTCCCCTAAGAATTTCGCATGTCTCTGTTTAGCTCACTTGAGGAATACAGACAGCACAGTGGGCCACCTGCCTTGACTGTACATTTGAGAGGAACATCCATTTCTTCAAGCCATAATTATCTAACTTGAATGTACTTAAGGATTACCTTGGGTATTTAGAAAATGTAAATCCCTTAGCCATATCCTTAGAATTTATGACTCAGTAGCAGGGAACTACTGTGATCCAATGACAGAACATTAAGAAAAAATTTTCTAGGGAACCTAAGAATGGTAGTGAGCAATTGAATTGACTACAAAATGTGGTTCATACAAATCATACCAAATATATTTCTTCCTAAAAAGAATAATTGCCTCAGAGTAAGAAAAAAAATGGATAATCAAATTCAAATATTTGTACACATATTTAACTAAAATAATATGTTGTATTATATTTTAATCTTGTCATTTTAATTAATAATTAAAAGAAAACTGATTAACCCAGTATACAACCCAAGAAAGAGAATATAATTCATAACTTGGAACTATTCACATTCTATTTTCCTGTGTTATCTGTAAATTTTCACTCCAGAGGGAGCAAGTATATTTTGTGTTTCTACTTCCTTTTCTTCTGTTCTTGCTTTTGCTTTAGTTTTAGGACTTATATACATAAGTATAAACAATATATTGTAGATTTTTTCCTGTTTGAGAGCTTTATAAAAATGGTACTGAATTATATACAGTTGTCTACTTCCATTTTCCCTCAGTATTATGTTTCAAAGGTTTATTTGTCTCTTTGCACGTAGGCAGTGGTCCATTTTGACACATGATGATTTCTTTAACCATTCTCTTGTAGATGATATTAGGGTGTTTTCTAGTTTTGCTTTGTTTTTATTTTGCAGTGCTGCTATAAATATTGTTAGATTCATCTTTTTTGTATGCATATAGAATTGCTGGGTCAATGGATATGTGAATATTTATATTATAGGGTAATACTAACTTTTTTCCAAAGAAATTGTCCTATTCGCCTCCATCAATAAATTATCATTGATGTTCATTCTTTCATTATTAGTATTCTTAGATTTCCGAATTATGGCCAATCTAGTAAGTATAAAAATATATTTATTTCATGTGCATTTTTGAAAAATAGTTTTATTAGGTACAGGGTCTAAGTTGACATTTACTTTTCATAAGAACATGGTAATATTTTTTTTTTCTTCTGGTATCATTTGTTGATGCTAAAAAGATGCTATCTTTCTCATTGCTACTTTATAAATGATTTGGATTTTCTCTGCGTTGATTTTTAAGGGTCTTTTACTTTGTGTTTTGAAAGCTTCAGTATAATGAATTTGGGCCTATTTTCTACTTGTTTTACTTAGAATACAGATTTATAAATTGTTTATTAGTATTACTATTTTTGTCAGTACTGGAAAATTTGTAACAGTTTTCCTTCAATTCATTTTTTTAAAAATTCTTTCCCTCTACAACACCAACTAAATGTATATTGTACATTTTCATTCTGTCCTTTATATCCTTTTTTTTTTTTTTTTTCCTAATTTCCATCTTCTTCTCTGGGAGATGATTAAATATGGGTAATTTCTTCAGATATATCTTCCAACTTTCTAATTATTTCTTCAGTTGTTTATTATCTCAAGATTAATTACACTCATTTTTTAAGGACTTTATTTTACATCTAGAAAATCTGTATAAATGTTAGTTAGTAGTTTGTTTTCAAATCTTTCTATTCAGATTTCATGCCCTTTTGTTGCAATATCTCTAACTGCATCTTTTTTTTCTCTATTTCTTACGGAGTTGTTTGTATTATATATTTGATTATCCCAGTATCCCTCAAGGTCGAAGTCAGTTATTTGCTTTCATGCTGCCTTTCATACAGGGTTCTTATCTACTGGTGTGTTTGTTACCCTTGGTTGTGAACTGATTGCTTGACCCTAATCCCTATGAATATGGTGAGATTAAATTAAGGAAGCTTTATTCCAGAGGATTTGATTTTACTTCTACCAATATTCAGTGGTCATTACTGAACCAAAAACACTTCTGGCCCCTTTAAAATTCATGGATAAGTGTTGGGTCTACAGTCAGACTTTCTACTTTTCAGCTGATCCATGACTCAGTATCCTAATGCACTTCTGCTGTTAGCATTTTCCTCTAAGGAAAACCTAACCTTTTTGGCAACCAATTCTGTGCCAACAGAAACTTTTTTGGAAGACAGAGGGGAAGGAGATTGTCTTTGGAGACCTTTCCTTCCACTTGAGACAGCAGTGCCTCACTCTGCATTTTCCATCCACGGTACATTCTGTAGGGTTGTTCAAAGAAAGCCTATTTAACCATAAGGCTGGAAGAGAAGTTTAAAATAATGCCATTGCCAATATCAAAAAATATTACAAATATCATGGGACGCCTGGGTGGCTCAGTTGGTTAAGTGACTGCCTTCTGCTCAGGTCATGATCCTGGAGTCCTGGGATCGAGTCCCGCATTGGGCTCCCTGCTCAGCAGGGAGTCTGCTTCTCCCTCTGACCTTCCCCTCTCTCATGTGTGTGCTCTCTCTCACTCATTCTCTCTTTCTCAAATAAATAAAATCTTAAAAAAAAAAACAAAAACAAATATCAGTGTTGTACAATTTATAATTATGGTACAGAATTTGAATCATTAACCTTTTTACAGAAAGATAAAAGTTTTTCTGCATTAGATTTGTAGTTTGTAGAAATTGACATTTATATTGCTATGTATAGAAAAAAAAAAACAATTACCTAATTCTTCCCCCTTTTCCATCCTACTGGATGTTTGTAGAGGGAATTCATTAAAAGAATATAAATATTTGAGAATGAAGGTGAATAGACAATGGTGGATCAACAGGATGGCACGAAGGCTGAGAAAAAAACTGTGCAAATAAAACCTTGGTTGAATTTGCATGACAATTTCTTCTTGGTGACATACACACACACTGTAAATTCAATATTTAAGGGAAACAATAAAATCACCAATCAATTATACTAGATTTGATAAGAATCCCAAATGGCATGCTGAAGTGTGAGAGGTTAAAACTGACTAAGTGGATGAGCTAATAGCCATTTTTTTCATCTTTATATATTTACTTTCAGTAGTTCTTAAATTTTCCTCCTAATTTTGTTTTCCAACTAAGGGGTTGAAAAAAGTTAACTGTCAGTGTTCCCTCAGGGAAGCAGAACCATTTTGAGTTATGAGATAAAAGGTTTATTATAGGAATCGAGCTTTACACAAACGTACAAACAAAACTAAGGAGGTAAAACTCTACAGTGGGAGGAGGAAGACCAAAGGAGCCATCAACCAATGAATGTGAGAGGCTGAGTGTATGTGTGTGTGTGTGTATGTGTATGTGTATCTGTCTCACACAGAGAGTGACTTCACAAAATGTCCTGAGCCTGGGTGTAATAAGATCATGAATTATTTATTATCATGAGATCAATAAGATCATGAATTATTTAATATCAATATTAATTTTTCCTATTCACCAGACAATATTTGTCATGTAGCAAATAGCACAAGAACTTTCTTGATAGTTTTTTAACATTATTACAATGTTAATAATGTTAACATTATTAACATCTTCAGAGAAGATATGTAATATGTTCCATTAAATGTAAACATTTTAAAAACTTGATGGGTTTCAATTTAATGTTCTATCAAAATGCACCAAGGAATTTCCCAGATGAAATAGGGAGAGTAAACATATACTCAGTCTTATTTCTCTGAGCTTTGTTTTCCTCATTCCAATATGAGAACTTATTTAACTTGTGTTATCTCTGCCCCTTGGAAATATGTGCAGATTTTGTGGCAATATAATCTGATGATATTTAAAACATATTGTAATAGGGGCACCTGGGTGGCTCAGTCAGTTGAGTGTCCAACTCTTGGTTTAGGCTCACGTCAAGATCTCAGTGTCATAAGATGGAGCCCCAAGTCAGGTTCCACACTCACTGGGGAGTCCGCTTGAGATTCCCTCTCCTTCTACCCCTCCCCTTTTCAAGTATTCTTTCTCTCTCTCTCTCTCAAATAAATAAATCTTTTAAAAAAGCATATTATAATAAATAGTAAGCAAATTAAGGTAGGTAAAGAAATTTATATTTAAAGTAAGATAAGTAAGCTATTTAAGTAAGTAAAGATCTGTTCTACATTTTTGACATACTCAAAATATAATATTTGGAGGAATTTTAAATAATAATAAATCAATAAACATGCAATTCTCCTCACGTTATTTCCTCAATACATGTTTTAATAGCTATGTGTCTCCTTTGCAATAACACACACTCTAGCATGAGATTCATATGTTTTGTAATCTGGCTAAGCTATATTTTTGGGCTTATCCTCACACCTTCTCAGAGGCACACTATCTCCAGTATCTTAAAATATTTGTGGTTCTCTAAATGACTCATACTTTTCCCCATCTGCCAGGCTTACTATCACTCATGCTTTCATAGCCAATGCTTATATGTTCTGAGAATTCTGTGAGTGGCAAGATCAAGTGGTTTAAACCAAGGAAGTTGGTGTCTTCTTGAGGCAAGACTTGCACCCTTATCTGTGACCAGTGGATTTTGTATCCTCTCTCTTGTTCCTTTTCTTTACTTATAAAGTAAGAATACCAGCAGTGACTGTATTATGAAACAATGATACAGGTTAATCGATAACCGTGTAATATGCCAAGCACCATGTAGCATATGGTAAACAGTGAATTTTATCTACCACTTATTTTTATCATTCTATCATCATTTTATTATTAGTCTCCTCTGATAGAGAATTAACCATTCCTTACCATGATGTCATAGCCTTTTTTTAAAAAATCTATTCATTCACATTTTTAAATTCAACCATTTATTGAGGGTCTTTTATGTGTCAGATGCCATTTGATACACAGGAAATTCAGCAATGAGATAAAATGGAAACAATTCTGTTTTTGTGAAACTTATATTCTAGCAATGGATATATCCAACAAATAACAAATTAATACACATTTTCATTGTTTTTTTACATGTCTTGAAGTTATTTTTTAACATTAATATCATTGGCAAATATGGGGTTCTTACAAGGTAGGAGATATTTTATTCCTCTTTTTCCTCAGCGCTTTTCATAATACCTGGCCCATAGTAAGCATTCAGTAAATAGCTGTTGCATAAACATTGGTGAATGAATAATACCTAGAGAATTATAGAAGTTTCCCTAATTTTTTGACATATAATTCCTGATATCCCCAAGTGTATTATTAAGTAATCTCTCAACAGTATACAAGGCATATTTATTTTGTAATAAGTTTGCCTATCCAGGATGATGGAAGGTTTACAAATGCTATACACTTCAGTGTAAATTATCAAACAAAAATATCAATAATATTAAAATGGATATTTCCAAATCTGCACATCTACATATATTTCTATGCATGTGTGTGGGAACCCATAACTATAGAAAAATATAAGCCTCCATGAAATAAAAATAAGTATTTCTGGGACGCCTGGGTGGCTCAGTCGGTTAAGCGTCTGCCTTCAGCTCAGGTCATGATCCCAGGGTCCTGGAATCGAGTCCCGCATCGGGCTCTCTGCTCCGCGGGGAGCCTGCTTCTCCCTCTCCCTCTGCCTCTGTCTCTCTCTCTGTCTCTCATGAATAAATAAATAAAATCTTTAAAAAAAAAATAAGTATTTCTGACAGAGTTTATGCAGGTAGGAAAAGCTAAGGGTTGAAATACATGGAGATAAATTAGTACATGATGGCCATCACTTCTTATAAGTATTATCTTTTATCCTATGCAAGTTTGATTTTCCCCTGACTTTATGGTTTTAAAAATAGTTCATCATCTAGGGGTGCCTGGGTGGCTCAGTCAGTTAAGCATCTGCCTCCAGCTCAGGTCATGATCCTGGAGTCCCCAGATTGAGCCCTACATCAGGCTCCATGCTTAATGGGGAGTCTGCTTCTCCCTCTCCCTCTGCTCATGCTCTCTCTCTCTCACTCATAAATAAATAAATAAATAAATAAATAAATAAATAAATAAATAAATAAAATAAAATAAAATAAAATATTAAAGAAAATGGTTCATCATCTGATGCTCTAATCCTTACTTTGTTAGAGGGGATCACAAAATAAATGTACTTATATTAAAGCATTTTGTGACTATCATCCTATGCCAGAAAAGAAGACAACAGGGTTAGTAAAGGTTCTTTTGTAAGCAAGTGATTGTTCTAATGACGTGATGACACCACCATGAATTTCTAAACATTTACAAATTGTTTTTGGCAGGATGAGCTTCTGCTTATTTACCTCTCTTGTCAAGGCTCAATTTATATTTTATATCAGTGGTGTTTTTCTTTTCTATTTATTTTAAGCAGATCTATAGAAATCATTTCCTCCCCACTTGTAATGGGAGTGTGAATCTTGGTAAACTGGTATTTGATGAATGACTTTAGCTTATCGGGAAGCCTTGGTTATGCTGGATATCCTTCTCTCCATGTCTGGGTCTCACCAGGATGACCTGTCTACATATATAGATTCCCTTACCTTCTGGCTCCTCATTTAGTTCAGCAAGTGGGGAACGCAGATAGTGTTCTAATAAGAGAGAAGAGTGAAGCTTTGAGATTAATTTTTCTCCTGGCCAAGGCTGGTTTCCAGGGTATGAGACTTGTGTGTTTGCCCAGGGCTTCATACTCAGAAGGGCTCCATGCTTGGTTTAATGCCCTGCAGTCAATGTCTTCAAATCCTAATAGTAATTTTTAACAATGGGTCCCTCATTTTCACTCCTTGTTGTGCCCTGTAAATTACATGTCTTGCTCCTGGTTCCTTCCATGCAGGATTGCCTTAGGCTGACTGGGTCCTTTGCCAGAAGACTGCTCCTTTCTGGTTGCTTTCTCTACCTAGACTTCTCTGTCTGTAGTTTGTAGAATGATTCCTGTTCTTTTCTTTCTGGCTAAAGATGGTAGCAGGTTTCCATTGTTATCAGTTCTTGGGGACTAGACCATAACTAGTGCTTTTGTACTTTTTCCTACTCACATCTTTGAAAATTTTGCTGAACTGCTTCTGTTAAATGTTAACATACTTTAATTTATTCTAATTTGAGCACAGAGTCTCTTTATAGCTAGGACCCTAAATGCCAGTAATGGTAAGAACAGCTTCGCTCTGGTGTATATAGTGAAATATAACTCTGCAAAAGACAAATAAGAGTGGAAGAGTAAGATAGTCAACCAAAATTTTCCTTAGAAATTCTGTAGTGTGTACATTAAGGTAGAAATCTTTCCAAGGGTTGACATTGCCAATGATTTGAATATAGAGAGAGCTCTGAACAAGGCATAAAGTTTTCCTTTATTCTTAAATGCTGAATAGATAAATGAATATTCTTCTTCCAATAAAGAATATCATTCATAGCAGAGACATTGCATCAAGGAGTAACATCCATCTTTTGTGCACTCAAACCACTGGGCTAATGTTGTGTGATAAAACCATAGGAAATTGGACATACCTAAAAATCACCAAAGTCAAAAGAAGAAGCCCTACAAAATAGAAAAAAAAGAAAATGTATGGAGCTTCAATGTAGTTTGAAAGAACATAAAATGATAGACTTCCTAATGCTTCTACTACTCTGAAGAGTAACTTAGATTTGTGAGTATTGTATGCATAAAGCTAACAATGACAAAGTTACAGGCCTAGGGATAGATAGTTGTAGGGTGATAAATTTCAATTCTTGTGAGAATACATCTCAAAAAAGAATAGTTTGTTAAGCATGTGAAGGGAGCATTATTGTGGCAACACATCATGTTTGTATTAACTTACAAAAATTCTAATATGTGAGCTTTACCAAATACTGTGTAAAATACCAAATACTGTGACAAAAATACTGTGTAAAATTATATATTTTACATTAAATACTCTTTAATACATATTTTTAAATATATTGAGAGTCTGTGTGCCAAGTGTTGTTCTGAATGTTTTATACCCGCTTACTCATTTATCTGTACAATAAGCTTAAGAGATAATTATTATTTTATCCCTATTTTACATATGAAAAATTGAGGAATAAAATGTTTAGCTACTTTCTCAAGGTCAAACAGCATGCTTTAAATGCTTAAAAATGTTAGAAGATTGTCTATAGAAAACTAAGTGTACATATTTTCAAGGGTAATTTTTATTCTAGGCTTTTTTTTCCCACTCTTTGCTTAGAATATGACCCCAAATAAGATACAACTATATTTTTTCAATCCAAAAATACATGCCAATTGGTAAGTCATTGGCTTTATCATCAAAAAAGTTACAATCTTTGCTTCTTGTCTTAGAAATAATTTCAACATGAAATATCTTTAACAGAAAGTAGCAGAGCCTAGGACTCAGTTTTGAGGAAATGCCTAAAGCTAATGTGGAAGTAAAACATAAAAGATCAAAGCAACACAGATGGTGTTAAAATATGAGAATGAACAGTCAGAGAGGAAGGAGTAAGATCCAGAAGTTAACCTGTCAGGTGTTAAACTCATATATGTCATATTCTGTGGTCAGGTTGAGAAAGACAATCTAGAGAACATGGGCCATTCCCCAAAACAGGTCTACAAAATGTTAACACTGAGTAATGATGTCACACAAAATCTTTCATGCTGCATGGGAAGATAACGTGTGGAAAAATGTATGCTGCTTGAGAAGACAAATTATATGTATATATATATATAT
Organism: Mirounga leonina; assembly: GCF_011800145.1. Taxonomy (NCBI): domain Eukaryota; kingdom Metazoa; phylum Chordata; class Mammalia; order Carnivora; family Phocidae; genus Mirounga; species Mirounga leonina. The sequence continues at coordinate 43,838,784 of NW_023270433.1, read as the reverse complement.
AGGCTCTGAGTCCCTAAGTTAAAAAAGATAACAGCAAGAAAATATGACTCTATAATGGATCAAATTAAGATGATTCTAAGTGTTACCAATGGAATTCACTTATGTCACTCTTAGCCATGAAGAATAATTTTTCCTCTTCAGCCACTGGCTACTCCTTCTGAGCCTACTGAAACTTCATTTCCCTTTCACTACATATGAAAATTCTTCTTTGGGCATGATTAATAATGTTTTTATTGGAAGAACTAGAAGTTTTTCTAAGTCCTCACATTATTCAACCCGATAAACCAATGATACAATCTTCCAATTAACTACTTCTTAGATTTTAGGGCAATTTTTGACTCCTTTTCCTATCTTTCAGTGATTTCCATTTTTTCTTTTCCTCCAACTGCTCCAGTATGAATTCCACTCAAAACACTGTCATTATTCATTCATTTACTTATTAATTAATTAATTCATTCATTCATTCTAACTACATATCTCTGTTAACTGGATGGGAGTATAAAGGTTTGGACATTAATTCAAACAATAACTTTGGGTGGAGAAAGGACACTGTATTTTTAAGCAAATGTAAGTAGTTCTATCTCCAATTTTGTTTCACTGAAGAGTAGAATAAAGCTTACAGGAAATAAGAGTTGTGAATCTGTGTGACATCAACCACTAACCCCCGCCCCCCCAAAAAAGGCATATCTACCAAGCCCAAGCACAAACTGCTTCTAGAGATTTGATAGCTCAATGGGGCATCTCGTCACTAACAGGCAACAAAATGGCTTGTATCATAATAGTGAAAGTTGTATAGTGTTTGAGATATTATATTACCTTAGAGACTGAACTGTAATTATTGCTGCTGTTTTAATGGTGTTTTGAATATAAACCACATATCCAAAGAAGTAACAAACCTCTGGACTAAAGTATATCCAATTGTGACTGGAAATGACTGGACTTTATTCCTCAATATTGGACTACAGGAAAGATCTAAAGAGTCTTTCTGGCTGTACTAAGGTGTTTGGAGTCCACCTTGTCAGTATGGAGTAGGCACCAGCAATTTTTAATTGAAGGAGAGAACTGGGGGTTCCTCGATGCCTCAGTTGGTTAAGCGACCAACTCTTGGTTTTGGCTCAGGTTATGATCTCATTGTAGGATCAAGCCCCACGCTGGGCTCCATGCTCAGTATGGAATCTGCTTGTCCCTCTCCCTCTGCTCCTCCCCCTGCTTGTGCGCACTCTCTCTCTCTCTCAAATAAATAAATAAATAAAATCTTTGGGGGAAAAAGGGGAGAACTGGATCAATATATATTGTGGGAAAAATAATTCTAATACATATATGAAGAATAAAAAACTAATTCTGGAGAGTTGGAATCTCAGATCTGTGACAGTTTCCATGCCAAATAATGATAAAACAGGGTCCAAACTTTTCACCTAACTTGAGAAATAAGTAAGTAAGCAAATAAATGAATGCACAAATACAAGTACTAGCTGGTGTGAACATACTGTATTAGAAAGACAAATCTACTTCAATTTTTATTCTTTACTTGGAGAAATGTATATTATGCAGTATTTGAAATTTCTCCTTTTCATTCACAATATAACATTATAATCTCCCCCACTCTGCCCATATATAAATAAATATAAATATATTTATAAAATATAAACGTTTGATATATTTATATTTTAATATTTATATAGTATATTTTATATATTTATATATAATATGTATTTATACATATAAATTATATATAATTCAAAGGGTAGCCTGGAAAATGTTTCCAATGAGTGTTATCAGGAATAGGATTTCCAATCAATGAAGTTCTTCACATCCTAGTTTGTTTTCAATTTTTACCTGAACATGCAATTTTTACTTCATTTTGGAAGTACTGTTCCTCAGTGCATGTGTCTCATAGTGGCAGTTTTTCCCTTCAAGTAGTTCAACTTCAATCTTGATGTTATTTCACTGAAAAAGTACCTCAGAAACTGTTTTGTTCCATTGCTTCCTGGTGGATAGTCACCATCCTTTCTTTCTATGTCCAGTGAATGGACTCTTATCATAATTGTCATAGGATGGTTAACCCAATATTAACTAGAAAAGAGTAGAGCAATTCTCTAGTTGCTAAGTTGAGATAGTTTTGGAAAGTACATTTTATATAGTCTCTATAAATTTCAAAACATAGCAATGTGTTTTTATTTTTTTGTTGATATAATCATTTACATTGCTATGATTTCCTAACTTTCACCACACTTCCACGAGGTACTTACTTTTGTATAAAAATAACAAGAAACAGAGATATTCACCCTCCATAAATAATGTATAGTTATATGCAGGTTATGTCTAGGTCCTGTAGGCATTTTTATGTTTATGATGTGTTGTGAAAAAAACGCGAAAGTACAGTAGTACAATGCAATACCCTTTATTTCAAAGAATTAAATATATAAAATTTGGCAATAGAGAAAAGCATCTTTGCGTGGAAAAAATATTAGCCAAAAAAGCTTAATTTATTGAGGCAAGCATTGGTTTTCTCTATTGGTATTACCATGATTCAGATAGTCTGGAGACTTTGTTCATAATACCAGTGATTATATGTGGTTTGTTTTTCTTAAAAGTTACCAGTATAAAACATAATAACAAGGAATGAGAAGACTCTAAAGGACTTTTTTGTTATGTACCTTTTTTAGAGTTGATATTTATTTGTGTTTCAGCAGAGAACACAAGAGTATTATAAGAAATAAATTATGTTTTCTTCCCAGGAGCAATTCCTTGAATTAATAATTTCATCTTTTTGAAATAGCATATTAGACCTATAATAGAGAGCATCACCTTTCTTTTTCAAAGTGTGATCAACTTTGAGTACCTAATATATGCAAAGTAGAAAGAAGAAAACAAGAAATCTATTTGCAAGGAAGGACAATCTTTCTGGGTAGCAGTGGGGACAGCTAAATTCTCCTCAGCTGTGTTCTCCTTTAAAGAACTTTATTGAAATAAATAATTTCCCAACAAGCAAATAATTTTGCTTTGTTTTTGAAAGATATTTTTTCTCAAGCATACAATTCTAAATTGATGGCTTTTTCCCCCCTAGGGCTTTGATGATGTTTCTGGTCTGCCTTCTAGTTTTTATTGTGGTTTTTATTTTTTTAAAGATTTTATTTATTTATTTGAGAGAGCACGTGAGAGTGAGTAGAGCACAAGCCGGGGGGAGCAGCAGAGATAGAAGAAGAAGCAGGGTCCCCACTGAGAAGGGAGCCCATGAGATTTGGGGCTCAATGGATGCAGGGCTTCATGCATGCGGGAATCTGTCAGTGCAGAGCTACATCCCAGGACCCTGAGAACATGACCTGAGTTGAGGGCAGATTCTTAACTGACTGAATCACCCAGGCAGCCCTGGCTTTTGTTGTTTCAAACAAGAAGTCACCTATCATGTCTGTCTCTGTTCTTCCATGTAAAATGTTTCTTTTACTCTGTATTCCTTTAAGATTTATCTCTGCTTTTAAGCAATTTAATTGTGGCAGTCCTTGTTATAATTTTTATCGTGTTTATTCTACTTGGGGTTGGTTGAGCTTCAATCTATAAATCTATCATTTTCAAGAAATTTGGAAAATTTTAGTTACTCTTTCTGCAATGTTTTTGTTTTGGGTTGGATTTTTGGGTTTTGGGTATGTTTATTTGTTTGTTTGTTTGTTTCTGTCCTTCTCTGGAAACCACAATTTTAAGTATATTAGGGACCTTCAAGATAGAGTTCCCAATGCTCTGATAATTTTTTTTCAGTTTTTTTCTTCTCTCTGTCATTTTAGATTGTATTTATTGCTGTGTCCTCAATTTCACTAATATATCTGCAGTATTTCTTCTGCCATTTATCATACCCACTTAATTTTTTATCTCTGACATTATAATCTTCATCACTAGAATTTCCATTAATTCTTCTTAATATGTCATGTTTCTCCTTAATAGACTCATGCTTTTCTCTAATTTAACAAAATATAGAATACATGTATTACAAGTATTTTAATATCCTTATCTACTAATTTTATCATCTGTGTCAGTTCTCCATTGGTTTTGCTTGATTGATTTCTTTTATCAATTGTATTTTTCTGCTTCTCTGCATTCCTGGTATTCTTCAGTTGGATGCTAGACATTGTAAATCTCCTTTTTGGTCTCTGAATAGAGTATCTTGTTATTACTATAAATGTTATTGAGCTTTGCCCTGTGGCACATTTAAATTAATTGTAAACACCTTTTTTTTTTATTTTTTAAAGCCTCGTTTTAAATTATTGTTAGGTGGTGCCAGACCAACCTCTAGCCAAAGGCTACGCTGGCCCCACAATGAGGCAGTATACTTCCAAATACTCTTCCCAATCGCCCCTGTATTCTGAGGTTTCTTTTACTCCAGTAGTGGGAAAAGTGAACCATGCCCAGCCCTGTGTGAGCCGCATATTGTTTGCTTTGCTCCATTTCTGTCATTCCTTTTTTAACTTCAAATAGTTTTCTCACATACATGCACTTACCTGTATTTAGCTGATAGCTTGAGAGGAATGCTCTGAAGATTTCTGGGGCTGTCACTCTAAGCTGCATGCTCTTCTTCGGTATGCTGCCCTGTGAATTCTAGCCAGTCTGGTCTTTCAAATCCTCAGCTCTGTCTTCTTAACGTAGGAAACCCAGGAAGCTCTGGGCTATCTCTCATTTCACTGTTACCTGGAAACCCTGCATGGACTACAAGCTGAGGCAAATGTCAGGATCATGAGGTTGTCCCCCCTGTCTCAGAGGTTGCTGCCCTGGACTGCTTGATACTCAGTGTATGAGCAACCATTGTTTCACATATTTTCTGGTTTTTATTTATTTAAGATAGTAACGTAAACCTGGTCTCTTTTATCCCAACTTGTTTAAATGTGGAAGCCCGTATTCTTTTGTTGTTTTTATTTTTTAATATGAGAAATTAGCCTATTGTGTCAAGATAGGAAAATTTTGAAATCTCTTTATTGTATCAGCTAATATTTACTGAACTTACATATAATACCTAATCTATGTCAGGAAGTTCTTAGAATAGGTCTTGTGTATATAAGCTATCAGGAGGTCTAAGTAAGATTGAATTCAAGAGGTAGGCCTTAAATAATTTAAAAGGTTTTGAACCATTTGTTTTAGAACATTTGCTTAAGTATTTTTTTTCTGTTATCCTCTCTTGAGTGAAAGTGAATTCACATCTGTTTAAGGAAAAAAGTTACAATTCTCTGATTTCCCATATCCAAACAGGTTTTCAATTCTAAAACTCTGCTCTCCTGATTATAAATGCAATGGGATCAAGATGATTCCAAAATATTACAAAGCAAAATTGCAACTGAGAATCCAAATTAACTGTGTGATTGTCAGAACAAAAATAAAGCCATTTTTAAAGGGACAAGGATTATGCAGAGATATATATTATGATATAAATAATATGCAAAATATAATAATATATTGTTGATGATATGGGGGGAAAGTCAAGGAGAAACCATATCTAAATACTATTATAATTCCTGGATGGGAGGATTTGAGGAAAATTTTATGTTTTGTTTTGTTTTATGCCAGGGCTAAATTTTGAACACTGATTTTTTTTTTTTTTGTTATAAAATGTGTTACTTTAAAGCAATACATAGAGAGGCATATGGACTGGATTTTTACTGAGACCATGTGTTCATTGGGATTTGTGTGGGGGAAAATGAAGTTACTAAACCTACTATATGTATATTTCACTCAAACCCACTTTTGAAAACCCAGACCATTGGTCATGTAATAGTTCAAGGGGCATCAGAAGCAGTTTCAAGTCAAGGACTGCTGATTTTGAAATGTAAAGAGGAATAAAAAGAAGAGAATCAAAGGTATCTAGTTAGCCAGAACAACAGATGGTTATAAGGAAATAGACACAAAGGATTTGCTTCCTCATCAGATTTCCACCCAAGATTTTAGAACAAGATAACTGGGTTATATTCCAAGATTCATGCTAAAAATAGGGCCTCCATGAGAATTTCTATTGCTGGTCTATTACTAGAGAAACTAGTTTTGGCAGCACTAGGGAAAGAAGGGACTCCGTGTTTCCTCAGGGCCTGTACAACAGGATTGTTTTTCTCCATAGTCTGTTGAGCAGCCAACATGACTCCAATGAATTCTGGACTTAGTCTGTGGAAAAAATGCCAAGTATGTTAACTAAGCTTCACATTGGGAGCATCTAAGATCGAGTGATCATAACATCATTAGATTTAAAATGCTCGTGAGGCTAACTTTTAAAGGAAGCAACAAAAAGATTATCAGACTTTTAATAAAAATGCCAACTGTGAGAGAGGACAAAGTGATTTAAAGAATGCTTATCAGAAGCTTGCTTTATGCAGGGTCCATCATAAGAGAAAACAAAATAGGAAAAACTTATCAAGCAACTAACAGTAAAAGAAGAAAATATGAGTTAATGTATTTTATTAGAGTCTCTCTGTATTTAAAAAAAAAAAAAAAGTCCAATGAGGCTTTAGGGGCCAAATTAAAAACTAAGGAGAGTTGTTGAAATCTTCAGAGAATAACAGGGAATTCAGGTAAACAGCTGTCTTATTGAAGTTGAAAAGATTAGCTAATATCCACCAGTTAAGAACTTAAAAGTGTGGCTTAAATTCTCCCTCTATTACTTCTTTTCTGATTGAGTTTTAAGGAGCTCTGTTTTTGTGGATAAAGTCTGATCAGGGTCAGCCCAGGTGGTAGCCCACATGCTGTAACTTAAAAATGATTGGATTAACCTCATTTCCTACAACACCAACAAAGGCAAATCCCATCAGACTAAGTTGTAATCCTCCTTTTAAAAATGCTAACATAACTTGGAGAGTTAACTTCTTAATTCCACCTCTGTTCATTCGTAATTAAGATGAATAGATTTATATTTAGTTTTTCCTTGCTGCTAAAGGAAATCAGCTCTCTAAAGGTAAAGCAAGAAGTGTTTTGATGAAGCTGAGGTATAAACCAGTCAATTATTTTTCAGTATACAAAAATGACCAGAGAGAATAAGTCTTTGCAGGAGAGAAAGGGTGGAGGCTATCCGCAAAACAAAAACCAAACAAAAACCAAAAATTAAAGAACAAAAACATTCAACCTAAGGATGTTAGGTTCCTGAGTGATTGAAGGAAGGTCTATGATGTGAAGGTTGTGGTCCAAGAGGGGTTGGTTGGAAGAACAGAGTATAGAAGAGAACATAGGAAAAACAATTCTTATTTACCTCACTGTCTACTAGTAAAGTCAATTGCTGTTTGTTGCAAAAGAAATGTAGAGGCAGTATGGAGATTTAGAGCTTTGCTCTTCAAAACATCTGAGAACTAGCAGCATAGACATCACTTGCAAGCTTGATAGAAATAGAAAATTCTATGCCATATTCTAGACCTACCAAATCATAAAATCAGTAAGATCACTTAGTGATTTGTGGGCATATTAACATTAGAGGAGTGCTGATTTTAAGCATAGACTTTGCTGTCAAAAAAAACCTGGGTTTCAATTCGTGTTCTGCCATTTAAATATTGTATGACAAGGTACATAAACTCTCTGATAATTAGTTTCTGCATGAAAAATGGAGATAATACTAGTACCTAACTCACGAGTTTGTTTGTTTAGATGAAATATCACATGAAAATCACTTACCATGGTGCCTATAACATCAAACAAACTCAGTACAAGTTGAAAAGCATTACGACTGACTTGGATTAACAAAGTTAGAAAACATGTAAGAGATAAAATTAACTCTTTCCATTTCTTTGTTCCATTTACTGATCCTATATCTGGTGTTGATGTGAGTTTTTGAAGTGAACTCTTCAATGGTAACTAATTCATGCTGTGTTCAGGCTATGGCTATAAAGCAAAAGTCATTTATTTAAAACAAAGTCATATTTGGCCATTTTATCATCCAAGTCAGGTCAGCTGCACAAGATAACCAAATAATTGAGGAGATAATGATCATTAAAATAAGTGAAACAGTAACAATAAAGAGAGTAGCAATAAAACTGCCTAAATGGAAAAAAAAAGTCCATTTTTTAAAATATATATTAAATTTTTGAAAAGCATATTTTTCAGTAATTGTTAGGTAATAGAATATTGTGTTTGTATTTTTTTGTTGTTCATTTCAAGCCAAACTGGAAACAATAAACACTTAACAAGTACTTATTTAGTTATAAGTGTTACAATATTACAAATGTTACACATGTTAGAGTGCTTAACCTGGGATTTGAAAAGTTAAGGTAGAAAATAATAACTTGGTTATGGGAGATCCTTTCTAGAAGCAAAAAATTGGCTGTTGATTTTCCACATTTCTGACTTGCCAGTAATATTTTATCTCCACCTACTTCATTCTTTGCATTTGCAAAATTGGTAGCATAATTTTGGTACTTCCTTTGAAAGTATCAAGGAAAACTGTTTCATTAGTCCATAGCTTTAAGATTATTCTAATTATGTAGGTCCCAGACAAGGTTGCAATTGCTACTGAATCTTGGCCAGTCCTTGCTAGCTATGGAAAGATTTAGGGGGTAACATATATCTGCATTTATATATTTGGGTCCAAAGAACAAACTTCGTCAAAGAAAAAAATCCCCTTGGGGTGCCTGGGTGGCTCAGTCAATTAAGCATCTGCCTTCAGCTCAGGTCATGATCCCAGGCTCCTGGGATCAAGCCCCGCATCAGGCTCCCTTCTCAGCAGAGAGTCTGCTTCTCCCTCTCCATCTGCCTCTCTCCCAGCTCATGCTCCCTCTCGCTCTCTCTCTCTCTCTCTCAAATAAATAATTTTTTTTTTAAAAAAAGAAAATAATCCCCTTTAACTGAATTTAAAGCTTGGGGAGAGTTACAACCCAGAGAGATAAGTGTGATATTTCTCTTAAAGGAATGGAAACCACATTGGTGATCACCTTGGCAATAGATATAACAGCAAGATATTACTAAATCTCTTGGGTCTCCACTTATCTGAAAAATTAAAATTGATGATTTTACATAAGATAATTGTTATGAGTCTTAAATAAATTGAATGTGAAGTACCTGTCAAGTACTTATTAAGGTGAGAGTCCTGTAGGTGCTAGTTTCTTCCCTTCTTAGATTGCTTCATATGGACAGGCTGTGTAATATACATCGCATTTTGATCTGGAATGATTGAGTAAAATATACTTTGCAGTGCCAGTCATACGGCATACTTGCCTCTGATCCCCCTGTTTCTGCTTTAATGCATAAGTACCCATTTTATTCCATCTCATAAATGAACGTTGGTGATAGAAACCTTCTGGCACAATTTGTAAACTAAGTCAATTTACTAATTTTCTAATTTTAAACTAAATTTCGAAGGAAATCCCGTAAGTTTCTCCTATCTATGTATCATGATGAGAATCACTGATGGACTACCAACTTCTTTCTGTCTGTTCCAGCTCTGTGGAGTTTTTGGCCACCTTCAAAAATTGGATTGCTTAAGAGCAAACAGAAAATTCAGGGAGACTTATTTTGCACAAAGATGGTGAACATATGGAATAAATTGCTAACTTAGACCATTGGAGCAGATAATATAATTTAGTTTAGCAGGAGAAAATTTATTTCTAAAGGAGGGTAAAGATGGCATTAAGGAACTGGAGAGAATTGATGCCACAGTGGCTTGGAGAATGTCGGAGAAACCCGGATGAAGAAGGTTTTTTAATGCTCACATGGCCTCTCCCCCACCTCTGTGTTGATATTCTTTATGTCCTTAGGATCTTTTAATTTTGTGAAAATGAATATAACTGTGACTAGCTTAGCGGGAATTGCTGCTGTATACCATAATGCATGCTATAAACCATGCGGGGATCTTAAAGTGCATAATCGGGCTGCAGATGGCACTGTTAATTTCTATTACAGACTCTAAAACCACGAGGGAGACAGTGTGTGCCTCACTGCCTCACTGTTCTACAAGAATGATTTTTGATAGTTTCCCTTACTGCACAGCTTTTCTGCAAAGTGTTTGTCTTTTAGAAAGGCCAAAAGGAACTTACTGGCTTTTAAAAATCTGTGCAAAATTGCCAAGCTGCTCTGAGCCCTGCCCCCTGCAGTACCCAGTTTGCTAGCCTTATTTGAGAAGGTACAGGTATCCGTTCACTCAGAATGAAATGAGCCTTCTTCTGGGTTTTGGGAATTCATGAAAACACTAACTACCTGCTTCATATGAAATGTAGAGCGTAGTATGAAATTCTATGCATGAAGATTCTTCTGAGGATGGTAAAGTTAAGAAAGTAGATAAATATTAGAAATGTATATATATATTTCTATACACAAATACACACACACACAAATTTTGCTGTGTTCTGTGGCACGATTCTTTGTTCTTTAATGGAATGTTGCCTGAAATTGTGTCCAACATCTGGTTTCACCCAACGGACTCTACATTATTTAATTCTCTTTTTATTTTGGATTTGAAACCTCAAAAGGCCTGTCAAATTGAGGAAATCCTTCTAGTCAACTTCTCAAACAAATCTAGCAACAAGGGCTTTGGGATCAGAAGACCTGCTTTGCTTCTTAGAGTTATCAATTAGTACAGGATATATAGTCCCCCTAACCTTTCTATGTCTTTCTTCTCTTATCTAAAATATCTGAGTATAGAGTCATGGATATTAGCCAAAAGAATGAATGAAAGTGCTAACCATAATGCACACAATGACTTTGACTAAGAGTCTGCTTTTATAAGTTTCTTTCACAAGAATGTGGCCACTCACTTCCAAGCAGGTTTAGGCAACCTACAAAAGTTGGTTTGCCTAAAATCAGTTGGTGTTCTAAGATTGAATCTCCTTATATCATAAGCTCAGTAGAGCCAAATATTTTAAGTAGGGCTTCATTAACTACCAATAAAATATCAGTACTTTAATACCTCAATCTTGGTAATTTAACCTTTTATGATATGTTATTAGATGATACTAATTAGATGATACTAACATAATTAAGATTGAGTACTTTTTAAATTTTTCTGTTTTCCCATAAAATAATATTGCATAGATTTATAATATGCTTCTTTTCTCAATTTTCCATGCCTAAGTTCGAACAGTCATTATAATAAAAAGCTACTGCTCTTGCTGCTTTCTGGATAACCAGGATCATAATTACAACTTTCAATGAACAAGTCCCCTTGCTGTACAATAGCCAATGTAAACTCAATATATTTCAAACTTAATAATAACTCTCCACTGAGGACTTAGTCCACCTCCTTACTTATCTATTGGCTAATGATATTTTTTTAAAACAGATTCATCCAAACAAATTCATGAAGCTTGTATTATACATCAAACATAAACTGAATTTTAGAGACATAAAAATGAACAGGATAGAAATTGTCTCTGCCCTCAAAGACCATACGTTCTAAAAGGAAAGACAAGTATTTAAAAAAATTGCAACTCACAATAATGAAAAATTAAGCCAAAGCAAGGTATTTCTGACAGCTTTATTAAAATATAATTATACCATCAAGTTCACCTGTCTAAAGTGTGCAAGTCAATAGTGTTTAGTATTATTGACAGAATAGTGCAAACGTAACTGTAATTTTAGAACATTTGTGTCACTCCCCTTTGACCACCCCTGTTTGTCCTAGGCAACCACTAATCTTTCTGTCTCCATATATGCTCCTATTTTATAAATTTTATAGAAATTGGTAATAAAATACGTGGTCTTTTGTGACTGGCTCTTATCATGTAGCGTAATGTTTTCAAGTTTCATTCATGTTGTCGCATTTATCATTACCCTCTTTTACTGTCAAATAATCTTCTCTTAAATGATATATCAAACATTTGATACAGCAATTTAGAATTTCCTGAATTAACCCAAACATTCAACAGGATATGTACTTTTGATAGTGTAGATACACTGTTTTTCTTTCAATTGTCCTGTAAAGTCCCTGCCTTAAAGTTCAAGATACTCCAATCATGTCAAGTATTTAAAAGATTAAAAATACTCATTGCTTCCTGGAGTCCGTAGTCTCTCATGGTTCATCTGGGAAACAAACTGAGGGTTTTAGAGGGGAAGTGGGGGTGAGAGAGATGGGTGAGCCCGGTGAGGGGTATTAAGGAGGGCATGTATTGCATGGAGCACTGGGTGTTATACACAAAGAGTGAATCATGGATCACTACACCAAGAACTAATGATGTACTGTATGGTGACTAACATAACATAATTAAAAAAATTATAAAAAAATATCCGTTGCTATTGGGAGTATAACTTGATACAGCTTTTTGGAAGCAATTTACAGTACAAACCACATTATTAAGTGTTTTTAATCATTTAATATACCTTAAAAATTATTTAAAATATATAAAGTCTAGAAAAATATTTCTGGGGTGTGCTATTTGATAGGTTTTAATACTGAAAGCCAACTACTAACAAAATCAGATTGCTTACAAAAGCAAAAATGTACAATCAATGAATATACTTCAGTAATGAAAATTACAGTGTAGATCTTTATTTGTTGTCATGAAAAGATTCAGGTATTATAGTATGTTAAAGATAGGTAGGTAGGTAGATAGATGATAGATGATGATAGATAGATGATAGATAGATAGATAGATAGATAGATAGATAGATAGATAGATAGATATCTTTAACTAGCTAGCTAGCTACCTAGCTATGTTCTTATGTATAAAAGGAATGTTAGTGGGTATGTGCAGGGTTGAGGTGGTTATTGGTGGAGGGGAGTAGTAAGATGGGCTCCTGTAAGCTTAACTGTTGAGAGGCATACAGGGGTGAAATGTAGGGTCTTGGGGCTATACTGGTAAAGTTCGCTTATTGTAACTTGGGCACACCCCCCCACCCCTCTCACAAACATACAAACAGATGGAAGTTTGCCAGAGAGCATAGACCTTTACTAAAGGACAGAGGAAGAGGAAAACTAAATTACTGCAGTTTGTGAACTTAGAGTTGACAAGGATGATAAAGGCTAGGAAGTAAGTGACAAGAATAATTGGGTCCTTATGCACTGTGGGCTAGTGTTGACTCAGACGCTGGGTAACAAGAATGCTTACAGACAACTAGCATGATATCACTGTGAGTCTCTGCTAATCCATTCTGCCAGAGGAGCAAAAACATAGCAGGAGCAAAAGCATAGCAACTCACCCTGTATGTATGTGGAAGCAAAGCCCTCTCAAAAGGAGGCTCAGGAAGCAAAAGAAGCATTCCTACCTCTGTTATGCAGTATGCAAGTCATATGTGAATCCCTTTAAGATTGGGAAGTTTGAGAAGCAGACCTCCCTGGTAAAAGCCCAGAGGGGATTTTCAAGCATACGTGGACCATAGCTCAAGAATGAAAATTGGTTTTGCTAGAAAAGGCAAAGATCATCTCTAATAGGAAGATAATTTGTGTTTGAGGATCACAGCTACCTCAAGTTTGAGTCTGGCAGTTAGCAATTCACAAAGGAGCAAAAGGGGAGAAGCTGCAGAGGACAGTTAAGGAAATGGGCTTCCTGACAGTTGTCTGCTCTCCTGAAACAGAACTTTTCCTGGGCAAGGATGTATGGTATGTAAAACAAAGGAAGTTGAAGAGTGCCACTTATTAAGATTTTGAATGTGAAAGAGATGCTAGAGGAGTTACGTTTTAAGAAGTTACCATATATGGGGTGCTTGGCTAGCTCAATATGTAGGATATATGACTCCTCACCTCAGGATTGTAACTTTGAGCCCCAGGATGGGTATAGAGATTACTTGAAAATAAAAATATATATACATATTTTTAAAAAGAAAAGAAAAAAAAGAAGTTACTATATGTTAGGCAAAATCCCAGATTCTTTGCATGTACTTATACATGCAATCCTTACACCACGTTACAAAATAGGTATTACCATGATTTCCATTTTATCGATGATGGCTAAGTATGGTGAGGTAAGGTGACTTGTCCAAGGTCACAAAACAGAGTCAGGATCAGGATTCAAAGTGCAGTTCTTCACCGAACTTGACCAAACAACAAGATGAGGAAGAGAAGACCGGTCTTAAACTGAATTTTTTAAGTGTGTGTGTTCAACTTACCTATAGTAACTAAGTCTGTCCTGTATCATGATTTTTCCTTGATTGTACAAATGTATTTTAAAATATTTAAGGTAAATTCAGTGTTAATGCATTTCAGAGGTTAAACATACACACAATATTTCCACTTGGAAAATTCTTTTTGAAGAATATTAAACAGATTCTTTTTGACACATATTCTTGAAACTGAGGTGGGTGTAGTAAATGGGGTGCTATAAATTGACCAATGACCAATGTTCAGAAAATTTTTCTCAGCCTTCTACTAAAATTGCACCTCTGCCCTGCTCTTCACTATGTCTCGATTATTGTAGAACTAAGAGTTAAAGTGTCATTTCTGAATATATGCCTTTTAGCTGTTACAGTACACTCACAGCCCAAGAAAACTCTGAGGTTTCTGGCTCATCTTCTCAAGCAATTCCTACCACTTTACCTTCCGGCTTACCACTGCTCTCATGAGCATCCCATGATTTGAGGCATATGGCTTTGCATCTTGACTTATCTTTCACAAGGCCTATTTAGGATTAGTTCAGTTACTAGCATTCTTCCTAGGCCCTAATCATAATGTTCACAACTCCTGTTATATGCAGATCAATTTTTCTATCATAATGTCTGCACTATAATGTCTGCATTCAGACCTACCCAATATTTCCAAATAGTCCATCTTTTTTCTTCCTCCTTCCTGCCTTCCTTCCTCCTTATCTGTCTTCCTCCCTTGCTCCTTTCCCCTCTCCTTTCCTTCCTTCCCTTCTTTTTTCCCTCCCTCCTTTTCTCTCTCTCCCTCAACATGTAACGTTCTATGTTACAGTTACAAGTTCTTCTGTTAAGCATTTCCTACCCTACTTCTCTTTCTACAACACTTACGTACATCTTTTATATCTCAGTTGATTTCTGAAGTTGATTTCAATCTCTCCAATTTTTAATAAAAAATGCAATAGCATTTAAAAATAATAATTACATTGGATGTATATATTTTTGTAGGTGCTACTCTCCATTATATAAATCCCTTGCTCTTAACCTATTAAAAGTAGTATTTCATACCTTACACATTTTCATATTCAATATACTGGCTAGAAAAATCTGTGATACATAATAACTATCCAATAAACTTTCTTAATGAATAAATTAATGTCAGTCAATCATGAGAAATTATGGTTATTGGCATCATCCAAAATGCTGGCCCAAACATGATTTTTTTTTTATATCCAAAACATGAATCTTTGTTCTTACTAATATTGGCTTAAATTTCACATCACAAAACTCCAGGCAAGGACTTGTATTTGCAATCCAGAGTGCACTGATGTATGCTTAAGGATATAAAAAAGGAGAATATGACCTAAAAAAAAAAAATAGAATATCCCTCACCATGTAGCTATTATGCAAGATATTATGAATTAGAACTCTAGAGGAGTAACATATTTCCTACATAAATGACAAAATGTTTATGGTTGACTTCAATCCCCAAATGAAATATATGGAGTTTACTATTAAAAATTATAACTTTTAATTTCATAATTACATGAATAGCAATTATGCTTTGTACACATAATACTTGATGAGTAATTTATATTTTTTCTGAGTGTTTTTCATAGATGGTTCTTAAATAAGATGGTCTTTCCGAGGAAGATAAACAGTAACCAACAATTGCCCTAATCAGGATAATAACAAGAACAAGCACAAAAATCATGCTGGCCAGAACTTTTAAGAGCACCCTGAAGTCCATGGGTTGCTGAAATGTTTGCTTCTGATAGGAACAGAAGCATATTTAATCACTGCACTCAATTATTTATTAGGGCTATATGATCTTCACCATTATGCATGTGGAAAAAGCAAAGGGCACTGACAAGATGAGAACTAGCCTAGCTGGCTCCCTTCCTGCAAACAGAAACCAGAGAAGCTATAAATGCAAGCATGAGCATGAATTTGAGAAAGGAACATAAAAAATAAAAAGCCACTGGAAAGATCAGAGGCTATTAGGAGCTGGTGTTGTGGCACTGATTGTGAGAGAGGTGGGGAGTGTATTAGTATGACTCACACTGTGGCTCACACCACCGTCACAAAATATCATAGACTAAGTTGCTTAAACAACAGCAATTTATTTCTCACATTTCCGGAAGCTGAAAAATCCCATATCAAGATTCCAGTCAACGTGCCGGGAGTCCAAAGTTCCTGGTGAGAGCTCTTTTCCTGGCTTGCAGACAGCTGCCTTCTGGCTGTATCCTCCACGACCTCCTCTTTGTGCATGTGCAAAGAAAGAGAGATCAGGCTCTCTGGAGTCCCTCCTTAGAAGGACACTAATCAGATTGGATTGGGACCCTATACTTTATGACCTTGTTTCACCTGAATTACTTCATAAAGGCTCTGTCTCCAAATACAGTCACATGGGGCTCAGGATTTCAACATATGAATCTTGTTCATTGGGAGACACAAACATTCAGTCCATAATAGGGAAGAACTCCTGAGTTCTGTTCTTATCTCTTCCCATATTGCATTGGAAAGGTGGAAGCCTGCCCCCTTGCAGCAGAAACAGGCAGAAGTTCAAACTGGATTAAATTTAAGTTCAGTGTTTTCAAGGCTAGGTGTACAGTGTTGATATGGGTGATATGGTGATATGTGTAGGTGAGACAGTGTACTTTCTATTCTGATATATCAGGAGGCATAAAGGACTTGGTTTTCCTAATTTTAGTAATATCAAGATTGATCGGTGCTTTGGTTGTCAGCCTAATCAATTCATAATTAATTTTCTCCATCAACTCAATCATTAGGTTGTGGTTTTAGCAGCTATTGACGATTGTTGCCTACATGCATTATTTCAACAGGAAAACCATAAGAACCTTACAGAAAGAGAGAGAGAGACAGAAAGAGAGAAAGTCAGTCTTCAGATCACACTTGAAATAGGTCCATGCCAGATTACAACTGCAGCAGTAGGATCATTTCCACCTCTGCCTTACCCCTTTCTTCAAGACGACTCCTTTCCAGTTACAAACAACCCATGGATAGCATCTCAAAAATGGAAGGAAGACTGGAACAATGAAGTGGTGAAATAATTTGTTAATTTATTTTTTAAGATTTTATTTATTTAAGAGAGAGAGAAGGAGAGACGAGAAGCAGAGAGGGAGAGAGAGAGAATTCCAAGCAGACTCCTGCTGAGTACAGAGCCCAACACAGGGCTCAGTCTCACCACCCTGAGATCATGACCTGAGCCAAAATCAAGAGTTGGACGCTTGACTGACTGAGCCACCCAGGTGCCCCTGAAGTGGTGAAATAATTTTTTTAAAAAGAAAACATACATTTCTTCTCTCCATAGTCTGAGTCATTTTTTGACTGGGGAGAAGTTTTAAAATGAATGAGAGACTGAAGCTTTGATAAAACTGGGTTGATATTTGAAAATCTAAAAAATGGAATTTGTCCTTGATAACTTAAAATGATTGAAAAGCCATGGAGTGTGTCAGGATGCAGGGAAGGAAAAGCAGGGATTAAATGAACGATTCTTTTGTTTTTCTCATACCTCACAGAGTTCAGTTTGTTAAATAAGTTATATTAATATGAATATATCAAAAGATGTCCAGTGTACTGACTGGACTTCATGATTTAAGGTAACATTGAAGGAGTCCTTAAAATGCCATCCTTACTGAATTGTATCAGTTATCTTGTAAACCAGAACTTGCATAATTTCAGAAAGGAAAAGTTTACAAAGCAGTGTGGATGTCCAAACTATTGAATTACAATGTTTACCTCGTTTGAGTACACGTGTAGAATTAGGATATGTGCTGCCGAAGCGAGCGCAGTACACATGTAGAATTATAGATGACTGCCACGATATTTTTCTTAATTAAAATAGACTCTGAGTATGTTACAAAGTTATTGTTGGTAGAGATTACTAGGCATTGGCTCAAGCCCTTTAATTAAATTATTTTAAAGGAATGAAATTCTTTCAATGATTTTCTACACTAGTTGAAACACACATGGTAGGAGTCCCAAGCTGGTAAGTCAATGACTTTGTGGGACTCACAAGCATGAACATGAGCAAATGTGAAGAGCAGATCATTAAGAACAGGGGGATCTGGAGGAAAGGGAAAGGTCAATACTAGTGAGGTGGATTTGGCAATGCAATGTGGAGCAAAGGATCAGAATTGTGAAGACACTCTAAACGAGGTCATAATCATGTAAACCTGGAAGGGAGAAGTGATTGAAGAGTGCATTGTACATTGTAAACCCACATTTTAGAGTAGAACCAAACTGTATGTGCTGCATTTTCATCAAGAATTTTCATCCCACTAGATATATTTTGAAGTTTGCCACTGCTGATATAAAATTATTTGTAATATTTTTTATTGTAATAAATGTAGAGTCTGGTAGTTGATCAAGCACTTTCCCTTTATAGACATTTGGTCGGTGTTTTTTAAATTGTCTCTAATTATAAGTAACACACAGATAAATATCCTTATATACAAACTTTTTAACTGTTGATTTTATTTATTTGCTTTCCTTAGTTAAGCATGTTTATTAAATATGCATGTCAAAGTATATATGATCGTATTTATTCTAGCTTTTGGAATTTAAATTTTTAATCTCTTTGGAAATTATTGTAGGTCATGGTGTAGTAAAAATGTTAAAAGTCAGGAAAATTCCTAGTCTATGTATTAAGTAAAATCATCAGGACATTAATAGTTTAGAAAGATGGGGTGCCTGGGTGGCTCAGTTGGTTAAGCATCTGCCTTCAGCTCAGGTCATGATCCCAGGGTCCTGGGATAGAGTCCCATATCCAGCTCTTTGCTCAACTGGGAGCCTGCTTCTCCCTCTCCCTGTTTCTCCTTCTGCTTGTGCTCTCTCTCTCTCTCTCTGTCAAATAAATAAAATCTTAGATAATCCTTGTGTTACAAGAATTTTAAGGGCAATAGATGAAAAAGAGATGCAAAAATATATAATTGCTTTTCCCTAAATTGTGAGGATTAAATCTTTTCCCCTGCTTTTTAAATAAATTTATGTGCATTACAAATTTTCTAACATGAGCTCATGTTCATCAACATTTATATTCAAAGCAAAGTAAATGAACATATCAACAAAACCTGCCTTGATGGCCCTGTCAGGGTTGGTTGACAGACATTCAGATTTCTCTAACTTCTAAAAGAAATAGCTGTGAAGAAAGCAACATAAGTCAAATTAAAAAGACAGTACTCTTAGAAGTACAGAAGAAAACACTGAGATACTAGTAAATTGGTGCCCACTCTTCAGATGTGCTTTTAAAGCAAAGTGATCCACCTATATACCAAAACAAGGGTCCCTACTGTCATTAAACATCTCAGTTCTCTCCTATGTTAACTATGAGTTATTAATGGACACTGCATTATGAATATTTTTCTATCTCTGTATTAGACATAACTAAAATTTTTACATGAGGATATATTTATAATCATAAAATTATCAAGTTATTGTCGGTTTGAAATAAAGCATCCACAAACAAAATTTCTGCCTGTATAAAAGCATGCCATAGGGTCCTAACTTAAGTTATAGAACCAGTGCCTAATTTTTTAGTACTTAAGTTGCTTTTATATCTTCACTACTATAATCACAACTGTAATATCCCTGTGCCTTTGTGTGAATTTGGGGTCCATATGGTTAGGATAGATTCCCATTTAAAAACTCAAGTGTGTATTGTCAAATTGCTTTTCAGAAGGTTGGTTCTAGGGGCGCCTGGGTGGCTCAGTCGTTAAGCATCTGCCTTCGGCGCAGGTCAGGATCCCAAGGTCCTGGGATCGAGCCCCACATCGGGCTCCCTGCTCGGCAGGATGTCTGCTTCTCCCTCTCCCACTCCCCCTGCTTGTGTTCCCTCTCTCGCTGTGTCTCTCTCTGTCAAATAAATAAATAAAATCTTTAAAAAAAAAAAAAAGGGATGCCTGGGTGGCTCAGTTGGTTAAGCGACTGCCTTCGGCTCAGGTCATGATCCTGGAGTCCCGGGATCAAGTCCTGCATCGGGCTCTCTGCTCAGCAGGGAGTCTGCTTCTCCTTCTGACCCTCCCCCCTCTCATGCTCTATCTCATTCTCTCTCTCAAATAAATAAATAAAAAGAAAAAAAAATCTTAAAAAAAAAAAGAAGGTTCTAGTTTAAACACCAACTCTAATGTATGCGGGACAAGATTATATAACTTGCCAGATTATATTTCTTCTTTTTGATCTTTGTTTTGTTGGTGAAAAAAAAAAAAAACTTATTCCAAACTATTATTTTTTTTATTTGAGTAGAGTTGACATGAGGTTATATTAGTTTCAGATGCACATTTTAGTGATTTGTTAAGTGAATACATCCTGTGCTATGTTCACTACAAGTGTAGCTACCACCTGTCCTGTTATATCACTGTTAGAATATCATTGACTGTGTTCCTTACTCTGTGACTTTTATTCCCCTTAGTCGTTCCATAACTAGAAGCCTATATCTCCCTCTGCCCTTCAACCATTTTGCCCAAGCACCCTCCCAACCTCACCTCTGGCAACCATCACTCTATTCTCTGTATTTACAGGTCTGATTCTGCTTTTTGTTTGTTTTCATTTTGTTTATTTGTTTTTTTACATTCCACTTAATGAGTGGAATCATACAGTTTTTGTCTTTCTCAGTCTGACTTATTATACTTAGCACAATACCCTCTAGGCCCATCCATGTTGTTGCAAATGGCCCAATCTCATCCTTTTTTTATGGCTCCATAATGTTTGTGTGTGTGTGTGTGTGTGTGTATCGCATTTTCCTTATTCATTTGTCTATTGATGGACCCTTGGGCTGTTTCCATCTCTTGGCTATTGTAAATAATGCTGCAATTAATATAAGGGTGCATATATCTTTTCTTAATTAGTGTTTTTTGTTTTCTTTGGGTAAATACCCAGTTGTGGAATTACTGGATCATATTTTTAATTTTTTGAGGAAACTCCATACGGTTTTTCACAGTGGCTGTACCAATTTCCATTCCCATCAACAGTGCACAAATGTTCCTTTATCTCTACATCCTCACCAACATTTGTTATTTCTTGTCTTTTTGACTTTAGCCATTCTAAGTAGTGTAAGGTGATATCTCATTGTGGTTTTGATTTTCATTTCTCTGATGTTGAGTGATGTTGAATATCTTTTCATGTGTCTGTTGGTCATCTGAGTGTCTTCTTTGGAAAAATAACTATAGTTAGGTCCTCTGCCCATATTTTTTTTTTAGTCAGATTGCATTGCTGGTATTGAGTTGTATAAGTTCTTTATATATTTTGGATATTAACTCCTTATAAGATATATTATTTGCAAATGTCTTCTCCCATTCAGTACATTGTCTTTTTGTTTTGTTGTTTCCTTTGCTGTGCAGAAGCTTTTTATTTTAATTAAGTCCCAATAGTTTATTTTCCCTTTTGTTTCCCTTGCCTGGGAAGACATATCTAGAAAAAATTTTATTTTATTATGTTATGTTAATCACCATACATTACATCATTAGTTTTTGATCTTGAGTTCAAGTCACATACAATAATTACAGTCTGCAGTAGAAGTGAACAATTGGTACTAAATCTTTTGAATTCATATCTATTATCAAGGGATAGAGAAATAGATAAACAAGAAACATATTTTTTTTAATCAGTTAAGCATTTAGATTGTAAAGAAATAGGTTGGTCTTATTACTTTTTGTTTAGTTTTGTTTTTAACTGCTTGGCATTTATTTCATCTTTTTCTTTTTCTACCAGTGGATACTGGGTGTAATGGGAGTGATAAATTGTTTCATTTAGACAGGGAGGCACTCTATCCAGTTCCCTTGAAGAGGAATATATATTCCATAAAGATCCAAGATTTAAAGATGAATACAGTAATAGATTAATATCTGAAATTTTCTTTGTTTGGAAAAGAGGTTATTGTATTTTCAATGGCATGTGGGTTGCCTTATCTTTTTTTTTTTATGTTATGTTAATCACCATACATTACATCATTAGTTTTTGATGTAGTGTTCCATGATTCGTTGTTTGCGTATAACACCCAGTGCTCCATTCAGTACGTGCCCTCTTTAATACCCATCACCAGGCTAACCCATCCCCCCACCCCCCTCCCCTCTAGAACCCTCAGTTTGTTTCTCAGAGTCCATCGTCTCTCATGGTTCGTCTACCCCTCTGATTTCCCCCCCTTCATTTTACCATTCCTACTATCTTCTTTTTTTTGTATTATTTGTTTCAGAGGTACAGGTCTGCGATTCAACGGTCTCACACAATTCACAGCGCTCACCATAGCACATACCCTCCCCAATGTCTATCACCCAGCCACCCCATCCCTCCCACCCCCCACCACTCCAGCAACCCTCAGTTTGTTTCCTGAGATTAAGAATTCTTCATATCAGTGAGGTCATATGATACATGTCTTTCTCTGATGACTTATTTCGCCCAGCATAACACTCTCCAGTTCTATCCACGTCATTGCAAATGGCAAGATCTCATTCCTTTTAATGGCTGCATAATATTCCATTGTATATATATGCCACCTCTTCTTTATCCATTCATCTGTCGATGGACATCTTGGCTCTTTCCACAGTTTGGCTATTGTGGACATTGCTGTTATAAACATCAGGGTGCACATACCCCTTCGGATCCCTACATTTATATCTTTGGGGTAAAAACCCAGTAGTATAATTGCTGCATCGTATGGTAGCTCTATTTTCAACTTTTTGAGGAACCTCCATACTGTTTTCCAGAGTGGCTGCACCACCTTGCATTCCCACCAACAGTGTAGGAGGGGTTCCCCTTTCTCCTCATCCCCGCCAGTATCTGTCATTTCCTGACTTGTTAATTTTAGCCATTCTGACTGGTGTGAGGTGGTATCTCATTGAGGTTTTCATTTGGATTTCCCTGATGTTGAGCGATGTTGAGCACTTTTTCATGTGCCTGTTGGCCATTTGGATGTCTTCTTTGGAAAAATATCTGTTCATGTCTTCTGCCCATTTCTTGATTGGATCATTTGTTCTTTGGATGTTGAATTTAATAAGTTCTTTATAGATTTTGGGTACTAGCCCTTTCTCTGATATGTCATTTGCAAATATCTTCTCCCATTCTGTCGGTTGTCTTTTGGTTTTGATGACTGTTTCTTTTGCTGTGCAAAAGCTTTTTATCTTGATGAAGTCCCAATAGTTCATTTTTGCCCTTGCTTCCCTTGCCTTTGGCGATGTTTCTAGGAAGAAGTTGCTGCGGCTGAGGTCAGAGAGATTGATGCCTGTGTTCTCCTTTGGGATTTTGATGGACTCCTGTCTCACAGTGAGGTCTTTCACCCATTTGGAGTCTATTTTTGTGTGTGGTGTAAGGAAATGGCTCAGTTTCATTCTTCTGCATGTGGCTGTCCAATTTTCCCAACACCATTTGTTGAAGAGACTGTCTTTTTTCCATTGGACATTCTTTCCTGCTCTGTTGAAGATTAGTTGACCATAGAGTTGAGGGTCCATTTCTGGGCTCTCTGTTCCATTGACCTATGTGTCTATTTTTGTGCCAGTACCATACTGTCTTGATGATGACAGCTTTGTAATAGAGCTGGAAGTCCGGAATTGTGATGCCGCCAGTTTTGCTTTTCTTTTTCAACATTCCTCCGGCTATTCGGGGTCTTTTCTGGTTCCATACAAATTTTAGGATTATTTGTTCCATTTCTTTGAAAAAAGTGGATGGTATTTTGATAGGGATTGCATTGAATGTGTAGATTGCTCTAGGTAGCATTGACATCTTCACAATATTTGTTCTTCCAATCCATGAGCATGAACGTTTTTCCATTTCTTTGTGTCTTCCTCAATTTCTTTCATGAGTATTTTATAGTTTTCTGAGTACAGATTCTTTGCCTCTTTGGTTAGATTTATTCCTAGGTATCTTATGGTTTTGGGTGCAATTGTAAGTGGAATCGACTCCTTAATTTCTCTTTCTTCTATCTTTTTGTTGGTGTATAGGAATGCCACTGATTTCTGTGCACTGATTTTATATCCTGCCAGTTTACTGAATTCCTGTATGAGTTCTAGCAGTTTTGGGGTGGTCTTTTGGGTTACCTTTTAAAGGTGTTTGTAAATTTTAAAAAATGTGTGTAAGAATATTGAGTTGGATTAAAATGGACCCCTT
Source organism: Mirounga leonina (assembly GCF_011800145.1). Classification (NCBI taxonomy): domain Eukaryota; kingdom Metazoa; phylum Chordata; class Mammalia; order Carnivora; family Phocidae; genus Mirounga; species Mirounga leonina. The sequence continues at coordinate 43,814,715 of NW_023270433.1, read as the reverse complement.
TTTTGCTATTCATAGTACATTATATTCACTCTTATTTTCATCAGTGTAATCACTCTCTCTGTCCATGCTCAGTTCATGTGTTTCTGACATGTAATCTAGACCTGGTTAATTCTGAATGTAGATTTTCTCTGCCTTCTATGATTAGCTCAGGGATACACACATCAATGATACACATTCAGAATCAGTAAAAGATAAAGAGCCTTTTCTCTGGGATTGTTGGAAGATGTTGCAGGCACTTTAAAAAAAAAAAAATTATTGTTATGTTAATCCCCATACATTACATCATTTGTTTTAGATGTAGTGTTCCATGATTCATTGTTTGTGCATAACACCCAATGCTCCATGCAGAACGTGCCCTCCTCAATACCCATCACCAGGCTAACCCATCCTCCCACCCCCCTCTCAGAACCCTGAGTTTGTTTTTCAGAGTCCATCGTCTCTCATTTGCAGGCACTTTTTTAACATAGAGGATTGTCAGGCTAAAACTGGTGGAACACACCACATGCAGAAGGTAAAAAGCTGAGAAATGTAGAGAGATCAGTGAACTCCTGGATAAGCCTGTTTTAAGTTTAATCTATCTATAGATTTCTTAGTTGCCTAGCAAATAAATTCATTTTCTATTTGTTGTGTTGCCCGATTTGAGTCCTATGCAGTTAAGATAAAAATATCTTAACTGCTCCATTATACAATTCAGAAAGACTCTGTTGTAAATCCAAATCAATGTATTTACACTGAATTCCCTTTATTTGATCATTATACCCTCTTCTGCCCTTATACACTGAACAGTTAAATATCCTAAAAAGGTATATAAAATTTTTATAGCAAATGTATAATAAATCATACAAAAGTTTTGCATGAAAACAATATCACAATCAACCCATCACAAATTTATATACATATATATAAATTTATATGTATATTTACATATATGTATAATATACATATATGTATTTATATATACATATATATAAATACATATATATATATTTCTTTTTTTTTCTCTGCAACAATATTCATGTTTTGGCTTTAAATTAACCACATGACTGTCTCTAATATCCTCTGCAAATACAAAGGAATTGAAGGAAGAAAAATTACATGATTCTGTCTTTCCATCAAACACATTTATTAGTTAAATTACTTAGTAGGTATAAAATCTTCCCACTGTCCCACCCAGGAAAAGTAAAAAGACTGTGATTATCACAGGTCCACCTTAGGTCCGTCTCCTTGAGCCAATTGTGCTATTTAAATTCCTTCTGCTTTCTCCATTTTTCTTTCATAGTATGATATTTTTTTCCTGTCATGTTGCTATTTGTTGTTCATAAATTCCAAGGCATAACCAGTGCATGCAAATCACAATGTTTTTATGAGAAGAGGAGTTTAGTGCCAGTACAAAGATTTATGACACCATGTATTTTTTTACTTGCTATTAGTCACACAGACATTTTAATGTAGAGATTAATTTTTAATAACTCTTCTATTTGCATCTCTGGATTTATTGATTTGAAACATGGCAGTGGTGGTGATCAGGATGTCTTTTTATAGTCAAAGGAACTTTAAATAAGCCTTTCCCATAAGTCTGCACATTTCTTACAGTCATATTCACTGAGCTGAAAAATGCTTTGTTGTTTGAAAATGATCAGAGTGGACATATTATGTGACTGATCAAAACTCTATTTAATTTTGAAGGGACTACATAATATATTCATTCAACAATAAGAAGAAACTCACCCTTTTTTCTATTTAAAAACATTCAAAATAAATGCAAAGGACCATAGCTTAGTAAAACCTAATCTATTTAAGAGGGTGAAGATGCCATGGCATACTTTCTTTCATTTTACTCAATCAAAAACTTACTCCTATTGTTTTGTAAAGTTATAATCATAACACATAGGTCAATAAAATTATCAAAATCCTACAAGCAATATATTATTAAATTTAGCTCGCAGTGGAATTCAACAAGCAAAAGTCTTACTTAAAGAAAAAAATATGAATCAACTAGAAATCAGCACAACACACACACAATTGTAACAGACACTTTTTAAAAAGCTCTAAATGTCTAAATATTTAACAGCTCGGATTGATTAATGGTGCATTCATTAAATTACATATTTTGTAGTTATTCCAATATAGATTATAGGATAATATCGGTGACATGAAAAAGAAATCATGATATTTTAAGGTAAAAAGCATCCATGATTAAAAACCCATACTTGAAAGGAGGAATGTGTATACAAGTGTGCAGAAAATGCTATCATAATAAATGATAGTATACTAACAGTTGTTATCACTTGGTAGTATGACTGTAAGTTTTTTCACTTTTATCCATATTTTCCATCATAAAATTTATTATTTTAATGTTGGATAAATTACCTTAAAATATATATACATATAGGCATCTTGAGGGATGTACAAATAAGTCAATCCATACTTACACGTAAGAAGCATGAAAACAATGATGTTCTATATGAAGCTGCACAGAAGTGGAATTAACTCCCTTGAGAGCAGACTTACTTTTGTAGTAATAATAGTATTTTATTTGGACCAACCTTCAGCATCCATAAAGCATGACAACTAGGAACACTTAAGAAAATATAAACCCATCTTCCTAGAAGCATAATAGTTACAAAGTGCTATGGACTAAATTTTGCCCTTCCCCCTGCCCAAATTCATATATTGGAGCCCTAGTCCTGAATGTGATGGTATCTGGAGATAGGATCTTTGGGAAGTGATTAGTTTTAGATGAGATCATAAGTCCAGAGTCCTCATGATGGGATTTATAAGAAGACACATGGGAGATTGAGCTGTCTACTATGTGAGGATACAAAAGGCAGCTGTCTAGAAATCAGGAAGAAGGCCCTTACTAGACAATTAATCTGCCAGCACGTGATCCTGGACCATCCAACTTCCAGAACTGTGAGAAATAAATTTCTGTGGTTTAAGCCGCCCAGTCTCTAGTGTTTGGTTACAACAATTTGAGCTAAGAAACTAGGAGTAAGCATGAGTGTTGTGCCATTATCTGGGAGAAAGAAGTACAAAGGGGCAAGACATCCATTAAAATTATTACTGGGGAAGAAGATTTTCTGATTAAAAAAAAGTAGCTAAGAGACTGAGAAAGTCACTGGGAGTCTTCTGAAAATTGTCTCAAGCTTACAAATGATGAGGGCCCTAGTGTTGGGAACTTGAAAGGCTATAGAAGTTAATGTCCATTGAAAATAAATCAGCTTTTACATGAACTGTGACTGATCTTTGATTCACTTCTGTGGCCTAGAATAATCTCAGGGCTCCACATTTACACGATGCCAGATTGCTAGTGCTCCTAGTTGTGTGTAGAATAAAACAAAACTCCATATATATAAAATAGCATCACCCTAGGCTTCACATTACTTTTTTTTAAAAAAATACATTTTCCTGTAACTTCAAGTATATCCAGGCCTATGAAGAGATAAAACAATAGAAATGAGAACCAGCCCTGACAACAGATAATAGAAAACAGATCTTCATGTACCACAAATGGTGGAATTACTATTACAGATACTAAAGCAGTTATAGTTAATATGTTGATGGAAATAATAGCTTACATTAAAAATTTTAGCAAAGAACTGGAAACTTAAAAAGGCATTCTTAAAGATTTGAAAAAAAATCTAGAAATTCTAAAAATTAAAAATATAATATCCTGAATTTAGAACCCAATGAATAGATTTCACAGTAGATTAGACAAAAGAAACTATCTCATATGAAGTCTGGGGAAATAATATAGAAAAGAGAAAATAAAAAATATATTAATACAGTCTAAGAGTTATTTCATTAGAGTCTCAAAAGGACAACGAGAGAGAGAATGGGACAGAAGTAGCATATAAAGAGACAAGAGATGAAAACATCCTCAAATTGATGGATATCATTCACAGATTCAAAAGATCCAATAATCTTCAAGAAAGATACATAAGAAAAAATTTGCACCTATAAACATTATAGTGAAAGTACTATAAACTAAAGACATTGTGGGGTGTAGGTAGATGGAGGGACCTTTAAAAAATCCGCCAGAAAAAATAAAGAGATCATGTTCAAGGATAATCAGGTTATTTTTATAAATAACTTTTCAGTTGTAACCATGAGAGCCAAAGAAAATCCTTGCCAACCTAGAATTATATATGAAGTGAAAATATCTTTTAAGAATGAGAGTAAAATATAAATATTCAGTGAAACAAATAGAAACTTACATAAAAATAAATACTAAAAGCTGAGCTTTGGTCTTAAGGAAAATGAATTCAAATGGAAAACAGACACAGGGGAAGAAATAAATAGGCATGCAAAGGTGATTATATGCTTTAGAAGAACATGGATTGCTTAAAATAATAATCACATCTTATGTCTTCTGATATTCATCATAATGCATTTTATGAGTGAATTTTCTAAGTTTCTAAGTTCTCTGAATTTTCCTTGGGGATGAGAGCAAAATTGTAAGTTAATACCAGAATTTGATAAATCAAGGAATTTTTAATCTCTAGAACTGAAAGAGTCTTCAACAAACTAATACAGCAATCAAAATATATAAAAGATCATGGATCACAAATTAGGAAAGGAAGGAAAAAGGAACATAGAATAGGTGTAACAAAGAGAAAGGCTCTTAAACTGGACAATTTAAACCACAAAATAACTGCAGTTAAATAAAATGCAAATGGACTAAATGTTCCCATTAAAAAGTGAGCAGATTCAGAAGCAAAAGCTCACTTTATGGTCTTACAAGAAATACAACAACAATAAAAGAATACAAATAAATAAATAAATAAATAAATAAAAGGCTACAAGATAGTTTTAAGATAAGTCAGGTAAACCCTTACCAAATCAAATTTACATAATTGTATTAATATCACACAAAATATATGTTAAAGAAAAATTGTAAGTTTAATTCATAATGTCTCAATCAGGAAGATATCAAATTTTAAATATATATATTTATTAAAATAACCTCAAAAATATATAAATATAATTGACAGAGACAAAGGAGGAAATACACAATATAATCCAGAATTCTAGTGAGAAATATCTTTAACTTAAACTCTTCTCAGTAATTTTAGAATCCACAGACAAAAACCAGTAAGTATATACAAGATTTAAGCAACATGTTAACAAATGCCCTAATTGCATATGTAGACTACCATATACTATCAACACAGAATACACTTTAAAGAATACATAGACTATTCACAACAACAACAAAAATTACTATATGCTAGATCATAAAACCAACCTCTGGAAATTCCAAAGATTTGAAGTAGACCATGATCCTGATGACAGTGCGACCAATGTAAAAACCAAACATACAAAATGCCCATAAGTTTAGAAATTTAGAAACATTTCCCCAAATCCTCAATAAATTAATGATTATATGACAATGGGCATTTAAGAATAATCTGAAATTTAAAATAAAAATACAACATATGAACATTTGGGGTTTGCAGCTAACATGATATATATAAAGGAATTTATGCCATTACACTTGAATTAATTAAAAAAATTTTTCCTCTTAAAATATGGATATAATTTTAATTATATTAGATTTAACTTGTTTAGATCATGATTTCACTGTTTTTCATTATTTGTCTTACATGGAGCATTTTAAACTTTATTTTCAATAGGTTTTCCTTTTAAATATGGTTTAAAACATGTATTAACACATTTTTCAATAGAAAATCTTGTTAGACTGTTTCTAATAGAAAATAAGTCTGATATAGCTGATATTTTGACAACAGGATTGATTGTGCCAATTGGGATAAATGAGTATAATCTTAGAAAACCATTTTAAGCATAATATGAGTTAAGGTATTAAATTTTAAAAAATCTTATGGGAAAATGTATTTAAATTATTATTTTTAACCCTTTCTGAACAGTTTAGGCTTAATTAAGAGGCTCCTAATAATAAGAATGAGAGGCTGATTAATCCTTTTTAGAATGTTTCTGCCAAATTAAGAAAGTGAGTGAACTTAATGGTTAACATATTTTTGTATAAGCAGGGTGGTTTCCATCCCATTGCTTCCAAAAATTTTGAATTGTCTCTTAACCTAGTCAGGTGAAAGGTTATTAAAAATTATTTTTATGACAGTGTCATGCAATTAAGATTGTTTTCAAAATGAGAGCAATCCAGCAATTATTTTAAAAAGTCTATCTCCATGTGCTTTTAATATTCCTATCTAATTTTTTATGAAAATAAAATCAATGTTTTTATTAAAATGAGAAAGTGGAATAGAATTGATTGCATTTATTGGTAGATTTCATCCTACCAATAAATAATATTCATAAATTGATAAATAATGAAGTTATATAAAGTTCAATATATCTCATTAAAAAATCACTTTTTTATAAATTACCTTTTTATACTTAATAATTATCAAAATGTGTAATATATTCTTTGGATTCATTGGTTATGCTTTGTAAATGAAATTTAAGCTACAAGAATTTTAATAATACCTTGCATCATAGGAAATTGAAAAAATATAGTATTTATTATTTCAAAAAATTAGGATTGGGCGATAGATACTGTGACAGAGCCTTAATTAATTTTATCAGTGTAATCAGTATGTCCAGCATATACATGGGGAAAAATTTCTATGTGAAGATCTGAAGTTCTGTCTGGGCAAAAGAATGTTTTGAAAGGAAAAACAGGGACCATCTTATGCCTGTTTTTAGACAAATTAAATTTAGAAAAGAACATTATGAAAGCTAAGGATCTGAACATTGATTCCCTAAATATTCACATGGCAATATCCCCATGATACAGTTGCTCCAGTGTGAAGACTTGCTCTGAAAGTTGAGAAACACTCAGGGATGTTTGTACCTGCAATTTATGTTAAGAGAGACTGGGTAGCAGTCATACTTTAGGCCAGCATTTTTCAAACTATTCGTCTTTCCTAGGTCATTATATTTATTTAGCGGGTCTCAGTAAATACATTTTAATTAATTATGATAATTAGGAATAGAAAATATCAAAATATAAGAGCTTATCATAGTAAGAGTGAGCATGATTTTGGGAAATTTATTACTGATTTTATATATAGTTATATATGTATTTGTATGTACACACATATACATAGAGATGTATGCATATTGGATTATGTTGTGAAATGTGTTTCTTAATATGTGTAAAATTCAAAAATAATAAAGGCTAGTGCCTAGTGCCTTTGGTAATGGAATATAGACTAATGTTCAGCTTTCATCATATAGCTATGGAATTCCTCTCAAAATATATTTCTTTTTTCTCTTTCTCTCTCTTTATATGCCAAGTGCCACAAAACTAAGATTTAAATGAACTGACTTTATTGCTAATAAACAGAAAGGGCTATCAGAATTTCATTTCTCAAAAACCAATGTACCTGTTTGGTGCTTTTAAGGATGATTACTAGCAAGAACAATGGATTGAGAAAATCAAATGAGGTACCTGAGCCAGGTTGAAATTTTATAAACTGCAGAGTAAGTTGAAGCAAACCTTATAATACAAGATCACTTGGTTCTGTGTTGTGCGCCATTTAAACAATTTCTTCATATTTATATATTTGCAGGACTTTTCGGTACTGATGGCTGCCAGTGATTAATTTGTCTGCCTCTATTGCCCAACTCATATAAAAAAAAGAATTTTAAAAATTTAAATATCTTGGGAATGGTGAAAAACTATACAACATCAGAAGGAATTCTCACTATCCAAAGAAAGGAATTAGATGCCCTGAGGTGGGAGTAAAGGATTAAACAGATAAGTTACAAACTGCCCATTACAGATGAGGTCTGTCTACACACTGTACCACATTGCTTCCTATAATTCCAGTGTAACCATCAGATTTGTTTACTCCCTACCCACAGCAATATATATATATATATATCAAGTCAATAGATATCAACGTACACCTTTCTAAACCTCAATATAGTTTATATATCAAGACAATTTGCTAGTAAAATAAAATTAAGAAAAGGACCATAATGTAGTGTGGGAACACAGAAGGAAAGAAGATATTCTGTTGTTTGATAACCTAGACTCATCAGTGAACCAACCCTCTTTTTTCTCAGCTTAAAGCATGGGGACCAAAAGTTATGGAGTATATAAACATTACATGAAAATGTACAATGCATGTTTCATCCTGACATAGGTCTTCAGTGTACAAAGACAACTTCTTTCAATAATCCTTTTCAACTGTTAATTCCTTGATAATTAGAAATACCTGTATAAGCATAAGATCACACCCCAAAATAAATACAGCTTCTTAGAGAAGAATGCCAACAGTTTTCATTTTTAAAAAAGATTTTATTTATTTATTTATTTATTTATTTATTTATTTATTTATTTATTTATTTATTT